>NW_027491095.1:1800000-2295000 GCF_021521415.1 Bidens hawaiensis | reverse complement strand
AGCCTGAACCAAGATTTCCAGATGAGCTGGGTAAGGTATTAGTATATCTAATACATAATTTAAATGTGAAAAGTTGTCCTCTAAAAAAGAAAATATTGAATGAATTGATCGTAAATTATCGGATTTCACTACCCCTTTCCTTTCTAGGGAAGATATTAATCGCAGAGACAATGGAATTTCCATAATGGTTGAAGAAACCTCTGACATTACTTGCGAATAAAAACTCTTGTTGTGCCCCAAAAATGGAGTCTGTTTAGAATCATTAACATAAAGAATAAAATGATTCTGTTGATACATTCGAATGATTAAACGTTTCACAATTAGTAAACTGGATTTATTGTCATAACCTGCATTTTCCAACAAAATCGATCCATTTAAACCATGATCATGAGCAAGTACATAAATATACTCCTGAAAGATAAGGGGATATAAGAAGTAGTGAGATCTATCTAGCCCTAAATAGCTTTGGAATTTATCCATTTGAAATTTGATTTAAATTAAATTAAGGGTAGAGGATTTTGGGGGTTATAAATGATACATAGTGCGATACAGTCAAAACAATGTATTATAGTACAAACCGAATAGATACCTCGGATACAGATAAAATTCTCAACAGATTCTCTATCCTATCTTTTTCCTTTGTTTTCATTATAGGATAACAAGATGATTAGAAATCCTTTACTTTTTTCAACCCAATCGCTCTTTTGATTTTGGAAATTTTTTTATCAATATACTGTTTCTTATACACATACTTCTCCATTATGGAATGGAGGATGGTAATATTTAGGATTCATTAAAAAATCAAGAATACATTCCTGGGAGAAAGCCTTCCCGTATTGGGCACTAATATTTTTTTAACGTCTAATTAGATCGGGTAATCATTCAAATTAAGAACGGAAGCTCGTTGCTTTTTCTTTCCCTATAATCAAAATGAAATTAATTGAAGCCATGGGGCCCTATCCATTTCTTAATTCGACCCAACTTAAAATTGACTTCAATTTGCCCCTTTGAATAATTTAAACGAAGGCTTTGTCTTGAGCCGGAAAGAATAAAATATTCTCAGAACTCTTAATTGATACGACATGCTATTTTTTCCATTCATTCCCTTTGAGGATCAGTCATGGTCTTCCAAACTTTACCGATGGTATGGACGAATCCTTCGCTTCATCTAAATGTGTAAAAGATCCTAGCCGCACTTAAAAGCCGAGTACTCTACCGTTGAGTTAGCAACCCACATAGAAAAAGGATATGTAGATACAATCAGAATAAACAGAATAAAAAAATGATTAAATCAAACCATAAATCTACGTAATCTACGAAAAAATTTCCCGAAAAAGAAAGAAAAAATTTCCCGAAAAAGAAATAAATCAAAAGAAAGAAATGTAAAAAATGCTGGACTATCCCCTATTTCTAGGTTATCCACTTTTTCAACCAAAAATCCGAGTAGCAACGCTAATCCAACGAACCCATCATTTGAATCAACAGGTAAAAAATCAAACCTAAAACCTATGGGACAGAAATAAATAGAGCTGCTTATCACGATGAATTATATTTGTTCGATACAATATTGTCAATATAAAGGTTAATAAAAGAATACGATGGAAAAAGTACAAGAACTCAAATTGAAAAAAAGGAAAAAAAAAAGACTTGTGTTGGATTGGCACTGAATATGCATATATACTAAAATTTTTAGTTTAGGTGGAGAATAAATAAAGATAAAGTAGAAAAAGGATTTATGCAATCAATAGTGTATTGAATCCATATATAATAAGTCGAATAACGAACTTCGATTCCTTGTTTCTTACTTGGTATTAGAGTTCGAATGAAAACTGCAGGTAATGTCAGAATTTTCTATATTTGTAAGGATCCACCAAATAAGGTTTACTTAGAAAAAGATTCTATAAAAGCAATGATAAATAGATACGAAGATAGCAAGAAAATAAGTAGAGCAAGAAAAAAAATAAGGAAATAAAAAAACATAGTATAGAAAAGATATCCAAAATGATATAGAAATCACTATCCTATCCTTAGTTTTTATTTCCTTAATTTAATTGAATTTCATTTGATTAGAGCAAAGTTCCTTAAAAACCTCTGCCTTTTTTAAAATATCCTGAACAGTTCCTGTAGGCTGAGCGCCTTTTTCAAGGAAATAGAGAATAGCGGGAACGTTTAAATAAGTTTGATTCTTGATAGGATCATAAAAACCCACTTTCCGAAGATCTCTTCCTTCTCTTCGGGATCGAACATCAATTGCAACGATTCGATAGACGGCTCATCGGGATAGATGTAGATGAAAAAGAAACCCCCCTAGAACCGTATAAGAAGCTTTCTCCTCGTACGGCTCGAGAAAAAATGATTAGAAGTTTTGTCTAGGGATAAAATTATAATAAATAGGAAAGGACTCCATAAAAAAATTAGTCTATAATTTAACTCATAGTCATTTTTTTTAGCTTTCTTCCTGAAAAAAAATCATTTGTACTCATAACTCAAGTTCAAGAATTCTAAAATATCTTTAAAATATCTTAAAGATATTAATCTTTTTATTTTTTGAGTGGTCTTTAACCCTCCCTTTTTCGTCTCATTTAAAATAGATTTGGATTCTGTATTTGGATCCGTGAGACAATTGAAGTGGCGTTTCCTTGTTCTGGGATCCTTTATCTTGGTTTTAAATCATTGGGTTTAGACATTACTTCGGTGCTTCTTAACCCTTTCAAAATGGTAGCAACATACCCCTTTTTGTGATTTCTTTCTATCAAAGAATCATACCGATGGTTTATTCGTGCACGATACACCGTGAATCGAAAAGTTTTAGCCGTTCCAACAAAAATTTTTGGATTTTCAAATTTGTTAAAATTTGCTTGAATCGGATCCTTTCGATTTCTATAGCGAAGATATACTTGCGAAGTTGTTCCAATTTATTGATTGGCATTAACCCTAGATCGTTGCCCCTGAGAAATTAATCAATACTTTCTACTCGAGCTCCATCGCAAACTATTTACATTACAATTACAACCCAATAAAAAAAGAAGGGTTCTAGTAGAATAGAAAAACGACGTCGAGCCAAGAGCACCTTCATTCCTATATAAAATGGTGGATGTAAAATAAGAATCCACAACGGATCGTGTCCTTCAAGTCGCACGTTGCTTTCTACCACATCGTTTTAAACGAAGTTTTACCATAACATTCCTCTAATTTCGAACCGGTATGGAATTGATTCAATTATGGAATCATGAATAGTCATTGGTTCAGTCGGTACAGAGACATAGTTATTTCTCTTTTTTCTTAGCTACAGCTACATAGATAATCAATATTTTTATGAATAAATATTAGCAAGACCCCGGCTTTTTTGTATGAATGGAACATTTTGATATAAATCTCTATCTCAAAAAATGTCTAACAGAAATATCCAGAAATCTAAATAGAGAAATAACATAACTAACAGAAATCACACGAATAAAGAAATTCTAAATAAATAAATTCTATTTGACTCTGCCTCTTCAAGTGACTCAATAAGATAGACTTACTAATTCCAACTTCCCAAAACTTCCCAAAGATTCAATCCATAAAGAATAATTACAAATCTTTATACTTGAAAAAGTTTCTTACTTCTATATCATGATTTGAGCCAAGTTTTACAGTAAAGACTCCATTTGATTATCATAATAAAGATCATTTTTTCTTTTCGAATGGAATTCTCAATGATGTAAAGCAAATAATCTAAATAGATCGAACAATGAAAATAAATATAATTGTTAAATATTTAAAATGAAAATAAATATAATTGTTAAATATTTAAATTTTCATTTTTTAAGTAAGTATGAAAACCCTTTTTCACAAAAAATAGAAAGACTTTTTGTCACTGAAATAGGATAACAATACATACCTGATAACAATACATACCTATAGGCTAAGCACTTCCTCTTTTATATGTATTTTCATATTTGAACCTGAGGTTAAGTAATCTTTCTACATCTCATCTTATCTTTATCAAAAGGGTTTAGTTACTTTTGCATGTCATTTGAACTCGATTTAGTTCAGTTTGTGAAAAATTCAGATATGATTCCGAAAAGAATCATTCAAAATAAAAAAAAGAAAGAGGAATACTATTCTATCCAATATTAGACCGTGAAACAGAACCTTGTTGAACAAAAAAGAAGTATTCGGGTACAGGGGATATGCTCTGGGACGGAAGGATTCGAACCTCCGAATAGCGGGACCAAAACCCGTTGCCTTACCGCTTGGCTACGCCCCATTTCTATTTTTATTGGACACTAATACTAATAAAGAATAATATTGGTATTAAGTGTTCGTCAATTCCAGTCCAACTATCTATAGAAAACCTTTCTTCTTTATAGAATTTATTATAGATATTATAGATTCGTTGCTAGGATTTTGACATGTGTATATCTAGAATTCAACTTAATTTATTGATCATTACATATAATTCAATTAAGATATTGTATGAAAGTATGATTTCTTCTAGTCTCCTTTGAGAATTGGAGGATTTTTGATTGAGTGGAAAAAGAAGGATTTTTTTGTCTACCTTACTTTCTTCATTTTTCCTTATATCAATAACTCAATCAAAATGCAATTATCTCGACGAAAAAAATGTCTGTTATGCTTAATATCTTTAGTTTGATCTGTCTTAATTCTGCCCTTTATCCGAGTAGTCTTTTCTTCGCCAAATTGCCCGAAGCCTATGCTTTTTTGAATCCAATCGTAGATGTTATGCCAGTAATACCCTGTTCTTTTTTCTTTTAGCCTTTGTTTGGCAAGCTGCTGTAAGTTTTCGATAAGATCTTTAATAGTATCTTATAGAATTCATGTAGAATTCATGATTTATTCGAGAAAAATGATAACATTTGATAAGATCAAATAAGTCTGACAGTATGAACCTTCAATTCAAACATTGAAATGATCGAATAGCCGTGAGAAATCCGGCTCGCTCCATTTCCCGATTTTAATCCTTTTTCCTTTCCGGCAAAATACCTTATTAGCTTAGGGTCGCTTACAACATCTAATTGGGGGTATGAAAGTGATTTATGGTAATCAAAGACTCTTTTGAAAAATTTCAACTTCACAACTTCATTTGAATTTCTGAACATTCTTTTCTATTTTAGAATTCATTTCTTGGTGTCAAAATAAGATATGTGATATAAAAATGGAGGATCTATTATCTTTTCTTTTCTCTCGTTTTTCTTTTTCAAAAAATGATCTTGGAGGTTGTGTAATGCTTACTCTCAAACTTTTCGTTTACACAGTAGTAATATTCTTTGTTTCTCTCTTCATCTTTGGATTCCTATCCAATGATCCAGGACGTAATCCTGGACGTGAAGAATAAATTGTTTTTCTTGCTTTATTTTACAATTTTCTTCATATTTTTATTTTCTTTTAGCTATTCCACACACTTAACTAGAAAAAAATAGAAAGTCATCAACGGAAAGAGAGGGATTCGAACCCTCGGTACGAATAACTCGTACAACGGATTAGCAATCCGCCGCTTTCGTCCACTCAGCCATCTCTCCCAATTGAAAAAGATAATTACTATGTTACATTACACATCAAGTAAGGATTAAATTAAGTATTTCTTTCACATTCTTTATCGTTATTATAGAATTAGAAATTCCATTTAGATGCTTGAAAGATCAAAATAGAAAGATAAAAAAAGAAGACCTTCTTGCTTTTATTTTATTCGAAGTGCCTTTTTGGCCTGGCCCGGTCAATACCCAGCCGGGCCTTTTTTTGTTACAAAAAATTCCCTTCATTTTTTTATTTATAGGCAACATACTCTAAATAGCCAATTTAGTACCCGTGTAACAATTTCCGTTCTGGGGTTTACATATACTTATCATTTTTGTTATAATGGAAATTGAGAAGGATTTTTGATTCAAAAGAATAAATCAAGAAAAGGATAAATCAAGTATGTATCAATTTGTATTTTCTTATGTCGTTTGGCAAACCAAATTTTAGATTCAAATCCAAGAATCATTGACGAATTCTCGGTCAACGAATATCCCGTTGTCATAAATTTTGGTTTTTTTGAGTGAAAATATACATTTGATTTTTCAATAGAAAAGTGAGGGGAAGCTTTTTGGCATTGTGTGTTTTGAGATACTATACAATCAATCGAAGGGACAATCAAAAGGGGAAAAGGGTTTTTTTCTAATTTTGATAAGTTTAGTTAGAAAAAGGATTCAAAAGGGGATGCAAGTACAATAAACTAAAATTGAGTAATCCAACAAAAAAGGTAAAAATTTCTCCTATTGTGTATCGTTTTGGCGGCATGGCCGAGTGGTAAGGCGGGGGACTGCAAATCCTTTTTCCCCAGTTCAAATCCGGGTGCCGCCTCATCAGCAAACGAATCGGAATCTCTTATTCTGTTCTGCTGATATAACTCAACCTAATTTTACCCAGCCAGAACAGAATAAGGGGACTGTTAATACTTGGTTGATTCTAAATATCCGTTCTGGGGATTTTGTAAAAGATTGGAAATCGGAAATCTTTGAATCCAAAATGAAAAGAAAGATTTGATTTTAATGTTTGATTTTAATGGTCGAAGCAAGACTTCCCGATTCCTTTCTACTACTAATGTAATGTCTACTTATTGGGTCTTGATTGGAGATAATTTAACTACTGGTTAGGGGAAGTTCTTTCTATTTCTATACTATGTAATCTACATATATAGGCTCGCGAGAATCTCTGAGTGTTCAGGCATTCAATCACTATTAGATTGAGATGGATAATTTATAGAAAAAAACATGAAAAAAATGATTTTTTTAACCTCTCGTCAAAAGTATAATATACTATCTCCCAACTCCTTCAGAGAGACAATCGGGAAAGGGTACGGATTAGATCAAATAGGAAAAAGTTTGTAATAGATAGCAATTGATTTATTTTTACTTTGAAGGGCAAGGAAAAAAGGAATGTGCCCTCTTATTTTATTACTAGATGTTCCATTAGTAACATTCCTTTGTAGTTTTGATTTTTTATTTTACTTGTGTTTAGTCTTTCCCGATTATAAATCATATAGAAATTTTTGAAATGGATTTTTTGATTGGTTCATCAATAGTGTTCGCCCAGAATCCCTTTTTGACTCTGGACCATTTATTCTACTATTACTAGTGAGCAATAATGGAATAATTCTATCATAGAGATAAGGGACATAATTCACATGGATATAGTAAATCTCGCTTGGGCTGCTTTAATGGTAGTCTTTACATTTTCCCTTTCACTCGTAGTATGGGGAAGAAGTGGACTTTAGAAGCACTCCTAATTTAGTTGAGGAATGAAACGGTATCAATTGTTTTATAGATCGTTCTGCAACGCATTTTTGATTTGAATTGAAATCATTTTCAAATCAAAATATCTTCGTTTCCAAATTCCATTGGATTATAGTGGATCAATGTATTCTATAACAGTAAAACAAAACAATTATTTCAGATTCATCGGAATAAATAGATGTATCAAAGAAATAGAATTGGGTCCTACGTAAATTCCATATATGGATTAATAACTACATATATTGAAGATAGAAGCTAATATAGTATACCAACTTTATTAGAAACAATTTTATACACTACTATAACACTAATAGAGAGTATGATAAGTAAGAAATCAATTTCTTACTTACCATACTCTCGGATCTCATAGAATACCGCCGATTATAGCCCGTTGATTTCATTTAAGGCGCAAAACAAAAATAGAATACTTTTCATTTGATTTCTTCAACTATTGATAAGAATTCAGAAGTCAAGTTTCATTTAAAGTAATTAATCATTTTGACTTGCTGTTTTTACGTAAATTATAAGTAGAAAAGCAATAGGAATTAAAATGAACAGTGCAGTAGCAATAAATGCAAGAATATTTACTTCCATAATCTCATCGTTTTTTTTTCAAAATAACTCGGGATTTAATCCCATAGAGATGATAAATCTTTCACCTGTCAATTCAATGAATGCATTACCTATCGATGATCTTGAATCGGATCAATATCATGAATAACAATATCTGAGCTATTAAATTAATTCGTCGTCGAGAATTGAATAGTATAACATACGAACATCTTTTATACATACTGAATCCAAAATGGGATTCCCGGACCAATCAAAAATCCCTTTACTTTATTTATCCTTCTTTTCTTTATTTTCTATAACCTACCTTCCTTAGGTCTTCCTTATAGAACCATCAAACGAACTCTAACCACCCGCCCCAACTACAAAAACCCAACAAACAATACAAGCGAAGTGGAAAAAGAGAGGAATTAGGTTCTAAATTTTAATGATCTAAATTTCTTTGGAAGACAAATAAGTATGAGAAAGATGAGTCGCGGGAGAAAAGATGGAATATTCTATCAACTTCACTATTTTAGTTATTTTTTAGTTTAAGCTTTGTTCTTTCTTCGACAGAATCCTGAAAAAAAGAAGGGAAACCCCTTCGGAATTCAATTATGCTCTCTGTCCCTTCTTTCACAGAAAATCGAGAGGCGAATTGATGTACTTATTGGATCCGTCGGACTGACGGGGCTCGAACCCGCAACGTCCGCCTTGACAGGGCGGTGCTCTTGCCTATTGAACTACAATCCCAGGGAAATAAGAAGAGATCTAGCAGAAATTTTGGATTCTTTTTTATTCTCTCGTATCAGGTATTTTTTCATATCAGGTATTTTTTAAGAACAAGAGGGTTCTACCATCTGATAGTAGATTGACAAATTGTTGGGCCGAGCTGGATTTGAACCAGCGTAGACATATTGTCAACGAATTTACAGTCCGTCCCCATTAACCACTCGGGCATCGACCCAACGCCTAATTCATTTTAGACGTTCCATAATCAACTTCCTTTCGTCTCCCAAGCAGATTTGACAAATACATATCACTTTATATAAAATACAAAGTCCCACTGAGTAGACTATTAGAAGGACTTGACAAAGATGGATCACTTGATAGAAAATCCCACTCCTATAGTCTTGAGTATTGGTATACCCCTAGAGGGACTTGAACCCTCGTTTTCTCCGTGAAAGAGAGAGGTCGTAACCACCGGACCATAGGGGCCTTTGGCCACCTTACCTTAATATAACTCAGACCTTTTGGAGATGTGAATCAAACCGAAAAACTCGTTAACTATTCTGGAGGTTAATGGTAATCAAATCAAACTTTACCATTCAATTACAACCTTGAAACTTGATTTCATTGATCTTTCTCGTCTTTATATCTCTCATTCACAAAGGGTTCTGCGTTGGATCCAAGATCCTTTACTATCCAGTGGATTCAAGGTGCTTTAACATATATATGTACCATAGAAATTCTAAAGAAAAAAAAATCATATAAAACAGTATGAGCATGATCATGATCATGAACAGGTTATGTGTCATTTATATCCTTCCGATACATGTCATTTTTTTGTTGGTAAAGGCAAAAAGATTTAAGGTTCTCCGATGTTCTTTACGCATGTTTCTGACCTTGTTCTTGGTTATGACTATATTAACCATAAAAGAAGGTTCAACATAAAACTCTTTATTTTAGTTTTGTTTCAAGATCATTTTATGTCATATAATCTGCTACAACAGAAAGATAAATACACAAGACCAGTCAAATATGATTGATACTTTTAAGACAAAAACGTACCTGAACGCTCACAAGATCATGATGATGATTGTTAATAAGGAAAAAGTTGATAATTAAAGGTGACAAATTTTAGTAATTAGCTGATAATTAAGGTGTTCCAACCTCTTTTTAACTGGTATAAGAACAAATTTTAGTAATTAGCTGACAAATTTGAAGTCAAAAAGCAAATTAAAGAGGAAAGAACTCGAACATACGCTTATCTGTTCTTCCTAAGATTGATATGATTACCAGCTTTTCCTTTCTTTTATTATAACCTTCTGTCAGCAAATCTAAGTACTGAATTATTTTATTAATATAAATAACTTTTTTTAACGGCCGTATATATAAAAATTAAAACGGAACATCCTAACCATAGGCTAATTAATAAACTTAGTGATATCATTTACCTAAATGATAAGAACGATAATAGCATGTATGTAACATATATGATACGGCTAAAATAGAAAGAATATAACATTTTTATTCAAATTCATTTATAGGGAAATCGCTATTGCCAAACAAAGATCTGGAGTGGTACTTCTTTAGTCCAAGAGACCGTAAATACCCCAACGGATCAAGGACAAACCGAGCCACCAAAGGCGGGTATTGGAAGGCTACGGGTAAGGACAGGAATGTTAGTTCGCAATCACGGGTAGTGGGGATGAAGAAAACCCTAGTGTACTATAGAGGGAGAGCACCACATGGTGCAAGAAGCGATTGGGTTATGCATGAGTACCGCCTTGATGAGCGTGAATGCGAAAGCGAATCTGGGCTCAAGGTGAACTTTCTTCATAATAAATAACTTACTTGTGAATGACAACATGTTGAAGTTTATCATGATTAACGCGTTGTATGCTTCTTTTTGGGCTCTAAAAGTTGCAGGATGCTTATTCGCTTTGCCGTGTGTTTAAGAAGAGTTTGAATGATCCAAAGACTAAAGGCGGCACGATAAGTGGTAACTCATCAAGCATGGACCTTTATTCGGAGGGAGGAAGGGATGGTGATCAAGATATGGAGACAGGCAATGCATTAGCACTACCCATGGCTTCATCTTCATATAATATAAACCATCAACCTCCGTATGTGTCAAGTGAAACAAGTGATGGGAGATGGATGCAGTACCAAACAGAAGAAGCATATACTTTCTCAAATCCGTGTTTCATCAACTGTGGGATTAATGCTTATTATCCCCCACCCAAGGTACAATGCTTTCGATCGATCATTCACCTGAATTAATGTGCACATATGCATTTTTTATTTTTCTTCTCCTAATTTCTGAAGCAGGACGGAAGTGATGAAAATGCTAGATACGCTCTATCAAATGTTCTGATAAAACACAAAAATAGAAAATATATAAAGTTGTTAAATGGTTTACTTAGACCAAGCTGTTAGCTGGTTATAAGATTGTTTTTAGCTAAATTTGAGTTAACATTATAAATAGTCAATACCATGTTAGATTTATAAAAAAAAGAGACGATCTATGTGTTTTAGTGTGCATTTTCGTTTTACATTTATCAATTCGTTCTTGAATATATCGGTATTCTCGTTTATTCATTCTTTTTTTCTCGAAAAAATGATTATTCTACAACTTTGAGAACATTTGAGCTTAATTCATCATGATTCTACCCATGTAAAGCAAACTATGCCAATATGTTATTAACTTTTGTCATAATATAAATTCAGGTTGATATAACATTAGAATGTGCAAGTATGCAACAAAGTTTATCAATGCCGCCATTACAGATACAAGATCTCCCACAACAAGGTGCTACCAGCTATGTGGATTTGATGAACATGCCACATACAAGCGGAAGCATGCGAGAGTTTGCAACATCGAATAGTCCTCAGCAGGATATTTTGCAGGAAATCCTTTCGGTTGGTCAAGTTTCACATAATATGAACAATCAAAACACTTGGGGTGGAGGCTATTCGGGTCATCATGAAGATGATTTCTCATTTCTAGCTGATAATAGTGGAAACAATTAGATGCTAGATGTGGGCTCATTTAGGTTCGTGGGAGACTATCCGAATATTAGGTCCATCGTCGTTGATGGTGCAGGTGATGAACATCACAGAACTGATAGAATGGCTGAGAATTTGAGATGGGTTGGTATGTCTAACAAGGATCTTGAGATGGTAATATCTATCTTTTTACTATAGTTCATATAATTATATTTTTAATAATTAGAAGGAAGCGTTAGCGCTTTTATCGTAATTTTTTGGATTAGTGGGTAGTTTAAGAGTCAGCGGAGTACTTTTAGCCGTTTTTGTGAAAGCTCTTGCATTTTTGGGAATTTTGTTACCGCTACAAGCAAACTCATGCACGTTCTGATACTTTTTTTATGAAGTTCGCTGGTGTGTCAAGCAACTACGTAAGTTCGCTTGGGTGACAAGCAAACGTCATAGAGTTTTCAACAAACTTAAGCAGTCGCTTACAATTTTTCATCAAACTCAATGGAGTTTGCTTGCCAGCCAACCGAACTTGTGATTTCGTTTGTAGTTGCCGTGTAGTTAACTGCCAAGCTAAAAAATGTTTATTAACTTATCAATTTTGGTTGCATCATATATGTTTTTAACCATAAAGTTATAGCTAAAACATAACCTAATTTTCTTGAGATTAATTTACAGACTGTTTGGGACGATTACAAGACCGTTCTGGTGGATAACATACCAACTTTTAAGAGGGAAGAGCAAGAGATTCAAGGTACAATCGCTAAGCCTTAGAAGCTACGCCATACACATCTTCATTCTCATAGCTAAGAACTTTAAAAACAGTTGCAGCAGAAAGCAGCATTTACAATAATTTGGAGAACACCGAAGACACCACCACAATTCCAAACTTTCAAATTTACGAGAAAACCAAACTCAGTCACGGGTTGATTGTGTCGACCCGACAACTTTCAAAAACTTTCTTTCACCAGATCGTCCCTTCTCAAACCGTAAAGGTCCAACTGAACCCGGGAATGAATCCTGATGGCGGAACAAAGCCTAACATGCGAGTTATATACGATGAGTACGAAATATTACCGAGTTTCACACCATCTAAGATAACCATCAAGAAGACAGTGAGCCCTTTTGTCAACTTGGTTTCCCTTATGTGGATATGTTACATTTTTCTTGAGGAATCAAATAATGGTGACATGAAGTTCAAAGAAGATGATGATTCATCTTGCAACAGGAATATTCATATAGAGCATGAAGATAAAGAAGATGAAGATGAAGGGTGGAGCATATCAAATGTGGTTTTGGACTAGGTGATATGGCCATGTGTGACCTTGGCTTTGGCATTTTCTACCATCTGGGTACATCATAATTACTAGTTAAAAGGTTTATTATTATTATTTTTTAATTTGTTTACAATTGTTTGTAACCATACAAAAGTGAGTTGTTTACTTATAAAAAAACGAGAAAACTAAGGTTTCCTGAATTTAATCTGTGGTCGAATTTTTATATTTGTATTTTTCTTTTAACATTTTGTAGTAATCACATTATAAATTTATAATATAATATTATCCACAACGAATACTTGAGAAGTTACCACGTACGTAGTAACAAAATGGATATGGTATTATGTGAACAATTGAGGAGAATTTTGTATTTTCTAAGTGAATGTTTCTGTAGTATATAAATAGCAGGTCTAGTCGTCTAGATCATTTGTATAGGTTAACGTTTTAATTGAAAATACTTGTACATGTACCGATTTTTAAATTCAATTAATCATTTAATGATTATGATGATCGATGATTACTGTTTGTATTCTTTCCACCGATACGATCTTGTTTATTCTTGAGTGATCAATCGTAATCCAACATTTAGAAATCTTATAGTACTTTTAATCAACTGAGCTAGAATAGAGTGCTTGCATGTTTCATGGCTTGTTGGATCCTCTCTCTCTGCATCCGGCTCAAATAAGGTTGACCAGTAGGGGTCAAGGAAACTGTCTCGTCATAATAGTCAAATCCGTATTGAACTAGAGGTGGGAGTTGTGTTATACTTTGTGGGCCTGTGAATTGCACTTTTTCCAATATAGTTGACCAATAGAGCTTTTGGTTAAAAGCATGCACAAACATTCATCAATAGGAATCAATGTCAAACTTTACAAAATTGAACCGGAAAGTCAAATCATGCTAGGAGTTCTTTTTTCTTTTTAACGACCAACAAACATAGAATGTCTAGTTATTCTGTACGGGATGACCAAATGTCTAAACTCCACCACCACTTAGCTAGCTCAACCCAGCCGTACGGAGTCCTTAAGCGTCTCTAAGTTATCTCCAGTTCTGGGCAAAAGCCACCCGCCCGAAGGCCAACTGATGGTAAAACCCGGATGCCCTCATGATCGAACTGGAAATCACAAAGATTCCAGTCTTCCTTCATTGAGCCACTCATGTCAAATGTCTAAACTCCACCACCACCTAGCTAGCTCAACCCAGCCGTATGGAGCCCTTAAGCGCCTCTAAGTTATCTCCAGTTCTGGGCAAAAGCCACCCGCCCGAAGGCCAACTGATGGTAAAACCCGGATGCCCTCATGATCGAACTGGAAATCACAAAGATTCCAGTCTTCCTTCATTGAGCCACTCATGTCCCCCCCCCCCCCCCAACAAAGTGTTATAAGTGGGAATTGAACTTGGGTCCCCGTTGAAAAACCCAAACTTCCTACCACTATACCAATTTGAAAAGGATGCTAGGCATATGGATTGTATCATTCTACACATAGATACCGGTTATATGTCAATAGAGATGCCCAAAGTGATAGAGTTCGTTTTATAGGTCATATGATTTGATATGTGCATAGTATCCAGAAAACAGGAGCTAGATGGTGTATCATAATAATGCTACCAACTGATTCATAATATATACATTACAGGCTTAACGAATGTGAAGACATAAATCAAAGATTTTGTGATCTTTTCATAACAATTGTTAAGAAAATTGTTTTGGTTATTATAAGTTTTGAACTCATAACCTATTCATGACAATTGTTAAGAAAAAAAATTGTTTATTAAAATTTTGAATTCATAACCTATTTAGTGACAACCAAGCCTACCACCACACCAATACATTAATTTGAGCTCACTTAACCCATTATAATATATATCTATATATAATGTTTGTTTAATTTAAACTTTAAGACTTTAATTAAATGTTAGCCTAAAGCCCTAACTTGTTTTTGCTGTTTACTGTTTGATTTAGAGCCTGTTCAAGATAATGCTTAACTTTATTCATAATAATTTTAAAAAATCTTGCATATGATTATATATTGCCTAATAAGTCGGCGCAAATACATTACATTTCTTTATTTTGGAGTGGTTGGATGCATGGATATTTGTTTTAAAGAACGTGAAAGAGAATATGAGATGTAAAATTTAAAAAACAAACAAGGGTTCAAAATATAAAGACAAAGCCTGAATATCCACACAGAATATATATATATATATATATATACTTATTTATTTATATAAAATTGTAAAAATTGACAGATCAGGAGTAAGTTATACACTAACTCTATAAGTCACCCACTTCACTTTGCCTTTGCCTTTGGCTGATGCAAAAAATATACTTATTATATATGCACATTCACAAAATGCCAATCTCTGCACGAAATAATTAACCCTTTTATAAGTTTGATTGAGCATTTCAATAATTCTGAAGTCTTCAACATTCTTTATTTCTCTATTTGTACCCGAGCTTCTTACATACAAAATGTTAATGTGTATGAAGGTTCTTTTATCCGCACTGGGCGGTCTTTTGCTTCTCGTTGGCGGAGGGATTGTAGAGGGTGCTGCCGTCGCAGTCGGTAACATGTCGAAGTTAGAAGATGCTGCTTACTTTCATTTGTATTATGGCAGTACCTTCAAGGTCATCAAAAACGACCTCGATGGCAAGAGCTATCTTCTCATCCAGGTACCTATCAGTACCGTTGATCGCCATTTAATCATTTGTTAAATTAAAAGATTGAACTTGAATTGTTTTAAATCATATATAAGGTGCACAAACTGTTAAAACCTTGATTTACATCTGAATAATAATAGTAGAAAATCGCTACTAATTACAAAAAGACCATTGTTTGGATCCTAGGAATATCGAATAAAGTCCAAAAGAAATTGTAGTAAACAGCCTTAAAAAAGATCGGAAACTATTTAGCACTAAAGCACACATCAGTGTAACAAAAATAATCTAAACAACGTGTTGAGACATGCACTTTTATGATCATCTCAATTGAATCTTTTAAAACATTATTTAATTGTTTTCTTAACGACATACCCACACACACTCTTAGGTGCAGTTTGTTTTTTAAGAGGTAAACTTTCGGCAATATGCGGACCATATCTGCAGACATCCGTAGAAGAAGAGATGGACCAAACCTCTGCAGTTTACAAGAAGAAGTATGTTTGTTTAACGTTTGCAGATTGGTAATATAAACTAGTGGTGGTGTACGAACTGTGGTAGTGGGTGGTGGTGGTGCTGGATGGTGATAGTGGTAGTGGTAGTGGTGGGTGGTGGACGGTGGGTGGTGGCAAACGGTGGTGGTGGACGGTGGGTGGTGGACGATGGTGGTGGTGGGCGGTGGGTGGGTGGTGGTGGTGAACATTGTGTGTTGGTACGTAGGGTGTAGTGTTTTAACCCTCTGTAGACCTTAGAAGATCGCAGAAGTGGATGAGTCAAGTATGCATCAAGAAGAGCTTGTGCAGACGTTTTTAATGATATCTCTTCAGAAAACAAATAGTCTGTAGATAGCAATGTCTGCGCGTAGTTTGCGCGGCGCAGTCAAAAGATGTCGCGAAGACCTTTTTAACAAAAAAACAAACAACACCTAAAATTACTTCTAAAACTATATCAATACTTGTCCACAATGGGACTAGTGCCCATGACTTATATCTGCGTGTTAAGACATGCACTTTGTTATATTCCTTGTCCATTAACTTCACCACATGATCTAAAGCTTCCATTGCTTGCTTATATGTATACGCAACGTCCTTAGACCTCTGCTACGCCTCCTTTGCAGCCGTAATTCCGCCTTATTCATCGTCACCGATGCTATCTTCGTCGCAGGTAGCCGCGTTAGGGTTTCAGCTACTGTTTTCCACCCGATTCAGATTTAAAACAAGTAAATTAGGGTTCAGGCTCGACACACAAGGCGACGGATTGAAAGACGACATGATTGTTCCGGTGAACAAGGAGTAAACACAACTATGGTGGGAGGATGATGAACATTTGTAGCAGAAGACGTCTTTTGGCGGCAGGCGTTCATAGACGCGAGACAAGTTGGGCAGATACATTGAGGGTGGAACGAAGGACGCAACAACTGCAGAGTCATCGAAGTTGTTGGGAGACGGACAGTGTGGTGGAACTTCTGTTCTTCGATGTCGCACCAATTGCATAAGGTGACTAAGGTATGGTGATTGGCCATTGGTGGTGTTAGTTGGGTGGTGGTGGTGGTGGTAATGGAGGTTGTTGAGGTTTTATGTCGTAGAAAAAAGATGGTATGAGACCCACAACATGTAAAAAATGCCACATTGTCAAGACAACTAATGGAGTTAGGATCAATTAAGTTTGGGAGTGCCAGAAAATATGGTAAAAGTTAGAAGTGGTAAGTAACAAATCAAAAGTTTAGAATGTTATCTGTCCGCGGATGAAAGTTTGAAATATCAAAAATAAATCTCCCTAAGATCAAAAGACCATACTACCCTTACAATTTCACAATTTAATTTATGCATTTTTGATTGTACAATGAGATCATTCAATAAGAAATTTTTAGAAACTTTTAGAAAGGAGAGAAGATGAGTTTGAATAAAGATATATGATTTGAAGGAGATAGGGCGAGTAAAATTTCAACAAGAATGTACTAAAAATATTCATGTGAGAAGAGAGGGAGGAGAGAGAAGAGAGAGAAGTTGTGGGTATAGGCTAATTGGATATGTAACCAAAGAATCACGTGTATTGGTAATGGTCTGAAGTTTAAACAATCATATTTATATCTCTTAAAATTTAAGATGTCATTGAATTTGTATTATATATAGTATTGATAAAGAAAAAAACAATTGGAAAGTAAACTATATGTGGATATTTACAAGAAAGAGTGTGCGAACACAAATCCCCCCACAAGAAAACGTTGAGTTGTGCCTGCAATTGTTGTACTGCTATTTTTGTTTTGCTTTAAATTAAAGTAAGCGAATTTCTTTTTTCACGAATTGATTCATGAAATCACATTCCAATATCTCGGAATCATCAATACATACCCAATTAATCATCGATTCACCGGAAAAAACAGTTTTGGATCGTTAATCGATCAATTTTTTACTTTTTTCACGAAACCTTTTATGAGCGTTTTAGTTTTGCCTGAGCGTTATAGTTTTCCAGCTGAGCGTTTTAGTATTTTTGCCTTTGAACGTCTCGCGTACCTATCGTACGTTAAGGCATTATTGTACAGTATCTCGACCCTACTTTCTTAGTTTTGCAAGTACGTTTCATATTTTTCTTTATGAATGAAAAATTAGAAAAAATATATGGGTTTGTCTTTTTTCATTTTCTGAATGCTTTCGTAGAATTCCAATCTCGAATCCAGCTACCATCCATTCGTGATTGGAATATTTTATATTAAGCGTAAATGAAAATGTTGGATTCTGATAATATAATTAATTTGTTATGATGGTGCAGAATAACTCAAAGATGGCACCAAAGACCAGATATTGCACCCCAAGAATCAAATCATTTGTCATCCCAATATCGAACTTCTCGATCGATGTTAGTTATTTTCCAGGTTCATTTTATATTATCTCTTCATGCTTTATTTATTAATTTTGAAACTGAATTAGTTATATATATATACGATCATTGTGTATGAATTATATCACACATACCAAAATAATAAATCATATGGCATGATTAATTTGTTTACTGCGAATACTAAAAGATAACATTTAGATTAATGATTTAATGTTTATTACATATATATAAGATATCCCATGAATATTCATATCTATGTTTTCTTTTGGATTCATGCAGTGTCTTTCTTCGAGGTGAGGTTATGTGTTTGTTTGTAAGTCTTATCAATCTCCATATACAAATAGAATCGGTTACTGATCGATTTGATGCATATGACAGTCGCTATTAGCATTTCAAACTTAGAAGCAATGCCCATGAAAACAGAAGAAAGCCTGTAGACTTTTTCATTTTGGTCACTTTTAACATATTGCTATTGACTTCTAATTTACTAAAACATTAATCCAATAATACACCTGACTAGATATTAGACAATTGGGGGCCATCCTTGCGCCACAACATTACAAATAATTAGAAATAAGGAAAATTGATTTTAAATAATCTCAATTATGGTTTATTGGCAAAGTCTTAACTTAACACTTGGCTAGTGGCGGACTCAACTAAATGTGTATTTATTTGCAGGTTACTGGAAAAATGTTTTGGCCGAAAACTCACATTTTTCGTTGAAAAATTCAACCCTGAACACCACCAACCAAATACCACCAGCACACGAGCACCACCAATTGACTCCGACAGTGGTTTAAGGGTTCCGGCGACCTTAATAACTTGAACTTTTACTAGAAAAATGTTCATAAAGGTCTAATCTAAGGTTACAAAGAGGATTGGGTCGAAAAGATTGAGTTTTCCGGCCAAAAATATTGTTTTTCCGGCGACCTGTAACTAATGGCGTTAGGTTTTGTTAGCTGTAGACCGTTGACGTTCATCTTTAGTTGAGATTGCCACCCGTCAAGTGTTAATTTGAGACTGTTATTTGTCAATAAGCATAGTTGAGATTGTTTAAAACCAATTTTAACTATTGAATTGCCAAAACATGAACAGCTTCTAGGACTCATGCCAACCATGAAAGGCATTACATCAGAAAAGGTAGCGTCTCCATGTCTACTTAAACTATACAATGAGGGAGAACTTCAAATGCTTAACAACAGTGAACCACAACATTTTTCTGAGTATGCTGCACATTTCATCGGCAACAACGATTATCAAAATACTGAATCGTGCAATTACATTACTTTTGTTCCCACGGACGAGCAAGCTCCTCTCCAAGTACTTCCCTACTATATCTTTCAGAAGGCATTTGATATTGCGTTTTGAAAGTGATTATACGATTAATTTGATAATATTTGCACATAATCAGGTTTCAATGTGAAACTATAGTGTATCCCATTTTGATTAATTTATTAATCACTTTTGAACTTGCCCAAACTAATACTAATTTTGATCATTTTGAGTGTTACAATCACATTACTTGTAGATCCTTAAATAATCTTTATTATATAATCACTTTCAAAACCCAATTCCATAAATATTTTCCACTTTAGATTCTGGGTCCGAAATTTAACATATCATGATTGTTGATCGTTGAGTTGTTAGAGGGCGGAGTGGATCAAGTACCTGGGAATTTTCGCAAACGAGGAAGTGCGAGCAAATGAAATTTACGATGCGGTAAGTGTAGCATGGTTTGATTTTCTTTATGTTAGTTACCTCAAATATATAACCACTGGCTGAAAAGATTCACACAAATGCCATTGATTATGAGGAGCGTGCGAGTTACATTTCACACATGAGTGTTGATGATTTTGGTAATTA
Source organism: Bidens hawaiensis (assembly GCF_021521415.1). NCBI lineage: Eukaryota > Viridiplantae > Streptophyta > Magnoliopsida > Asterales > Asteraceae > Bidens > Bidens hawaiensis. Next base: position 2,274,814 of record NW_027491095.1, on the reverse strand, counting down.
TGCAGGTGAAAGGCAATTACATGTGCTTGGCTAATTCTGCAGCAGGCAAAAACCTCAAACCAGTAGTGGCCTGGATGGAGTTTTATGATGTATGTATGCCTAAAAACTTTTTATATGAATGTTTAAAAAAGATAAAGCTTATATCTACATCTGCATCTTTCTCTTGGTGCAGGAAGTTTGGACTTTCACAGATGAAGCATACAAGCTAAAGGTATGCTATTGCAAATTAAATATCAGAAGAACAAGTTTATAATTTGATTAGTAGCAACTAAGAGGACACTCATGTAACTAGAAAATGCATTTGTTTGATGAAGCTGCAAATTATAATATGCTAGAAATGTAGATGAACTCCATTTATTTGTCCTGTTCCTTGTCTTTCCAAAATTTTATTAATATTTAGGAAACAAATATTATCAGAATAGAAATACTTTTAGCAGGTGAAACTAATAAAACCAACATTTTGGTACTTGTACAACAGTATATAGAAGATGCAGGTGGAGAGAACTTGGATGACTCCATAAACAAAATGACCTACAATACATCATCTATTGAAGACTTGGAACAACTTCAAGCCATTTTATGTGTAAGTGCCACTCATTTTTATTCAAATTCATCCTCAAACTTATACTCAGACTCCTTGTTATTTAGACTGTCGATGTAGTGATTGATGGAACAGTAACTTCAGACCCGTTTGGCTACAACGCAACCTTGTTTCTGCAACACCTCAACATAGAAGATAAATCTTGTTTTGGTTTTCTTTCATTTCCAAGTGTGTGGAGACACGATAAACGCCTTTCAACTGATCTGGCTCTTGGTATGTTCTACTGGAGCTTATTTAATTGCTGGCTGATTAAGAATTCTGTCTATTATAACTAGCTATAAGTTAATTAAACAAAACGATTGATCCTATAATTAAACAATCAACGTGGGTGTTTCAGCTTCCTTATGAACTAACCAGCTTAAGCTTATACATACAATTATAAGAAGAAAAACATGATGAGTTTCTTGAAATCATGCTACGGTTAAACTTGTAATTTTGAACCACAAAATATTTCCTCCCAAAATACGCATATAAAACCATCAGTAACGCAAGCCTGTTGAACCTCACGGACCCTCACAAATGATTCGGTGGAAGAGAGAAGATAGGTGAGGCAGAATTGGCGAGCGGTCATGGACCGTTTGTGAAGAGAGAGTGTGGGTTTTGTGAGGTCCCTAGGCCAATTGACGGAAAGTTGTGACGTGGCCTCATCTATAAAGGCATCACGTTGCTTATGCACTAAGAATAAAGCACAAGTACTTACATGTTTTTCAAAAACGCACTAAACAAGTTTTTAAACAAGCACTACCGATCCACTCCAATTAGAGTACACAATGTGGAATCGGAACAGGATCAAAATTTGACTTGAACGGAATCCAGATAGAGAGAGGGAATGGATGGGAACACCGTCCCACTCCATCGCCGGCCAAATTTTGCACCGTCCCAACTTCAAACCGTGTACCCTTAGAGGACATTCCCATTCTGACCGTTACAAGAATAATCACTTAGTGAACTCTGCAAATTGGATTAATATTCTCATCATTTTGTTTTCTAGATTGGTTTGATGGAGCAGTGTCCCAACCACAACTAGTACTCGCGGACCTAATAGAAATTCTCTTTCCGTCAGGGAATTATACAACTACTTACTTTAGAAACCTCCTAAAGGTACTTTAAATTCATTCTTACAGAATGATATGGTTTTGTATTTGAACTGATAGACAGTATTTCCTTATGCATACTAAAATGCAGGGAGAACTACCTGTAAGCCTTGGTCCTGAAAACTGCACTCGTGATACTTTCACCGCAATGGAGCCAACTATAATAACATGCGTATAGAATACAGTTTTTCATTTAAATGATTTATAATTATATATAAGTATTTGTTACCTTATTGCTTATTTTTATAACAATTGAGCGAACGTACTTGAATGTAGTAATTTATTTCAACACACAAAATACGAAGGGCAAATTTGTACCTTTTAAATTTATCTATGTAATATATATATATGTCACAGAGAATTGTTGATTTTTCATGTGTGTGTGCGTGCGCGCATCACATACTAGAATGGTGCCCACGTAATATGGCGAGTAATCAACATTTAGGCTTGTGAAGAGTTTCTGAACTAACTTTTTCTTCATAAGTTCTCTAAGTGTAGCTACTTTAGATGAGATCCCGATAAGTCCTGAGGCATATTCATCAATGGTTTGCTTTTTTTCATCTTCAAACCGTTAGATTCACTTATTAGGGTTTTGCTCCTAGCTTCCTTCACACATTTTGTGCCTATATTTCTCGAATTTATGGTATCCCACATCTATTTTACCAATTTTAAATTACCGATATGAAGCGTCTTATCCTAAGGAGTTGACCGAAATAGCAGCGCCTTCGCACTTATTATATCTCAAACTCCATGAATACCAATTAAAGTTAACCTTCATATGCATGTTCCAGATCGTGTAATAATTGGTTGCAGTCAGAAATATTGGACACTAAAACAACCCAGGGATTGTCTCCTTACCTGTTCAATTTGTGTTCCCCATCTTGTTTCTTCGCCTGTAGAAATTCGAATAGGACTGATGTAGCTTGTTCAATTCTTTCTAGTCTACATGGTTAGCTCATGAGTAGAACCATCCCCCCCACCCACCCACCCCACCCCACCCCAACATACACACACAAATTGGCGGTTTTAACTTATAATATTGTTCGCGATTTGAGATAACTCAATCTAAGTTGGGATTAAGAATGCAAATTTTAGAGATTATAACACAACATAGACAATGAATGTGAATTTCTTTAATTCTGTTCTTCTAATACATGTTAGCTTAATAGCTTTCACTCAAATACAGTTCATAGGCATTTTTCATTATAATAATGTTATTTTCTTTAGTTATGTATTTCATGTACACAAATTGCTTTTTTGTTATGAATTCACGTAGTCTTGGATGATGATCAGAGGTTATGTAGTCACATCTTGAACTGAGGTCTGAGGTGCATTACCATCGATCAATCCTTTAAGCTCCAAACAGCCTGAAATAAAGCAAGAGTTACACTTTTAGAACTTTAGTGTGTCATTTCAAAACTTTTTCATTAAAAAATCGATTTCTGATTTACGTTTGCAACATGGATTGTGTGCGTCTATTAGAAAAAAGAAAAGAAAAACGATTTCATTAGTATACAAAATTTTAAGAAAAAGGTATATGGCTACTTGTTAAAAAAAATGTTTAGATGACTTGCCTTTGTAAAGGCTGTGTTCCCTTTGGCATTGGTGCAGGATTAACTTCATCACTAGCAATGGGCACAGTCCTAATCTGTGACATTCATATTATTAAAAAGAGACTTATAAACTTTCTTTCAATGATTAAATCGGTGTTACTTAATGAAAATAAATCAAATGATATATACCAAGTTCTTGTAATGTAGATTGTAAAATAGTTCAATATATCTTTGTTTGGCTTCTTTCTGCTCCTTGTTTAACTGCTTCCAAAATGCGTAAATGTTTCCCATATTCAACACTTTATTTGCATAAATCTTCCATGTGTAGCTGAAAAATCAGAAACAAATCCTAACTAACAATATTTAATTTCGGCTAGTATATGCGTCAACGCTCAATATTTGATTACCATTCGTATATACGCTTCAAACCGCCTTCTGAAATTTTGTTCCAGTATCCAGGATCTTCTTTGCATTTCTGGAAGAAATCAGCAATCTTGTTGCTGGACTCATCCCCATAATTAGGATCAATCTGGAATCCAGAAACACCGTCAACAATGATCTCAGCTGGACCACCTTGATTGGTTGCAAAAGTTGGTAACCCACAGTTCATTGCCTCAATAACCGTGAGCCCGAATGCTTCATATAAAGCCGGTTGCACAAATGCCCCCTTTGTATCAGCAACGCAACGGTAAAGCTCGCTGTTTCTGTTTTTATCAGTTTGGGCTGCTATCCATCTTGTTTGACCTTTGAGTTGGTATTTCTCAATCAACATATGCATTTTCTTTATTTCTGCCTTCTCTTCTCTATCTTTCGATTTTGAAGGATCAAAGAAACCCGCCACCACAACAAGATTAACCAAGCTCCTTAGCCTTGTGTTCTCTCCAAACCATTCGGTCAGTCCCGTGATGTTCTTCACCATGTCAAGCCTTGCCATTGAAAAGATGATTGGTTTATTCTTGTCTTCTAAATATCCACCGTCAAATTGCATAGATGTCAACAAGTTAATCAAACACGCGTAACACAAATAGAATGATATAATTAACAATATTTATCGATCTCACATGTGTTCGTTGTTTTCTACTTGACTAAAGAGTAATTCCTCTATAGCTGGTTGAAAAGTAGTGAATCTTTTCGGTGTTTCAGTGTAAGGAAAATAAACTGTCTGATCGGCTCCTGGAGAAGCAATGTTGAATTCTGGATCAAATACATTGATGCCTGAGACAACTCTATATAAGCCTGGAAGTGTAAATGCAGCATGGCTTTCATACCGTCCAGGTCTATCTTTACTGAAAACAAAGCATCAAAGTTGTTAAGTTAAAACTGACAACAAGAAATGTGGTTATGCTAGCTTGAATATCAAACCTTCCAGCAATTTCTTGGAAAGTACTGGTGATGATGAAATCTGCTGAATTCATTGCAATCATATCAGCTGTGAATTGACATTAAAAGTGATATTTTGGGTCCGACTGCTTCCATTTCATGTCTGAATCTTCGTATTTAGTCTTCTCTAAAGCGTGTGCAATTGTTCCCTGTAAATTTGCGAAAAGGTATCCATCAGTTAGATCATTTATGTAAAGAAAATTTATATTGTTTCCTGTTAACATCATGAAGATGATCATCGCATACCAATGTGGTTCCAAGTTTGTTAGCCATGAGAGATGCCACCATATTTCCATCAGTATAGTTTCCAATGATAAGATCGGGTTTCCCTTCCATCATTTCAACGATTTTTGCACTTGCATCCTAATAGTTTCAGTTTCAGTAATTAATATCCCATAAAAGATAGATCTATGAGCACAAACACGAACACAAAGCGAGTTTAAAGAAGCATGCCTGAGTAAAATTTTCAAGGTATGGGTAGATATCAAACCGAGACACCCATTTACGAAGAATGCCTTTTTCGGTCCTAAATGGGACTCTTACAATGTGTGAATGTTTTGTGTTGAGAACTGGTTCCAACTCTTGGTTACACTTGGTCTCTTTGGCATCAGGAAGAAGTCTAGTCACCTAATTGTTTAAATCATAAAATGCAAGCAGTGAGTAGAATATCAAATATGTTTCGATTAAAAATTGAAGACACATTGGGATTTAATAACCCAAACTACAACTTATTGACCTATTCGTATGTGAACAGATTACAGTCTGGATTATCAAAATAGAATTTGCCAAAAATGAGAAAACAAATCTTTTACTCACCACAAGAATCTGAGGCTTGAAGCTGAGTCCTTGCAGCTTAATCCTACGGAGCAATTCCTCTTCCATAGCCACAACTTGATACAAAACATAAACTACCTGGCCTCCAGTATCAGGCAAGCCAAGAACATTCGATTGGCCAAAATAACCATGGATCGAGAATAAAACAACATTGAATATGCTTGGAACCCTGCTAAAAAAAGCCTCCAGATTTGTGGGGTCGGGTGCTTGTAGAACCTCCAATAGAAACCGAAGGGTCTCAAGCACCCTTTCTGCGGTATCTCCCCATCCCTTCTCAAACCCCCATTCTTTAAATCTGTATATATAGATCATATGTCTTAGTTTTTGGTAGTATAAATTAAATTGGATTACTAGGTGGTTTAGGATTCAGGTATAAGTATTTCTAGGCATTCTTTTCGAAATTCATGTACTTTTTCGATGCCCCTGCAAGCGAACTCGGCAAGTTCTTTGGGGTAGCAAGCAAACTCCATAGAGTTTGGTGAAAAAGCGTAAGTAATTGATTTTGGAGAAAACATCTAAAAGCATTGATATGGTGTGTCTTTCGGTAATGAAGAAATGGAGGTGTGAGCTACTATTAGAGCCGCTTTAAAGAAAACATCAAGGACAAACATCTAAAAGCACTTTATAGAATCCTAAACCACCCACTTATCCAAAAGAAAAATCAAACGTTACCTAAGCTCAAAGCTTTGATATGGTGTGTCTTTCGGTAATGAAGAAACGGAGGTGTGAGCTACTATTAGAGCCGCTTGAAGTTTTGAAATTGTGTTTAGAGTGTCATTTATCATAAGTTTCTGCACACATGATTTTTAAATTTACAAAATGAAGTAAAAATCTGTTATTTTCTGTAAAATGTTATAGAATGAAACTCGTTTCATAATTCATACTTCTCCTTGATGATTTAACGAGAGCAGGTAATCGACAAGCAGCTGTTGGCTGTCAGACTGAGAATAAAGCTTAGAAGTAATAAACTTTGATGTGTAGTTAATTCCATTTCCAATGGAAGAAGATGAGCTCATGGTAGGCAAGTTGAAGTCCATTGCTCCAAAGTCTATCTCCGAAGCATTTTCGTCATTAGCCCTGAAAGATTGGAACATTGATAGCATTTAATTATATCAATATCAGTTTTCAACCACAGATTTGGGAAACCATGACTTCAAAATGTTGCATACATACCATGTCCCGTCGACGATCATTTCCTTGAACTTCAAGTAATCTTTGGCGGTGATCCCCTCAACCGATAGATCATTAGAGTTGACTTTAACAAACTCCCAGAATCCCGGGTTTGGCCTTACAGCAAAGGCTATAGAAGGAGGAACCACTGCTGCTTCCTGTGAGATAAACCATCTCTTCTTTTAGAAAGTCCGGTACAAATTTATATGGCAATGTAGGTTGAGGTTTATAACATAATACTAAATAATTGTAAGAACAAAGAACCTAAGTTAATTGATGTTTTGATCAATGGTTCATATTTTTAATTTTGTTGTTTTACATAAGAATTAATGCCTATGAAAACATCCTAATAATTTCTTCATATATTTTTCATTATTTAACCGTCACATACACATTATGTAGGTAATGTGTAGATCATATTAACTACACATGTACATAAAAGAAATTTGCTTGTAATATTTTAATTTAAGAAAGATTAGCGCACGAACATTAGATTTCAATCATTTTATTTTATTTTAAAAAATGTTAAGATTGAAAGAGTAATGATTAATTTTATTACATGCGTTCTCGTAATATTTAATGTATTGCATAGATCGCTCCCCGGCCTACATGTGTGTAAGAACAGATTGATGATGGTTAGCTTTTTCTAACCATCATCTTTTGATATTATGTTAGCCGTTAAAAAAAAGTTATAGACCTGGGTTGTGCACAAGATGAAACCAAGTAGGCCTTGAGCCTTTTCATATTTGTCCTTGATGACGGTCTCCATTTCTTGCATCAAATGGTGGAGTTTCATCATCCGCTTTCCCTTTTCTACATATTTTTTAAAGCAATTTTTCATATGATAGCGGCTCTGCCTCAAAGCTTCCGGCATGGCTTCTACTACTGATTCAGACTGTTTCAAAATCGAACTTGGAGAAGCCGCCATGATATTATGAATTTTTTAGATGCTAAAGAATCTGAGCACACAAATCACGAGGCAAACAAATGTTTGATTTTATTTTAAGGAAGTTTGTGCGATTTATAGGCAAAGTTAATTGTTAGATTGATTGATATTGAAAAGATTGCTTTGCTTCTAGTTTTCAGAAATGTAAGATGAGAGTTTAACGAAAAGTGGATTTATTTTATAAAAGAAAGGAATTTTGTTTGTGGAAGACAAGTTTGATTCTTAATTTCCTAGGGAGGACATAACCTGCTCTTATTATTGAATCTTGTTTTCTACATTTCTTTGAAACGACCAACATAACGTTGTCAAGTGATTTTGTCATAACCCATCCCATACTATGGGGTAGTTAATTGAATAATAAACAGATATGAGATTCTAATTACGGCCTTTAATTAAGGAGAAAATTACTAAAATTTTCTCTTTAAAATTTGACATAATTAAAATTTTGTATATTTGTTTTTAACAAATATCATTTAATCAAATAAACATTAATAAACAAAAGAAAAAGCATATTCTTATTGTATATTTGTTATTTTAAGATGACCATAATTTTTAATTCGTGTTTTTTTTTTACATAAATATGTCTAGATTATGTGTGTAAAAACTTGAAAATTAATTTTTTTGTATGTGATATGAGCTATACATGTATATATAACTAATGATTCTAATTCTTTTTTTCTCACAAATTAGCATTCCACAGGAACACATCTATGTAATTGATTATTAAGTTTGTTGGATACTTGCGTTGTTCAAAAAATTAAAAATTAAGTGTGTTAGGATTATAAACCAAAATGAACTTTTCTGAATTTCAAAATACTAAATCAAGGCCTGGAGTCCTGGACCAACAGGTCTTGATTTTATTGGGTTGGGCTTGGATCAGACTACTGTTGGGCTGCTTTGTTACTTGTTAGTTACTTTTTGTTAATGCACTAAATTATACATATTTATCATCCACATTTAACAACCCCCCCCCCCCGGGCGGTACTTTTTAGGGCATTATCGTTGGAAACGCTACTTAAATCGTTCATTTTGAATAAATGTAAGTTTTGGACGTTTCGAATGAAAAGAGCCGAAAAAGACTTAACACAAGGAAATTCGGGAATGTCAAGAAAACATGCATGGTCACGCTCCCATCAAAGAAGACATCTACATGATCATGCATCCTTCTCATGAGAAAACACCAAAGCATGCCCATGCTCGCCATGTGTATGGTCACACACCACCCAAGTCAACAAGAAGCTCGGGTCGTGCAAGACCATACACGGTACTAACGTCGTGCGGCATCCAGGTTAAGAAACGCATGTGATACACTTCCGTAAACTGAATCGTATCCATTAAAATGTTTGAGCATTCACATTCAGTTCCATATCGTATATCCATATATATCATATAATTACACTAAAAATAACTATAGTTTCTCTCTCCTTTTCAATTAAATAATACACTTTTATAATTTTATTTTTATCATTTCTCTCTCATTCACTCACAATCATTTTAAAATAATATTAAAATATTATACGGTGTGAACAGTGAAATCTCAAATTTAACTTTCTCATATAACATTTTATCTATTCTCTACTTACAACCATTTATAACCATACCATATAATTTACAAATTCCCCTCACATAAGGGAATAGGATGATAGTGAATAGGTTGAGAATGCTCTTAAAGCATTCTCATCCTATTCTCTATCCCTAAATCCAAAATTATGCAAAACACACTAAATTTTCTTTCTCATTTTCAACTAAATAATATTTTTTATACCTTAATCATTACCATTTCTCTTTCCTTCATTCACAATCATTTTCAAAATATATTAATAAATTATACGGGGATGAACAATAGTTTTTCAAGTATACAGAAAAATCACTGTGTTTTCTAAAATATAAAAACTCATTCACATCACCCTAAATCAATTTTTAAATTATAAAACACCATTCACATAATATACGGGGTTGGATGAGAATGATCTAAATGTGATTTTGCATTTTCTTAGGTGATACCGTGGTCCTCTATAAGACGAACACATAATTTCCAGCTCAATTGGTTTTAAGGTGTAAATAAGGTGTAAAAGACAAAGTTGGATTAGTGTGACGTGTGTGGCTTATTTTTTGGTGGGGGTGAGTTTCCTTGTTGGCACTATTGCAAACATGCGAGACCCCATCCATTAACAGGCGTTGCATCTCAATTTTACATCTTATAACGCGTTCTCTTTGCAAATGTAATTTATCATAACTTTTAAACTACCGAATATGAAATGTTTAGCATAAGTAGTAAACCCGAATGCGACACTTTTTACACAATCAAAGCTAACCATATTAGTAACACAAATGACACAACTACCATTGACGATTAGATATAAGCGGTTAATTTAATAATAAAATGACACTACACGTTTATCTCATTAACTAGCATGATTTATTAAACAGTGTTAAGAAGTCACGAGACACAATGAACACATCAAAATAAAAGGATTAAAAATTACAACACGGATTTAGTTATAAAATATCTGAACTACTTATAAATTTATAAAATGTCAAGTGTTGCTCGCTTACCCATTATCCAGATATAGCTTGGTTTGTGTTAATATTATCATTCAAATAAAAAGTAATTTAATCGTAAAAGAATCTATAAACAGCTTTACGTATTTTATTGCAAACTTTTAACATTATATTACAGGGAAAATCATGATTTTAACATCACCTCACACATTTAAATGTTATATTGTACTTGTGATTGAGACATAACTAGGGAGATATCGATAAACAGGGAGACATTTAAATGTTAGGTGATTTTAATATCACCTAACACATTTAAATGTTATAGTACTTGTGATTGAGACATAACTAGGGAAATCATGATAAACGACTTTACGTTTTTTATTGCAAACTTTTAACATTATATTACAGGGGAAATCATGATTTTAACATCACCTAACATATTTAAATGTTATATTGTACTTGTGATTGAGACATAACTAGGTAGATATTTTTAGACAACAGATTATAAACATTTATACTTCACATGGGGCTATGTCGACACTTCTAAGCAACTTAACTGAAACTGGTTACAAAATTTTACACGAAGCCTTGTTTATTGCTTTGTGTCCTCGTATTTGTCTTTCAACTTTTTATGCTAAGACCATACACATTCCAAAGGTTCAAAGAGTGTCCAATCGTCCATTGTAAGGTTAGTATTATAAAAAATAATAAAAAAAATTTTGTAGCTTATAAAGTTATATTCATATATCTCATGCGAGGTCCATATATGTAGCTAACGAGTTACATATATGTAACTAACTAATTACATAAATAATTTTATTTTTTTGAAAAAAATAATAAGATACTAAAAGAGAAAAAAATGTTTGAAAGTGATTTTTCTCAAAGTTTACTCGCATTTTTTAAATTCATATTATAAGGGGTTATGTTACTAGTCGTACATAGTATGATAAATTTACAAACGATATCACCCACCTTAAGGGGCTTGAATTCCAAAATAGCCCTTCTAACGGGTTTCATCATGTCGCTCAAGAGCATATGCATGGCCCAAATGCATCAATATATGAAATATGTTTTGGTACATGTTATGAAATTATATTACAGAAATGATGAACCTTACACTATCTTATTGTAATGGCTCAAATCTACTAGATCTTATAAATAACCAAAAACCTTTCAAAGTATAGTCACGCGATGAAAGCAAGATTGCCTCGTCTGACGCACTTTGATGGGTAAAAAGAAGTAACTAAAAGTGTTAATTTTACATTAATAAAAGAGTTTGCAAAAAGAGTATTGCGAACACCATAAAAGAATAGCTTTTAATTTGCTTCTCAAATATGTTTCTACTTGGAGAAGCAATAAAACGAGAAGTCCTTAATTTCAAGTGAAACCAAAGCGAGATGGGTAAAATCTTACACTTATATAATTATCTTTGTAAAATTAGTTTTTTATTTGTCTTCAAAACACATAACTTTTTTGCATAATAAAATCTCATTAAGTGTCTCTTAAAATATTTGTTATGATCCGTTTATTTATATTTTTAATTAGTATAAACCGATATTAACTAATTAACAATTATGCCCAAAAAGTACCGTCCTTTGCGCTTTTCCGACAATAACTTTGACCTTATTCTTTCAGTGGGTTTAGCTTTTTGTACTTTCTCAAAACCACTAGGAAACTGACACGTGTCGGTTATGTGCAACGTCAGCATAATTTGGGATGTGCCTTTGATAATGTTATCTTCCTCTCATTGGTAGTCCTACCAACGTGTCCATATCCACTCAGATTGTGTTTGCATTTTCAATTGGATTACTGCCACATTAAATAATATAAAAAGTCACATGTATTACAACAAAATAAATTTGTCGTTTATTATTGAAATTTTGGTTTTTAGTTAATGTTAGTTAGTTCTAGAAAAATAGTACTGAAATCGCTCTCTTAAGACCGAAAAAGATGGATTAACCAAAATTTTCACACATTCATACGATGACAGCTCAAAATTAACCTGAGCTATCCAAATGTACCCAATTTTATAGGGATGGTGTCCATCTATAATCTATATCTAAATCTTTGAATCAATCACATAATATTTCACTACATACACAATCATTATTAATCTTCGAGTTGTATAAAAATAAAATCATATTAGTTGTTAATGCGATAAATTGTTTAAACACTTATTTTAAGGTTTCAAAATTTACAATTTTAGTACAAAAATCTTCACGCAGGTTAAAGATGTTATGCTACTAAAATGTTAAAGATGTTATAATGATAGATTTTAGTGCCCATTGAAGTGATTCTAAACTTTTACTTTTGCTATGCTACTAAAATGTTAAAACTTGAGTACTTATAAGGATGATATCGTAAAACCAAATCCATTTTTCGTTCTTGCTTTCCTTGGAGGGGAGCGACGCATGATAGCAGATATTAATGATGGCAGTCGGGGAGGGGGGGGGGTTATATTTGAATTGCCCTAGCACCTAGGAAGATCTTCAACATTGGCGCTCATTGTTGTTCAAAATATAAGCTTACATACCACCACGGAATATATGGAGTGCACTAGATTTTTTTTCTTTTAATTTCTATTCGTCAAGTGGTAATGTGGGATGGATGTAAGCATTTTGTTTAAACTCTTTGATTATTGCTCGACAAAGGTTGGTAGGTTGAATTCCAACTAAATGGGTGGTGATCTTAATAAAGGTGTTAAGCAACGTGAAATATGGACTAATTGACAAAAAGGGCACGAAAGTGGATAGAGATTTTATTTTTCTTTTATTTTTTAAAACAATTTTGATAAAAATGTACTTTGCATAATCCTTACAGAATTTTTTAACGAAGATCTATCTCATGAGCCAAAAGGTGAAGAGTAAATAATTGTTGGAAGTAAAAAAGGGCAATTTTTCAAAAGTTAAAGACAAACCCGTGAAACCTAACCTTATCGCATGAGACATTTGTGTAACTTGTACGTTCTTGGACTTGTAATACACGTTGGAATGTGATATAGGGCAAATGATACACAGAATGTCGCGTTATCAAATGTTATGCGACCTTAGAGGTGAGAAGATTCATGAGCTTGTCTGTCTTAGGTTTGTTATCGCTAATTAGGTGATATTTTGCATCAAAAAATGCGATATTAGTTGTACAAAAGAAGATAATGCATACACGTCAAGTTGATTAATTAACAACATAAGGAAATGAAGGAACTCTTGTGAGATACCTCATAAGAGACATTTTTTTCTTATTTGGGATTTATGTTAGTATATTGCAAGAAGTTAACATCATTACGATTGAATAACTTGGGCATGCATGCATGTATCATGATTGTAGCATGATCTTCGATCTTCTTTCCGTTTTCAGACATGGATACGTGAAATTAATATGGTGTTACATTTAGCATAATTTGTTGGTTAAAAAGAAAATGAAATATAGTATGGAAAGCTTAACTTCAAAAGAGGACAAAGAACGATCATGTGAATAACAATGAAGTAGAGCTGGAAAAAAAAATGAAAATACTGGGACTCATTATGGTTAAACAAGCGCAAATATTGTGTTGGTTAAAAAAAAGAATTTAGATTACGGAAAAAAACAAACTTTATTATTAACACTAAATTATAAGATTTAGGGAGGACGGGTTAACAATATAGGTAGGGTGCATAACACCACCGTCACCCCATGTGAGTAGGGTGAATAGCTTCATTCTATAACAAATGTTTATTACATAAAATTGATTCATTTTTTATATTTATTGTAATTGGGGAGCTAAAAAATAATAAAAAAAATTCTAAGGTACTTGTGGATAGGTATTGTAGGTGATTTTGTAGTTTGTGGATAATTGATGGTAGAAATGAGATGACAATACGGTATTGGACAGTGCATGACTAATACCCATCAGTGTCTTTTCCCTTTAAATTACAAAAGTCTACATCAGCAAAATTAAGTTATTTTCTTGTATAAGATTACTTGATTTTAGGCTTTTAGGAACCCGAATAATATAGAAATTAATCTTAGGTTAGTTGTCACACCCCAAAACCAAAGTGCATAATTTTGTTAGATTTACACATCACTACATATTATAAGAAAACTTCTAAAATATTATAGTAATTCTTCACAATTATAAACTTTACAACTTTTTTTTAAAAAACAACCTTATTACTATCATAGAATGTCTACAATACTTGTTAGATCGTCCAAGATGTCACGTTATTATTCGTGTAACAATTTAGACAAATCCCATATATTGTTATATTCTACTCATTGAAGAGATGTGAAGTTATAAAAATGTCTTGCCAAACATATTATTTATTGGGCTTGATGGTGATAACATAATTAAGTATGTTCAAGTAGAAGTAGTATTAGATGAGTGACCTCCTACAAAATCTCTAGTGAGGCAATAAAAAAAATATATCGGTTAGTTTAACTTGGTTAAAGCTGACAATATTGATATTACGAGAGACTATATATTACAATTCACCTAAATCACCTTAACACTTATTAAAACAATCAAATTTATACTCTCGAGTCCATAAATAAAACATTTTATTTCAACGGTTTAATATTTATAATAACTCAATATCTATTTTAATAAATGCATGAAAGAACCCAGTATCTCATCACGTTTGTCCTTTTTCCTCATCCCTTTAGCTTTTTCCTAAGCTTCACATTTTAGGAATTTTGTTAGCCACTTGACCACTTGGCAAACGCATGGCTAAACATACACATGTGGCTTAATTTCATCACCTCCTTTCAACGACAATCTTCATTTTACATCCTACGATCACTTTTGAAAAGCTCAAATTTCTCAAAGTATCGATTAGTTATGAACTAATCACCAACTTTGCTCTTGGCCCAAAAACCTTTTTAATTCTTATGAAAAAACTATATTCATGAACTCTCATTAATTAATAAACTCATAAACTACAATTTTTTCTTAACAACCATAACCTTTTGCCCATATAACCTTTCTTTAACCTAGTCAAAAACTCCTTTGGAATCTCTTTTACACAACCTTTATAACCGTATAAACCTTATCACATAAGTTCGTTTACGGTTTACCCAGACTCGTTCACATAATCTCCTTTACATAAGCATACTATTGAAACAAGTTTAATTCACAACTCGTCCATCTAAATCTGTTCACATGTACTTGTTGGAATATAGTGCTTATACAACTCTATTTACACAACTAGACCATGTAAACTTTTCCATCGTACGTATTCATAAAAACAACACAATCATTTCCATACCCAAAATGTCTTTCCCATATTCACATAGAATCATAAACCACTCATGGCCACCGTTTACATGCTAGCAACACGTAAGATTTCTTTATTAATTACCATACCTACTTACCCATGTCCTAACCTTTCAAAATGCACATACGATTATAAACTTAGTCTCATAAATCATAACTATTACATGTCATATAAAATAGGACATTAGCATGATGACCAACTATTATTGTTTCCTATTCATATTCAAAAGCCTCATTTATCACATAGATCATAAATCTAACGCTTCAGCTATCACAACGTCATGATAATGTCACATTCCCATAATCATGTTAACCCAACCCTAAACAAATCTTGTGGTATGATGGGTTACTACTTACTACTAAAAGTATAATATCATAATTTCCTATCAAGGACAAAAAAATGAAAAAGAGGTATACCGGTAACAAATATAACATCATATAGGCACAATGACAAGAATGTAGCATGCAAAGGTAAACCAAAATGTATAAGAAAAGCTAAGCCCCTAAGTCATCATTAAACAAAAATTTACTCTCCGTCCAAAAGTTTGTAGCCTTGATCTTACGCCTTCACGAGGACCTACCATCAACCATCTTCTCGGAGAGGTGCAATGTCTAAAAAATCCGGCCTAATCCACTCATCCCACATTAGTTTTAGCGTGTAACTACTCTTCCACTCCACAAGCATTTAAACATTGTTTGTGTCCAAACACATCAAAATTTGCCAACACCCCTTATACGTGTTTTTGCAACTAACCCCTTCACAAAGGAAATCAAAACAAAACAAAACAAAATTAGTGTTTAAAGCATGAAGTTGACAAAAGTTGTAAATCCCATGAAAACAACTAACAAGCAAGCCATTTTCACACGAAAGGAAAATAAAACTTTTCCGTAAGAAAGAGAAACAATGAAACAATATGCAAATCTCGTGGCTATGCCGTAGAGAGGAAGTATAAACTAATAAAAGCAAGTATTCACTCTTTGATTGAAAATAAAGAAGCGATATATATGCTTTTATGAGTATATGTTAGGTCCTTTTATACTATTAAACTTTGAGAAATTAGAATTAACCGGTTTAAGACGAAAACAATAATTTCTTTTGAAACTAACAAAAGATTTTATTAACCATTAAAATGGTATAGGCGTATAGCAAGATACTAACCGGACTAAGTACATTCCACCTCCCAATTTTACTTATGGACACCGAAAACATACTACAAACAACATAATTTCTACTTACAAATTAAAAGACCACGATTCACGCGTGAATTAATAAAATCCAAAAACTAAATGAATCAAAACCTATATGACAAAATAAACGAGTGAATTAATAAAATTCACGATTCACGCGTTTATATAATTTTATACATGTAGGAAAATCAATCAAAATCATAAAATTTGAGAATATCAAGTCAAAAATTTAAGCTCCAACGACACCATTTTGTCCATATTTTCAATATTCGAGTTAAATGTTAAGTGTTTACATTTTTCATCTTTCTAATCTACTTGCTTTTGCCATGGTCTAATTTTTATAGCCATTGTTATTTTCTTCTCCTCTTTTGGTGATGTACATCGTTTGGTGGCTTCTATTGAATGGTTGATACCCGTTTAAACAGGTCGGCTTTTGCCTATTTGTATTTTTCTTTGTCCCCTGTTTGTATTTTCAGTCCTTTTCTACTTTTTAAAGTTTCCAAAATACAAATAATAACAAAAATAATAATAAATTCAACAAAGCTCTTGTTCTATGTAGAAAGCATAAACTATCATTTTATGCTTTCCTGTATTTAATATTTTCTATCCCATATTTGTATTTTTCTTAGTCCTTTCTACTTTTCAAAATTTCCAATAATAATAATAATAAACTCAACAACATTTTTGCAGATATAATTTAAAGTTGGGGTAAAAATCTTTCTATTCTCTAGATAAATATATGATTTGCTTACATCGTATCATTCTTAGACTCTACCTATAACGTCTCTCTGTCATTTGGAGTTGGGGTTTCTCTTCAAACCATATTTTCATGCTTTTATTCTCCCTTTAATTTAATTTAGAATACCTACAATAATGAGTCAAGAAAACATTGAGTCCTACATAAACATGTTTAAGAGTATTTTTATTAACAAAACCGACCGTCATTCCTCTCTCCTTCACGGCACCTCCTTTCGCATACTTTATACAAAGTATGCAATGCTCTTATCACGTTATGTGGTTAACAACTTTGTTAAATGTGATCTTCAAAACCGGTAAGATGCCAGATTAGTGGTGGAGCAGCGTTGTAGTTTCTATCTATAAGAACAAAGGAGACGCCCAATGTTGTGGGAACTACAAATGTACAAAACTACTAAGTCATACTATGAAGCTATGGGAAAGAGTTATTGTGGTTAGAATTAGACGGGAAACTCAGGGTACGGTGAACCAATTTGGCTTCATGCGGGGGCGATCGACTACATAGGCAATACACATCTTGAGAAGACTTATGGAAAAGTATAGGGAGAAGAGGCGCGATCTACATTTGGTGTTCATTGACATAGAAAAGGCGTACAATAGTGTGCCACGTCCACTGCTTTGGGATAGCCTTGAGGGTACATGGGTCCCTCATAAATATAAAGAGATAATTATGGACATGTACGCCAAGACTACAACAAACGTCCATGCACCCGTGAGAGATACTGACTTTTTCCCAACGGAGGTAGGCCTTTCATCAAGGGTCAACGTTGAGTCCGTTTATTTTTGCAGTAGTCTTGGACGAGTTTTCAATGTCGATCCAGGAAATTGCCTGTGGTGGATGATGTTCGCAAACAATATTATGTTAGTTGCTAGAGAAAACAAGATTTGAACTTGAGGCCAAAGGAGTGGTGAGCAGTTTTAGAAATGAAATGTTTAAGGATTAGTTGTTTTATCCAGAGCGACAAGGGATTAGATAGTGACGTAGCCCACTATGTACGACTGGATGGTGCAAATGGAGAAAAGCGACATGAGTTTTCCGTGACAGGAGATTCCGAACTAAATTAAAGGGAAAATTCTATAGTGTTACAGTTAGACATGCAATATTATATGAAACAGATTGTTGACCCGTCAAGAAGGCACATGCATGTAAGTCGAAGGTAGTAGAGATAGAATGTTAAGGTGAATGTGTTGGTACATTCTAGCACAAAACTTATAAAAGTAAAATAAAACCAACAACAAAAACAACTCATCGACAAAGTTAGACCGAAGAAGAAATGATGTTTTTCGAGAAAAGACATAGGACACCTGTTAGATTTGTAGAAAGCGTTACTGTAGAGGGGAGGAGGGTAGATGTTGACACAAATTGACTTGGGATAACAGGATTATGCATGGCTTGCTAGACGGTCACCTCTCCAAGGCATGGTTCAGGATAAAATTCTTCAATACGCAAAATTAAAGCTACATATTCTGTAGGGCAAATGTGTAGTTCTTGGTTAAAATTGGGTCTTAGGGACCTTGCTCAACCCATTCTTTAGTGCTAAATGATATATTATTATAATATTTTTTAAATTATTAATTTATTTTCCATTTACTATTATCACTATATTTGTTTCTGTTTAGTGCTTATTACTATGACTATTGTTATTTCTTTGCTGTATAGATGTATAGTGGTTGAACTTTGTGTTTCTTTATTTGGTTTTATACATAAGGTTTTTGAGCCGATGGTCTCTTTAAAAGCCACCTCTTTATTCAGTATAAGGACAATGTTTTATTGTTTTAAAAGCATCCTACTCTTCCCCAACCAACTTTGATATCGATGAGTTGTTTTTGTTGTTGGTTTTATTTTATTTTTAAGTTTTGTGCTAGAATGATCAAGAAACCTAACAAACATGTGGTGACTCTCCAAATCGAGTTTTTTAATAACGAGTGGACTCAAAATAGGCAGCACCCACATCCCCCAAACTAGAAGAATTTGGGTTTTTGTCCCACTTATTATTTTTCAATTTAATCCTTCATTCTCATTTCCCTTGCTCTCATCCGTCCATAGATCCAACTTTCTTCCAGTTCATCCATCCTTGCACTCTTCCATTTGTGTCAATAACTTAATATTCAACACAAACCCTTCATACCCATCACCAAATACTCCAACCCCAGTTCAAATTTGTTCAAATTCAGACCAAATTTCCAACCTTTGTGGGAAATTCATCATCTTTCCACTAAATGCGAAGTGGGTTTTTGTTATTTTTATTAAAAAAACAACCTTTTTAGTGCTATGTGCTTTCTACACGCACAGATAAACTAGCTTGTTTAGCTACAAGCCTACAGCAATCTTTATTCACAGCACCAAAATTATTATTATTATTATTATCTTTACCCATCCAAGAACCACACACACACCATGTCTGTTGCTTTGATTTGGGTTGTTTCCCTTAATTCTGAACTCTGCAACAGATTTGGATTCATGGAGAGTACAAAGCTTGCAGCTTTATCAAAATCAAGAACCCTTTTGAGGGCTGGCAAGGCTAAGAATCATAAATGCCAATCCAGCTACATGATGAATGCAGATTTGATGGGGCTTTGGGGATTGAATAATGGGAAAAAACCAGGTTCGATATCGAGAGTGGTGGCAAACCCGAGTGGCGAATTGGCGGTTTCGTCCGAACAGTTGGTTTATGATGTGGTTTTGAAGCAGGCTGCTTTGGTTAAAGAGCAGATGAAAGTTAAGGAAGATGTTGAGGTGAAACCTGATATTGTGGTTCCTGGGACACTTGGGTTGTTGAGTGAAGCTTATGATAGGTGTGGTGAAGTTTGTGCAGAGTATGCTAAAACATTTTATTTAGGTTGGTTGGTTAGTTAGTTTTGTTTTTATTATTATTATTATTATTATTATTTTCTTTTTTTTGGAGTTTTTTGATAGTATTGTTTGGATTAACTGAATTATGTATTGTTTATAGGAACACTGCTAATGACACCCGAGAGGCGAAAAGCGATATGGGCGATTTACGGTGAGGGTCCTTTATCAGTTATGTTGATGAATTATAATGAAATTTTTGTTTGATTAGTAATTATTTAAGAATTCAAGATAACTATGATCAGCTTGAAAAAATATCTTGTGTTCATGGTGATAACTCGGAGATTGCGGGCCCCCAATTTTTTTTCTCCATTTGCAGATTCAAGAGAAAAGATTGGTGTAATAGACACCTTTTTCTTACTTTAAATCTTAACTCTTGATGTTTGGTTGTTAGATGTGATTATGTGAAGATTTTTTAATTTATTTTAAGTCATTTTCAAGATAATTACCTACTTTCTTGGTCAACTTAAAGTCTAGGTGTGCCATGATACCAGTTTTCCACTAATTGGTAGATAACACACCAGAAAATCTGTGATTTCATCTTTGACTTTTGTGTTAGACCTGGCCTAACTGTTTTAAATAGAATATTAAATACTAATCTAGTACTTTTCAGATGCAAAATTGATATGGATTCTATTAAATACTGGTATGAATTTAGGTATTTGTGTACCAGAACGCGTATGTATGGCGTTTCAGTTAAATTTTTCAGGTTAATTGCACCAGAAAGAACATATTATCACCTATCAAAACTGAAAGTTAACTTGTTTGACTTTGACCAGATAGGTCAAAGTATATATTTACTGTGGAGCAATGGAAGTAGGCTCTTTGATACTTAATGATCTTGAAAACTTTGTACACTTACATAACGGGTTTGCTATAGAAACACCATCCCTAACAGTGTAGACCAGTGTGCCTATTAAATCATACGGACTGTGTGATGTCAAATCAACTCTGCACACGAGAGCCTGTCGGACGAAACATGGTCATGCATGTCGTATGACTTTGTCGGCGGTCTCATCACTCATGTCTTTGTCAGTCAAAAACATTATATGGGTCGTATGGTTTGCCTCTCATACGACCCATATGGCCACTTTTATTCTATCAGATGGCCCGTATGACCATTTTCTTCTTGTCACACGACCTCGTATGACTACTTACTCTTTCTCATAATCTCATATGGTCCTTATGACAGTCAGCGGTGTCTAGATAGTTTGTTAGTGGTGTTTGTTTACTTAATATCTTAATAAATGAAGTGGATGTGCTGTTAAAAACAGGAAGTGGTCAACGGTTTCATGTTTGACTTTATATTTTTGGTTTTGTTTCGTGAAACAGTATGGTGTAGGAGGACTGATGAGCTTGTTGATGGGCCAAACGCATCACATATAACACCCAAAGCTTTAGATAGATGGGAATCAAGGCTTGAAGATCTCTTTAACGGTCGCCCGTTTGACATGCTCGATGCAGCTTTATCTGATACCGTCTCCAAGTTCCCAGTTGACATTCAGGTCAAAGTTAACAAATTTAATAAAGTAGACAATATTGTCAGTAGGGTCAATCTGACCCGTTTTGCGAATGAATCATTTTGCAGCATATGTTGTTAATAGTTTTCTTGATTGGTTTGCAGCCTTTTAAGGATATGATTGAAGGAATGAGGATGGACCTTAGAAAGTCTAGATACAAGACTTTTGATGAGCTTTATCTGTATTGCTATTATGTGGCGGGTACAGTTGGATTAATGAGTGTTCCTATAATGGGAATTGCTCCTGAATCTCAAGCAACAACTGAAAGTGTATACAATGCTGCTTTGGCTTTGGGGATTGCTAATCAACTCACCAACATCCTACGCGATGTGGGAGAAGAGTACACCCTTTTTTCTATTTTTTCTATATATTATTTTTAATGTTGTAGTTTCGAATTTTGAGGCAAACAGATTATATTTAATGAGTTTGAAACGTAACAAACAAAATCTTGATGGCACTTGATATTTATATCAATTAACCACAAATAGCAAGTGTCTGTGTCATTGTATGACTAAAGTTTTTGACTTTAAAGGTTGATCAAAACAATTTAATATAAATTTTAACATTTTCAAGAAAATATTGATCCGCGCATTGAAGTTTGTGTATCGAATTTCAACATTTTTTTAAAAAAATTCTTGATCACAACATTGAGGTTTGCTGCTATTCTTTTGATTGCAAGAATTTGACTTTTTGGTCAAAGAGACTAACTTTTATAGCATACACCATAAATAGTAAGCATAGTTCTTATGATGTGGTTATAATTTCAACATTTTTAAGAAAATCATGATCCGGGCATTGAAGTTCGTATCGAATTTTGACATTTTCAAAAAAATCTTGACTAGAACACTGAAATTTGATTTTTGGTCAAAGAGGCTAATTTATATGTATAGTAAGCGTATATGCATAGTTCTTATGATGTGGTTGATTTTGGTATAGTGCAAGAAGAGGAAGAGTGTATCTACCACAAGATGAACTAGCACAAGCAGGATTATCAGATGAGGATATATTTAATGGGCAAGTAACCGACAAATGGAGAAACTTTATGAAAAAGCAGATCAAGAGGGCAAGATCCTTCTTTGATGAAGCACAACAAGGTGTCACACAACTAAGCTCGGCTAGTAGATGGCCGGTAAGTTTCTAATAACTTAATCTTGTTATTCGGGCAATCATACATTCGTTAAAAACTTGAGCTTAACATTCAAAGTCCCTCTGGCTAAGATCGTAGGTTGTTATCCAACTTCAATTGGTTTTCTGCTTTTCACCCCCTTGATGTAGTGATGTGGATTTTTGACACGTCATGAACCTAAATGATAATATTTGCATTTGGCTTTTAGTATAAATGAGGTTGACTTGACGGGTTCGCGGGTTGACATGCTTAACCCGAATACTTTAAGTTTTATTTTTATTATTATTATTATTATTTAAATATAAGATTATGTATTTAAAGTGTTATTGTTTTATGTACACTTTAAAATTTTGATCGTAAAATGGTAATTTTAAAGAACTATTATGCAAAAAGGCGTCACACAACTACTGTGTCCGGGTTCACATACTTTACACGATTTTTGAGTTCATGTCGGGTTGCACACACCAACCCACACATACAACCTGTTAGCACCCCCTAAGGGCCACCTATCCAGCGGAAGCTGTTTTAGGGGGATGTTTGGATTTGTGTTTTGGAATTGATTTTCACAGTGATCGGTTCTCGAAACATTATTTGATTATTACAACGTCAAACAACATTTCATGATTATTCGAAGTCACATAGTTTCTTGAAAACACGCATCAAAACACATTAACTAAATATGATCTTGGTTGTTATTAGGTGTGGGCATCGCTGTTATTGTATCGTCAAATCTTGGATGAGATTGAGGCGAATGATTATAATAACTTCACTAGAAGGGCTTATGTAAGTAAACCCAAGAAGCTCGTTTCTTTGCCAATTGCATATGCGAAGTCACTTGTTCCTCCATCAAGAAACGGAACTCTGTCAAAGACCATGGATTTATAGATATATCATATATACATACTCTATATTATAAAATCCTAGGAAATAGTAATGGTGAATATGTGTAAATTTTATGTTAAATGTTGTAATATGAATAACTGATGTTGATGAAATCAGATGTAGAATAGCCTTTGCTTTCTCTAAAGTTACAAGCAGTAAACAAAACCAGATTCAAATTTTAACTAAATATCATTCCACTTTAATATAATATACTAGCTTGTGCGTGTGATACGCGGGTTGGGTAAAACATAAGTTGAAGATGGTTTAAATATGCACATCCCATAAATATAACGTGGTATGAACATTCAAGCCATCTTCTACTTATGTCTATGCGCGGAATAATATTTGTTGGTGTTGCTTACTACCTTCAGAGTGTACTTATGCGAGAAGTGTCCAATATCTGTTACTATATTCAACCCGTTAAAATTGATAATCGTCGCCATACTGGGAACTTTGGTTCTGGGTGAACAAACCTACGTTGTAAGGTAAAAAGAAATTCGTACTTATTGATTGTCTTACAAATATATGGTAGCCGCTTGGGCCTTGGCAGTAGAGGTGCACAAGTCGGGTTTTTTCTAATATCCAGGTTCGGGTATGGAACCGGTTTCGGGTATGATCAGGTATTGGAAAATTGGGTAGGGTTCGGGTAGGGTATTAGAAGAAAAAACTCAACCCTATGTACCCGGGTAGGGTATGATCGGGTTTGGTTATTGGAACCGGGTACGACCGGGTATTAATACCCGGTTTTGAATTTGTAATTTGTTTATACATTTTTTAATTTGTTTAAAATTTAAATTTGCTTTGTAATGTATAAAAATAATTAAACGATATTACAAAAACCATAAATCCACTTAATTGCAAATTATTTACTTAGTAATATGCATTTTACAAAAGCTTAAACATAAAAGTTATGAAGTAAACATAAAAATATACTATAAAAATCATGTATTATTTCGGGTATTGGAAAATTGGTATCGGGTATAGGGTATGACCGGGTTCGGGTATTTACGGGTATAAATCGAGTACGGTTCCTGGTACGGGTATTGACCTCAAAATGCATACCCTATCCATACCCTACGAGTATGGTCGGTTCCGGTTTCGGGTATAGAATACCCGGTTATAAGAAAAACCGGTTCTGGATATTTTTTTCAGGTCCGGTTCCAGGTACGGGTTTTTTGTGCACCTCTACTTGGCAGGGCCGACCCATGAGCTATGCGGTCTAGGGCATCGTATAGAGCCCAAAAATTTAAGGGTCTATAATAAAAAAGTAAATCTGAAATATATCTCTACTATATATAATGCATGAGTGAAGAAACTCTTAAATTTTAAGAGGTACGAACATTATTACATAAATTACAATCTATAATGCATACAAATTTGAAAATGTAGGGGTAATATAGTATTTTAGACATGATGTACGGTTAAGAATATTTTAGTTTTGAATATATTTACAATTATGATCTTTTAACATCAACAAAACTTTGTTAATTTATCAAGAAGTTACAAATAAACCCCCTTAACTTTACCCATTTATTTGACAAATTCATTTAAAATTTTTTATTTCTTCTATATCTTTTAATATATTATGTTTTAAAAAAACCCGACTTTACCATTGCAACGTGCTTAATTTTGTCGACGATTCAATGTAAATTTTATTTTATTTTGAGGTGTTTATGATAATGTACAAGTCAATTAAGCATAAGAGTACAACTCATATATGCACTTATAAACCTCAAATATAATTACAAATTTAACCCTTCAATTATATTCAACTTTTGTAAGTTTAATTAATAATTATCTTTCCACCCCCTTAAGTTCACCCATATATTCATCTATATTTTCTTTTTTTCTTTGTTTTTCTTTTTATATCTTTGAACATATAAATTTTAATAAATTTCAACATTACAATCACGACGCATTTATTTTTGTTGCCGTTCCGATGTAAGATTTACGAAATATATATGTGCATGGAATAAAATAAAATGATTTCGTGTCACTTTAAAAGAAGTATAAATTTTGGTGAGTTTCGATCATTTTTTTTTTGTTGATTTTGGTCAATGATCAAGGACTTTGATAAGTCAAAACGCGTTCAAGTTATCACGGGTTGTAAGCCAAACGAGTTGGCTATGGGTGGACATTAAATCTTTGGTTGTTTATGAAGATTGCAAACACGAGTCTTGGGAAAGTTGATTTCACAGGCTGATCTGATCTACGATGTAAGTTGTGGGGTTGCGGGACCCCCCTCCCCCGAAAAGTGAACCCCACGAGAAAAAATTCTTGATTCGTCACTGGTTGATGTTTCATATACACCCACAATGAAGGTTATGAAACCATTTTTTCGAGTTTTATTGTCTACCATATTCTTAAGAAAGGTACGCATATGTATTATTGTATTTTATGCTATCTCATTTAAAAGGTTTTTGAGAATTCAACTTATTTTTATATTTATTTACAGATGTCAACACAATGGCTAAGCCTCACTCAATTAGTCTAGAAAAAAAAGTACATTTGATTATATGTTCAAAAGGGAATATATTTTTTTTAATCATTTGTTAATATTGGTTTGCTATTTGTTATCTTTATGATTATTACATGTCTTGTAACTACTAAAAACGTTTAAACATATTATCGTCGTCGCAACATCGCGCGGGTTGAATGCTAGCATTAGATAAATAAGAAAACAAAAGCATCTTAAATTAAAATTGGTATTAGGCTCAACTGATTGGTGAATGGTGATTCTCTTTGCATTGATAATATTCAAGACCCAATAAGGCAACAACTACAGTTTTCTTTGTTTTAAATTTTAATTAGTTGTTGCTTTGGTGGCCCATATTAGTGTTTGTATTTCTTTGAGGCCGGGCCTTATTATATGTACATTCACGTTAACTACATTGTTATGTTAAGATTTTTTTATATATATAGCTTTTAAAATAAAGACATAACTAAATTTAAAACTCAACCAAAAATTACAAATAAAAGCCTATTTAGCTTTGGATAATTTAAATATTTAAAGTTTTAAACATGTATTTCTATTTTTTAAGATTTAAACATGTATTTCTCTTTTAGCCTAAATAGACTTATTAGGGGCTATCTTTTAACTATTTATTTTTAAACAATATATAGGGCCCACTTTTTATACTCACACAGGGCCCTCGAGGTCACCCATATTCTTAGATGGCCTTGTCGCTTGGTATAGTTGCAGGGAACAACCTACACAAGATCTTATAAACAAATACGTTTATATATCATGAGAAATTAGTTAAAAAAGTGATGAGTAAACGGAAGTTTAGTTTGTGAATTAATTTTGTTTCATTAAGAGAACATACATACATAGATCAAATGCCTTTTAAGCGTCATCTTTGGGAAACGTCATCTTTGGGATGAATTATTAACCAAAATTACATGAATGGTTTAGAAGGAATTTTTACATATATTTCCTTCCTAACCATACTAATTATATATTTGTCCTATCTATAATAACTAATTACATATTTCCCAAATCCACTTTAAATTACTCTATTATCTCTATTCTATTTACAACACCTACAAACTAAACTACGTTGAGAACCAAACAGCTTCTTTGTTTGACCTTGAGAACCAAACGAGGCAACTCTTCTTAAATTTCGACTCTTTGTTCGTCCATGGCATTGGTTTAGATAGTCAACCTTCTTTAAAAAAAATAA
Source organism: Bidens hawaiensis (assembly GCF_021521415.1). NCBI lineage: Eukaryota > Viridiplantae > Streptophyta > Magnoliopsida > Asterales > Asteraceae > Bidens > Bidens hawaiensis. Next base: position 2,247,480 of record NW_027491095.1, on the reverse strand, counting down.
TTAGAGTTAATTTTATAAGGAATAGATAAAAAGAAAAAATAATTAGCAGTTAAAAATGTAATCAAAAGAAAAACAGGAATAATCATAAAAAATAATGAAATGGGATATGAATGTTCTTAGAAAGGAGAAAAATGTAAATAATATTTATAAAAAAGAGTAAAATAGTTATTCAATAAGTTAATTTTAATGAAATAGATAAATATGTAATATACATATTAAAAGGGGATATATCTAATTCAGTTTTTTTACTTTGGAGGAAATATGTAATAAAGTATTGTAAGAAGGGGAAATATCTAAAATTGACAAAACCGCCCCTTCACTTTTACTCTCTAAACAGAAACACCCTTCAACTTTCTAAAATTATGTGTTAGAACCGATTATTTATTTGTAAATTTATCAACACGTATATATATATATATTCTAACTGAACTGAGCTTCTAATAAACAGTTTCCTTTTGTAAAAATAATAAGTTTAAAACACCTAATTTTTATCTATTGAGTTAGAAATATCTATTTTTTAAAGTAATAAGTATGGGTTTATAAAAAAACAAACTTTAAAAAGGTTTGTCTAAACATTTAACATTTTGATTGATGTGGTCATTGCTTGGCTCGACTGAGTAATCACTAAACAGTGGATGACTTTTTACTAATGATGGCAGTGGCTCGTCGCCACTCATGAGGGTGCGTTGCAGTTTACACTGACGCGTCCGTTGCTTGGGTAATGGTTCAATCAACAGATGTTCTCACTAATAAGGTGGCTTGTTCCCATTGCTCAAAGCAGTGGTTCGGTTAATAGATGTTTCCACTGCTAGCTATGCACGGTTAGTAGATTTTGTTAGGTTTTCGTTGATTGTCGATGTATAAGTGCAGTTTTCAGTGTTTGTTCCCACTGCCATTAATTTAAACTTAATAAAAATGACAACTTTGTCGACCATTAAAATTCCAGTTTATGCTCGTTAGGTTTGGTGTAGGATGCACTAATCTATTTCTCAAAGGTTACATGGGAAATATTATTATTGTTTTATAACGAAGTGAAGTATTTATTTTCTTACAATTTCAACATTTAGCTACCCACCCTCTTATCTGAAAGGCATAAATGCTTGTTGTTGTGCATTATTAATCTTTGGCAGTTTTCCGTTTTAGGTAACCACTAACATGTGACTCTGAGCTTGCTCAATACATATCATAATCTTCACATGCTTTTCTTTAATCTCGTGGGTGTCCTTGGTGCTATGCCTAACAATTAATTTGCTTTTTATTTATGTCCGACTACAAAAATTGACTGTCTCGTAGGTGCCCTTGGTACTATGCCTAACTATCTTAAATTTTGATTTAACAATTTGTGTACAGATGAATTAATGGTATACGTGACTATGTCAAGAAAAAAAAACTTTTTAGAAAACCTAGTACATGTTAAACAGTAGGCATTCAAAAAGATTTGTGTTAAGTAACTTAGTGCAACATGGAAAATTTCATTGAGAGGAATCAGCAAAGAAAAGAAAAGAAGGGTGTCAAGACATCTATATGACCAAGATGGCCATCTCACGAAGTGGATTCGAACCAATATCAAGCTACTTTCCTTTAGTAGATCTGTCATCCCCCTGGTCTTAGGGGGAGACCACACTGCCAAGGTATGTATAGGAATAGGGGAAATGACTGATTTTAAGAGAGTGAGCTTACCACCAAAAGAGAGAAACCTGGCATTCCATCCGTCATTTTTCTGATATTCATTTCTAAATCATTCAAATATGATGTTTTTCTTCTGCCTTTGAAGATAGGGGCATCAACACAATAGGAACTTTAACACCAGTTATTGTTTATGTTGTTTTCTTTACAAAAAAAAAGATTGGTGTTTACATTTACTTAAAAAAAAAGGTTGTTCGAAGCTCTATTTTCTTGTGTTTATTCTTATCGGCATGGTTAACGTTGTCATCCTTTGATCCGCTTACAACCCACTTATTTTTATAAATAAGTATTTAGTTTGTTTGATTCATTTAAAGAATTTAGTTATATAGACCGTGTTTGGATTGACCAAAATTTATGTGTATCCAATATTGTTGTAATTTTTAACACGCAAAAAAAAATGTAGGCCGTGCTATGGTTTCATTTCGAAGCCTGTCAAAAACCACAACCTGCCAATCAACACAATTCTTTATTCTAAATCTATTGGTTAAAATTTAGGTTATTGAGCTCAAACCAAATGATAACATCAATCAATAATAAAAAAAAATCAGTTAAAAAAAGGAAGGATAACGCCGGTAAAAATAAGGCATTTGGTGACGTTTCACCGTTCTCGTCCCCTTATTTCCCTGCCACCCGTTACCACCATCTCCAGCAGTCCACCATTGCCGGCGCACCGAACAGAACACCGCTCCACCGCCATACCAACTCAGTGACTCACCAGGGTACGATTTTAAGTTTTAATTATTTGATTATTTTATTTTGTGGTTGTTCAATTATTCGGTCGAACGGATATTTGGATAATATAAAATGCGAAGAGGTGATCAAACAATTTGTTGTCAAAAAATGCTAGGAGAGTTTCATGAATCATCAGTTATCAGTTAGCTACAATTGTATTTGATTTTATTACTATGTTTTTGCTATTTTTATTGTTATAACGTAAATGTCGTTTAAAAAATCAGCTTATATATTTAATTACTCTTTAGAGCTTATAGGTCTTTTCATTTCAACTTAGCCGAGGTAATAAAACTCTCAAAGACTGCCATGCAAATTAATTAAAACCTGCATATAGATTAAAACCGTTGCAAGTGTGCAACAAACAAAACAAGCCAACAAATCAATTATATCGAATCAATAGTAGCATTGTTTGGCAGCGAGTTAGCTCTAGTTCTGCCCTGGGCCCCTGACCACCTAAATGACATTTTTTTTATTTGTTTTTTTAGTTAGAGCATCCACAACGGTGCCAATATGGCACCGTCCGAATCTAGCTGGAAACGAGCGGACAAAAGGTTGACGGACTTTACCGCTGTAGAGTTGGTTCTTGATTGCAGCGTGGAAAGTAAGTTTGCAGACACAAACTAGAGACGGACTCCACGTGGCAATTAATATTCTTTTTATATTTTATCATCCTTGAAGAAAAATTCCGGAAGGTCGATTTACAGTCAGATCCGAGTTACCTTCAAGGTCGATTTACCGATGGGAAATTCCGGAAGCAATACAGCTTTCTGGCAAAGGTAAAAAAACGGATAGATCGGGTGTTGTATAATCAAATCTGACCAGATTCTTAGATTTGCGATGTTTGTTATTTCAGAAGAACACACCTGCAACCCAAATAATAATTTGATGCTTTTTTTCGACGAATAACACACCTGCAGTTGCTTATTGCTTTGGTATGTACCAAATCAAAACCATTTGTATATATTAATAATTATAATTTAATGTTGTTAGAACCCATTAGGCCATGATGATAAATATATATATAAAAAAGATTTAGTTTGTTTTTAAAAACGTACATTTTTCATAATGATTTTTTTCATTTATTTATTAAAAACAATTTGTATACACACACAAACTACACAATTTTAGAAGAACAAAAATTAGCAACGAGAAGATAAAAAAAAGGTTTTGATTATTCATTAATTAAAAAAATGCTTTGTTAAATAATTGTAAAAGTATGTGATGATGTGGATAGTTAGGTGGAAGTTTGTTGTTGTGAAAGAAAGTTTGAGTTTTTAAGAAAAGTTTAGAATCTGATGTGGCGATGATGTGTCAGTTTGTGCATGTTTATTGTTGTGGATGCTCACTGATAGGCATGGTCCACTCAATTCGTATATATGCTCATCTGTTTTTTCGTCTGATGTTTCACAAGTAACTAATCCAATTAAAAGCAAATTGAGTGGACAAGGACAAAAGTGTTAGGTTTCTATCAATGTTTCCTATGATGTTTCACATCACTTTATCATGAGTAACTTACATGACACAATAATGAATTAGGTATGATTAGTACCTTAACTAAAGATGATGGACGAACACCAGATACCGTGATGTATGTATGATGATGAGATTAGGGTTGTGTGAAACGACTGTGGAATTCGGTGGCTTGGTGGTGTTTTATGATGCTTGGTGAGCCCATTGTGTGGCTGATTTTTAAAAATGGAGAGAACTAGAGAAGAGTTATTATTACTACTTTGGTACAAGCCGACGACCCACTGGCATAATTATGATTGTGTGCTGGTGTATTTGAAATACGAAAAACAAGGTAACTTGCTCCAACAACAAGGTAGTGATTTGTAAGGTGTTGTTGAACATAAAATCACTCAGTTTTCTCTAGATTAAAAACATGTCATCTGTAAATCTTTATTATGGAGAAATTAAGGTAATTTTTCTTTATAGTTCGTTGGTTGTTTTGTTGTATCTCTAGCCCTTGCTACTTTTGTTAATTTGACGAAAGCTGTGTTTAAAAAGGAAAAAAAACTTGCAATCAACGGTTACTTTTCACCTTTTCTATTGATAAATTTATTTAGTACCTAGTCTGTTATTTATTTTATATTTATATTATCCAAGTGGGTGCGTGACATTCCTCTTAACTTATCACTGAGTTATCAATTCTAAAAAAAAAAATACATAGACTCATAATATAAACCTCTATTTTAGATTGGGATCCTATAAAACCGGAGACTTAAAACACTGGTCTTATTTGGCACCCTGGTATAATGCATTATCTCCAATAAGCTAATACACAACTCCATTCATCTCCCACTTCTCCGTCCATCTATATGTATTTCATTCACATGGCCAATTCATCAACCCATCCTGAAGAACCATATACGTACTAACGTATCTAACTTTGTTTCTGTGAATTATAACTAAATTCACCTGTGTAAAAGTAACTGCAATTATTTAGGCAAATGAAAATTTAACAATTAATAATTATTGAAGTTTGGTGACCATATAGTATTCGATAATTCTATAAATGTAACGACACAAAAACTACTCCATGTCCATTCATCTATCACTTCTCCTATCTATTGGTACTATGTTCACATGGCCAATTCATGGCAATCCTTGATTGAATTTATGATATGACATAGATGATAAGACACACATTCATCTCTCACTCTTTCATCAGCTGTCTGTACTCCAGTCGCATAATGATTTATTAAACTACGCTAATGGTTCAACTAGAATACAAGAAGATGAGTAATTATCTTAACGTACAATATCAAATCATGCTAATAATTATCGAAGCTTCATGTCCATACATGTGTGCTGATGCTAGCAAAATACTTGCACCCAAGGATGTAAATTTAGTGGTCATAGGCAGTTATTAAAAGATAAGATTAATAAGAGCCTAGTTAACGGTTAATTCACTTTATGAAGAATCAAATCTTTGATTAAAAAAAACAAAAAAAGAAAAGAAAAAGAACATGACGTTAAAATGTTCATCATAATCGAAAATTGCATGCACGGGACACTCAAAAAAATATAGTGTTTGTAAATGGGTAGTAAGTAATGATTAATATGCGTTTTAATTTCACTATATTGGTATTAACTATTTCATTCATTATTAAACGAAGTTGATTAATATTCAACTTAATTAAGCAAGACACAACGTTTAAATCTAACACATGGTTCGAATACGTGGGCTACTAGCCCCATTTTATCTTATCAGATTACTCTTATTCACAACACAACACAACCCAACCCAATTTTTCAATGAAAAAAGAATTTCTCTCTTTTATTTACACAACCAAACCTGATCCAAAATTTAATTAACATTTACAATCTAACCCAAATCAAAATTTTACAATAAAAATATTACAATCTTGTATTGATCTCATTCACCATCTTAAGTTTTTTTTTTTTTTTTTTTTTAATTTATGCAGTTTAGTCATATATTTAAGTTCTTTCTTTTTAGTTTATTTAATAGAGAAAATAAAATTATGATATTCTTTTGATATTTACTAATTTTCTAGAGAATTAGTTTGGTAAGAAAGATGCTTTTGCATGTGAAATAATACTTATTAATGCACTTATTCGGATTTGTTAAAAATACGAAGATAAAAAAATACTTATGTCGTCATGACATTTAAAAGACTGTCCACCGGACGGGTATTAAACTAGCTTAATCAAATTCTACTTTGAATTCAGTAAAAGTCCCTTGACACATTATACAAACGTAAATCCTCGATTGTTTCACCGGCCTGCTTCCCGATCTAAAACCTCTTATTCCTGTTGTCATGAAAAATGGTGGATTCGTACAGGCGGGGATACTCACTGTCCACCAGCTCGGACCTCGGTTCCACGGTACCCACTAGGCCCACAGTATGAGGCCATCGACACTCGTACAGCCGAGTCTTTGCACAACACGCGGTGTCTTACGTTTTTAAGCCTCCCGTTACTCCAAATCTTCATTTAGGTTTACACATGATTAAGAAAATAATATTAAAAGAAAAAAAGAAGTAAGAATAATTCGTGTAAAAAGTTATTTTTTGAGAAACGAAAGAAGCGTACTGGGGCAAGGTTCAGCGCCCATGAAGTTGTTGGTCCTGACCCTGTCTAGTATTTCAAGACCATTAACGGATTCAGGAAAGAGGTGTCGGTGTGTAGCTGGACACCGACTTTCCCGATGCTTTCCTGGCTGAAGTGATATTTGTTCAGCTTGAGATGGCACGACCAGTCGAGAATGTCAGAATTGTCCACGTTTACACCCATTCTTGTTGCTAAGGATTTTGTTATCCTCATCTGAATCTTGCTTAACAAAGGTCCTACCATGAAAACTGTTTGAGCCTTTGAGGAGGTAAGAAAAAATAGGAAACTTGGTCGGTTTAAGCCCGGGTCGGTCCGGTTTCTTGCGACCCGAACTCTTCTCTCTTCCTGTATCGTTTACTCTGATTCGTGTTACTGTTATTTTGATATAATAATCTTCAATTTAAATGCTTTTTTAGTTTACTAAATAAACAGGATTTTTATCAAAATAATAATCTGAATTTTTCAATATTCGATTACTTGCAGGTTTGATCCTCTTGGTCTGTGTAAGCATTATCAATCACAGTTGAAAGATATTTAAAAAAAACCTAGAAACTATATTGGCTATGGGCTGGACTGGACAGTTATTGTTTATCATTTCACAATTATCTCATTGCATCTTTGGTTGATCCAAAGTAGTTGACATTATTCTTTTCTATATGTTTATTATCGTAGCTTTCCCGTTGGAATTGTAATTTCTGCCTAAGCCCTATCATGCTCCCGTTAAGGAATTCGTGAAGGTGTGTATGAATGTTTCTATTTATTTCTGCTTTTCTTTGTAATTCAGGTTCTATTACAGAGATTTTAAGTATATATAATTCTCATGAATGAATATTTAAGGCAGCTGCTGACGAGGATGATGATGATGTTGGAAGTAATTTCAGACTCTAGTCACAAGTCGGTGAACTTGAAGGACCAATATTGACAAGTCAGTCATAGTTGGTTATATTTCGTAACTATAATATGAGTTTATGTATTGTAATTTTTCGAGCTAATGAAGGTTACAAGGATCGAGCTTATGATCTAAATTCATCTTTGTGTTTATCGATCCTGGTCACCAAACTTCAATTGGTATCAAAGCCAAGTTCAAAAAATCGATAATCGAGTTAACTTTGATCGGCGGTGAGGCGGATCAATCGTATAGTGATCGGCGGTTAGCGGTGGCTTGAGGAGGAGCTATCACTGCGCATATCGGAACCAAGTTGGGTTTCCGAATCGGAGTCTATTTGTAAGCAGGCAGGTCAAGTCGGACATGTGTTGGCAATACCAGGTACTGTTACGGCGGTGCAGAGAGTAGGTTGTCCGTGCAGCAGCAAACCGTAAACACGTTTTCGATCGGAGTTCTGAATTTGGTTTTTCTACAAGCGGGCGGCAGGTCAAGCGGACTTGCGGTAGCGCTCCGGCAATAGCGATTGGAAGAACAAGAGGAATCCTGTTGATCGGGTATTGCATACTAGTTTCCGTTGTTGTTAGGTTTCTGTTGGATAAATCGGTGACTGGTTTCGTTATGGTGTAAAGTACATTCAACATCAAGGTTGTTTGTTGAAGTGGGATTAGGGCATAGTTCTTGTAAGTAAATTATTCTTTTTAACTTATCATACGTTTCTTTTGATCCAAGTTTTGTGATTACAAGAAAAAAAAAAGAGGAGTTATACTATTGGTATTTGTGTCTTGTGGGCGGAAAAAAGACGAGGTTCTTTTGGTGAAGAGAAAACAAGAAAATAAAAGCAAGTTGGTTTGATATTTTTCTTTGGTTCAAGTGAAGGTTAAACGAGTTATGTTCTAACCAAGGGTTTGATCATTATTGTTGGGTATTTTTATTTGGGTTAAACAAGACGGTTCAATTCAGAGTTTGTTTTTATTCGGGTTGAACAAGTTATGTTCTGACCTAGGGGTTTGATTTGTTGGATTGAACTGGGTGCTCAATAAAAAGATCACGAAGATTGATGTTCGCTATATTAGATGACCGGGATTGCAGCCAAAGGAGTGGTTATGCGTTTTCATACGACCGAGTGAATGGTCGGGGACATGGTCACAGAGGTAGTCGAGTTCGAGGGAGCCGAAGAACACATCTACGGATCAAGAAAAATTTCGGGAGATCAAGACCAAGATGGTTGTGAAAGCCGAGATGGTCAAGATCATGGGTCAAATCAAACAGGGCAAAAGAGACATGCTCGAAGTTGAAGAGCCACCTATTTCAAGTCAGAAATTAGGGGGTGATTGTTGGAAGTAATTTCAGACTCTAGTCACAAGTCGGTGAACTTGAGGGACCAATATTGACAAGTCAGTCATAGTTGGTTATATTTCATAATTATAATATGATTCCTAATTGTATTGTAATTATAATAGGTAATGTCTTGGCTAGCAAGTTATAAACCAAGTCATGGTTACATTAGAGGTGGTGTGAGGTGTAACCGAGTTAGGGTTCATCTAGAGACACACACGAGATGTAACCGAGTTAGGGTTCATCAAGAGTCAAACCGAGTTAGGGTTTGAGAGATTTGTAATCAATTTTTAGAGTTATATTTTCTGATTAATATAAACGAGAGTTATTCATTTAGTTGGTGTTTGATTATCGATCCGGGACTTGAATTGGTATCAGAGCGGTTACGCTCTTGGTGTTTATCGATCAAAGTCGTGATTGATAAGGAGGCCGAAGACTCGAGACATCGATCAAAGTTGTGATTGATAAAGAGAGAATTGATCAAGTTTTGAGTTATTTTCTTGATTAATAAAATTGATGAGTTGTGTCAAATATATTAATCAAGAAAATAACTCAAAACTTGATCAATTCTCTCTTTATCAATCACAACTTTGATCGATGTCTCGAGTCTTCGGCCTCCTTATCTTTAATTAGTTCCTTACAACAGATCAACCAAAATCCCTTTCCTTTTGACTTTTTGTGACAACCTTTTAGAACTCTTTGTTCACAAAACTACTAAATCACATAAATCGGAAATCAGATGCTACTGCCACGCAAAACACTAAAAAACCTTTACCTTGCAACAAAACCCGATTAAAGGAATCTTTCTTGTTCTTCCTATAGCAGCCACCGGACAAGCAAGAACACTACAAGAAACTTCTTGAGCTGCCTGCTTGCTAATCTAATGCGGTAGGTATTATATAAAAAATTTACGCCACAAACAAAATATTGGTGACGAGACAGGGGAGGAAAAGAATGCAGTTGAAGAACGTGATCAAGCTAAAGCATCAGCAAAGAAGAACGAAAGTGAGTTTGTTTGGTGTTACGCAAGTTTACTGACATGAAACTGCTTCATGGTAATTAACAGCCATGTGGCATTTGTTTACTTCAGGTTTCGAATCATCGGTTCTTACGTTAGTTACTGGTTCTACACCATACACGTAAGGACATTTTTATGATGCAGGTGAAGGGAGATGGACCAAAACCATGGTAAGGTTCTTTGTTAACATCTTTTATTTATTTATTTGGGAGTCATGTGGTGACAGCTAAATAGTAAAAAAAGTTTATTATTATATACATGATTACATGACCTGCTTTAGTCATAATCCACACATTGATTACATTATTTAAGAAAAAAATGAAAGATCTTCAGAGTTTGCAGGATAAATGGCTTAAAAGCTATTAGCATAAAAAACATAAAATGCACACCAATGCAACAGTTGTTTTCATAAACTTTTAGCAGGAAAATAGTAATTTCATAGCTTGTACTTATAGGAAGATTTCAAATGGTCTTTTAGCTGGAAAATAACAAAAAAAACACATCGCTTTTATTCATTTTTTATATATTTATATTAAAATTTTAAATATTTATATTAAAAAAAAAACATAATGTTGTACAAATTAGTTTATTAGCAGATATATCCAGATTCATGGAGTTCAATATTGGTTTCTTTGGATAATAAGGGCATATGGAATCTGAGGTCTACAATGCAATCCAAAGAATGCAACCTTCAGGTAATGTACTATTCGATTTAGAATAATTTGTTCTGATTCGATGAGTATGGCCTATACAATCTGACGAGCAACCCACTTTTTACCCTTTTTTCTGAGAAAATTAATACCTATAATGTTTGTAATTTAAACATTTAGGTCGCATGTCAAAAATTCATTTTGGCGCACAACCGAGCAATGGCCCGTTTCACCCTTTTGACATAATTCTTTGCTAATTATTATTTTTACTTAAATATTTAACCGGTTGGGCATGTTAAATAGAAACATAACCGGATCTGGCCATTCATAATTAAACGGGTCAAAATTGTGACCTCTTCTATAGTTGACTGGTGATTAATGCATCACGATATAGGTTGAGTTGTTTCATAAAGATGTAGAGCATTGATTGCTTGAAGTTTCTTACTGAAAGATTTACATGTATTTTTAATTAAGAACATAAAAAACTAAAAAAACAGATGTTATCACATGGGTGTGAATGTGTGATTCAAACATATTAACCCAGTCAAAATATAGAGTAAGTTGTATAATTAGTTAACATCATTCTGACCCGACCAATACAATGGGTTTTCACCTAATCCAAACTGAGTCAACCGTAAGAAAACTATATTATATAAAAGGTTTGATATTTTTAAACTACAATTAATGGGCATGAAAATGATTACATGGCCTGTTTGGGTCAAGAAGAACGTGTGGTCGCGAACAAACTTGTTGCTGCAAACTACAATGGCGTTCAGATGACTGCGATATAACAGAGGACGGTGCAGATTGTTAAATAGTAATGAAGTCACATTAATTTGCCATAAAAACCAAACAGGCCACACGTTCTGCACCGCCTATGCAGATTCTTAGCCAATTTGCTATCAATTATTTATCGAAGTCACATAACATGAAGTATTGGGTGTCACTATTAAGTATAATACAAGGGAAAGGCAACCTAAGCATCGCCTAGTTGGAGTGCTTGACAGTGGTAACTCAGCAACCGGACGTTGACATAAGCGGTGGCGTCGACGTTGCATCCATGGAGCTGTTGAATGATCAGATGGTGTTGGTGATACCATATCAGAACCAGATGGTAACGCTCCGTTGTTGTGCTGCAATAATGAACAATATTCTGGTTTGTAATACTATCTGAACAAAGGGGAGCATTACACTCAAGAGTTATTTGCTACCAATCATTTAACAAAGTCACATAACATGAAGTATGTGTGTCACTATTAAGTACAATACAAGGGAAAGGCGACCTAAGCATCGCCCTAAGCATAGGTATACTCCCAAAACCGTCCATTACAAAGTTCGCTATGGTGAAATAAAATTAAAAGGTTAGTGAACATGAAGATGAAGGATGTTCTTCAAATACAAGTGAAGTAGCCATTACCTGAGTTGTGACTTCCTCTTGATGTTCTTCAAATACATGTGTTCAAAGTCTTATAAATGTTCTTTTTTGCAGAGTAGGAGAGAAATACAAATTAATTGCTACTTGTAAAATTGAGTAATCCATGAAAATTAAACCAAACACTACCACTTAAAAAGGGGCACGTAACTAACTTAGTGTTAACTTCCCACTATCCATGTCCACATTATGTATCTCGGTAACCGTTTATAAAAAGGGTTTAAAAATCTCCGGCCTATATTTTCCTAATGCAAATAATGAAAGTCTACTTTATGCGGGTTTTAATCTATTTCTCAAATTATGGAACTTTTGAATTGCTAAATCATTAATGTTATATGGTCTTACATACAGTGTTATCAACACAATTTTAAATAAAGTATATCCACATTATAACAATACATTTTTATTACTATTACAACTATATAACTAATAATAATTCAAGTAGATGTAAACAAACAAACTTTCGGATCGAATCCATTTATTTAACATCTAGTCACCCAAAACATACATAATACATATTTAGAAAACAATAAGTCATAGATAGTTTAAACATACATACACAAAAACAACAAAACCAAATGTTTTTACAAGACAACCCAGTTACAAAATATTAAAAAAACATAATGACAATTAAAAGAACTTAATAATATGGAGACAAAAGGCTCTCTGAATATATTTACCTGTAAGATGCATTGAAGTATTTGTTAGGAAAGGAGTAAGCAAAGGTCTTCTTCTCCAAATCAAACTCATAAACGTCCCCCCATTCAGTCATCATGTAACACCGCGTTTGACTTGACGTAAATGACACCAAAATTCGTTGACACGAGAATAAAGTCAATCTGGGGAACATAGAATAACGTGGTCCATTGTTCACAATCCATCTTCCACATATGAACCAAATAATTAACAGACCTAATATATTGCAAATAAGTGAAGATGATCGTCAACGTTAACTAGCACACCATGCCAACCAGCTTCATATGAAAAAGATGGGAGACCAACATTAGTAAACATCTCCAAATTCACATTTAAGGGTGATATTAACTCCACGAAAGCACTCCAAAATTCACATACCGTAAAATATATTCCATCTCAACAAAGAGTACCCAACGACCATTTATCATTTTTGTTACGGAAAATAACCTCTTTATCAACCGTTATTTCCCTCCAAGTATTAGATATGGTTGAATAAATGCAAAACGACTCCCGAACTATAAACTTCACATTAAAACATTTGTACACGTTAGAAGAATCCAAAATAGAAAGCAAAGGCATCAGAATATACTTTGAAGAAACAATTATCATTATAGGTTGGCAAGTCTCGCTTGGAACTGGTTAGTGGATTCTAAATTGACATTCAAGAGTTGTTTTTCAGGTACACACATAGCATGCCATCCAAACTTCCTAATGTGATAAAAACGGATGCACATTGTACGGTATGTCAATAACTTTATCATGATAAAATAAAGTGGGTTGATAAATGATGGTAGCAACGGCATCAGAATGTTCAGATGTTGCAAGAACGACCTTCTTGGCTGATGATGAAGTAGCACCCCAATGGAGTCTCACAAACTTTGGCGTGGAGAGAAAGGAATATCTTTTTGCACACGGTCCTACATCGACCTATGTCTTTTGCTGTTAGCCTTACTAATATATGAAACTCCCATATGGCAACCAAAAGGCACGTCATGATATCAGTGCCGTAACAAATAACACAAGTTGGTAAATACCAATTATTGAAAACATTAGAACACAAGTTAATTAGAGATTTAATCTTGGTGAAGTAGACATTACCTGAACACAATATTAAATCTCTAATTAACTTGTGTTCTAATGTTTGCAATGATAGGTATTGACCAACTTGTGTTATTTGTTGTAGTACTGATATCATGACATGCTTTTTGGTTGCCATATTGGAGTTTCATATTTTAGTAAGGCTAACGGCGAAAGACACAGGTCGTTGTAGGACCGTGTGCAAAAATTGGTATTCCTTTCTCTCCACGCCAAAGTTTGCGAGACTCCATTGTGCTACTTCATCATTAGCCAAGAAGGTCGTTCTTACAACACCGGAATATTCTGATGCCTTTTCTACCATCATTTATCAACCCACCTTATTTTATCATGATAAAGTTATTGACATATCGTTCAATGTGCATCTGATTGAGTTATATCACATTAGGAAGTTTGGATGGCATGCTATGTGTGTGCTTGAAAAACATCTCTCGAATGTAAATTTGGAATCCACTAACCGGTTCCTAGCGAGACTTGCCAACCTATAATGATAACGGTTTCTTCGAAGTATATAATGATGCGTTTGCTTTCTATTTGGATTCTTCTAACGTGTACAAATGTTTTAATGTGAAGTTTATAGTTCGGGAGTCGTTTTGCATTTATTCGACCATATCTAATACTTGGAGGGAAATAATGGTTGATAAAGAGGTTATTTTCCGTAACAAAAATGATAAATGGTCTTTGGGTACTCTTAGTCTGGATGAAATATATTTTACGGTAGGTGAATTTTGGAGTGCTTTCGCGGAGTTAATATTACCCTTAATGTTGGTCTCCCATCTTTTCATATGAAGCTGGTTGGCATGGTGCGTTTGTTAACGTTGACGATCATCTTCACTTATTTGCAATATATTATAGGTCTGTTAATTATTCGGTTCATATGTGGAAGATGGATTGTGAACAATGGACCAAGTTATTCTATGATCCCCGGATTGACTTTATTCCCGTGTCACCGAATTTTTGTGTCATTTATGTCAAGTCAACCACGGTGTTACTAGTGATGACTGGATGGGGGGAAGTTTATGAGTTTGATTTGGAGAAGAAGAGCTTTGCTTACTTTTTTCCTAACAAATACTTCAATGCATCTTACGGGTAAATGTATTCAGAGAGCCTTTTGTCTCCATATTATTAAGTTCTTCTACTTGTCATTATGTTTTATTATTTTGTAATTGGGTTGTCTTGTAAAAACATTTGGTTTTGTTGTTTTTGTGTATGTATGTTTAAACAATCTATGACTTACTGTTTTCTAAATATGTACTGTGTTTTGGGTGACTAGATGTTATATGTACGGATTCGATCTGAAAATTTGTTTGTTTACATCTACTTGAATTATTATTAGTTAGTTAGTTGTAATAGTAATAAAAATGTATCGTTATAATGCGGATACTATATTTAAAATTGTGTTGATAACACTGTATGTAAGACCACGTAATATTTATGATTTAGCAATTCAAAAGTTCCACAATTTGAGAAATAAATTAAAACCTGCATAAAGTAGACTTTCATTATTTGCATTAGGAATATATAGGCGGGAAATTTTTAAACCCTTTTTATAAACGGTTACCGAGATACATAATGTGGACATGGATAATGGGAAGTTAACACTAAGTTAGTTAAGTGCCTACATAAAAAGTGGTAGTGTTTGGTTTAATTTTCATGGACTACTCAATTTTGCAAGTGACAATTATTTTGCATTTCTCTCCTACTCTGTGAAAAAATAAATAAATAAAATAAAATTTATAAGACTTTGAACACTTGTATTTGTATGTGAAGAACATCAAGAGGAAGTCACGGCTCAGGTAATGGCTACTTCACTTGTATTTGAAGAACATCCTTCGTCTTCATGTTCACTAACCTTTTAATTTTATTTCACTATAGCGAACTTTATAATGGACGGTTTTGGGAGTATACCTATGCCATCTGATTTTGATATGGTATCACCAACGCCATCTAATCATTCAACAGCTCCATGGATGCGACGTCAACGTTTCCGCTTATGTCAACGTCCGGTTGCTGAGTTACCACAGTCAAGCACTCCAACCCGGTGATGCTTATCTTTGTTCGTTTATGTTCGTAAATTGTTTGTTTATATTTTAAACAAACGAACACGAACATGTTCATTTTTTAAACGAACAAACATGAACACAAATATATTTTCTGTTACGTAAACGTCTTCGTTTAAAGTTAAATGACCTAACAAAGAAACTTGATGTTTGTTATTCTTTTTAGAACTAAGTTTATATTGATTTTAATCAGACATACATTATATATCCTACATATTTTATGGTGTCAAATGTTGAGTAAGGCAAAAACATAAAACCCGTTCATATCCCACGGATTATATAGTGAAGCAAGCAATAAACCCACAAGATACCAATTAACCACCCGTCAAAATATAACCATGCATACACCAATTGTTCCCTACAAACTCACTATCTCATCCAAATATTCATCCAAACATGTGTTCTACTCATTCATAGGCCCGACCCAAGGGGGGTCGAGGAGGGTGAGGGACCAAGCCCATACTTTCGAGAGGCTCAAAATTGTAAAAAAATTATATAATTTATATAATATACTTTTGTTTTAAAGCATAAGGGTATGTTTGGTTGAAAGGAATGAAATGAAGGGGGAATGGAATGAGAGAAGGAATGGAATGGACAAAGGAATGAAATGGATCATTACCATTCCTTTGTCTTGTTTGGTTAATATATGGAAATGAAAAGAATAATTACGTTATATTGTTTGGTATCCGAAAAAAATTTTATGAATGAAATAGAAATAATTAAAATATTCCTATCTCAAAATATATAACTTTTTTACAAAAAAAAAACCCTGAAATGACGACGGTGGTGGTAGCTCTGGAGATGAAAATGGCGGGTGGCGACGGTGGTGGAGGTGGCGGTTAGGCGGGGGGGGGGGGGGGGGTCAAGCGATGGTAGCATTAGTAGTGATTGCGGTGGTAGGGTGGTGATGACGGTGGTGGCCAGGCAGTGATAGTGGTGGTGGCGGTTATGGTCGGGTGGCGACGGTGACAATGTTTGTTGTGGTTATGGCGACGATGGTGGCGGTGGTAGCTTGGGTGGTAAGGTGGTGGTGGTGTAGGTGGTGATGGCGACGGTGGCGGTCAGGTGGTGGTGGCGGCTACGGTGGTGGTGATAGTGGCGGTGGTGATAGTGGCGGTGGTGGTCAGATGATGGTGGTGGCTATGGTAGTGGTGGTGGTGGTGGCGGTCAGGCAGCGGGGGTGCTGGTTGTGGTGGTGGTGGTCAAGCGACGGTAGCATTAGTAGTGATGGCGGTGGTAGGGTGGTGATGACGGTGGTGGTGGCCAGGCAGTGATGGTGGTGGTGGCGGTTATGGTCGGGTGGCGACGGTGACAATGGTTGTTGTGGTTATGGTGGCGGTGGTAGCTTGGGTGGTAAGGTGGTGGTGTAGGTGGTGATGGCGACGATGGCGGTCAGGTGGTGGTGGCGGCGACGGTGGTGGTGACGGTGGCGGTGGTGGTCAGCTGATGGTGGTGGCTATGGTAGTGGTGGTGGTGGTGGTGGCGGTGTTTGTTCTTAGATGATGGTGTTGTTTTGGAAAGTAGGTTGAAGAAGGAATGGAATGAAAAAAAAGAAGTGGGGTAGGAAGGAATGGTTTTGATGGAATGGGATTCCATGTGTAATGGATGATTCCATTCCATTGTGCAACCAAACACTTCTTATTTTATTCCCACGTAATGAATCATTCTATTCTACCTGTCATTACTGCATAACAAACACTACCTAAGTTTATAAATTCACTTCTGGGTGTGATGAAAAAAATGGTAGTATATGAAATCAAAGTCATGAATTCAGTTCCCATTCCATTGGCGGTTTTTTTATTGTTATATAAAAAACTTTCAATTGTTTTTAATATAGCTTATTATTATTATTATTATTATTATTATTAGTTTTTATTTGAATTGGGCTTTAAAAAGGCAACTAAATTAATAAAACTGTCAAATTATTTATTACATGATTGTAAATGTGATTTCACGGGCCCTTTTTTAAGTTCGTCCCAAGCGTCGAAATCTTAAAAGGATTCTTGGAGACGCCCCCGCTCATTTATGTTACTGAATTAATGTAGTCGTTACATTCTCGGGTTGGTGCTCCCGTCCACCGGAAGGGCAGAGTACATGTTTTATAAAAGTAATAATAATATTAAAAATATGAAATAAAATTAAATGAAAAACAATAATAATATTAAAAACGTTAAACATGGAATAAAATACACTGAAAATCACTACTAATACTAAAACATGATAAAACAAATAGAAACTCAAATACATGATAAAAAAAATATATAATAATTAAATTTGTCGGTTTGGACAATTGTTGATCCTGTGACCCGTTGATTTACAACCAGAACACATACGACCCATTGATTTACAACCAGATTTTACTTTAGCGAATTATTTATTATTCTTCTATTCTTGTGGTATGGATTACATGTTTAGTAGTATGTGACTAGATTTTCTTTTTTGATCTTTCTTTTATATATCCTAACCATTTATCGATCAGAGAAAACTGATAATCGTCCATACTGTGTTTATGCATATATGAAATTTTCTTTATTATTTGAAAAAATTACAAATTTTGTCCTTTTAAATTACATAAATTATGGAATGGATCATTTATCAAAAATAGTTTCACTCTTTGTCCTTTATTTGGATGTTTGCCATGGTTTTTGTCCTTTACACTAACGAATGTTAAGTTTCTCCAGTGGGCATTTTAGTCCTTTAACAATTTAAAGGACTATTTGTGTAATATGTAAAAATATTTATCTAACTCAAACACCTCACATGTTATTTTTAATAGTATAGTATAGTATAAAATGCATCAATTCTGTTGTATCAAAGGAGCGTGGAAACACATAAGAACTCTTGAATGGAAATGGAAAAGAGATGGAACTCCAGTTCCTTCGGAAATGGTAAGATCTTTGGCGCAAAAAAAGGGGTTGGTTGATCCGTATCATCTTGACTTGGTTCTGCTTCATCTATTATTTTAATAATACTGGGTCGGGTTCTTCTCCTACCCGTATCGAATAGAACACGCTGAGCCAAATCTTCGTAAAACCTGCTTGATTTAGATCGGGAAAATCGTGTGGTTTTATGAAACCATGTGCTATGGCTTGAATCCGTAGTCAATCCTATTTCCGATAGGGACAGTTGACAACTGAATCCGATTTTTCCCATTCTTTTCATATCCGCAATAGTGCGAAAAGAAGGCCTGGCCCCAAGTTGTTCAAGAATAGTGTCGTTGAGTTTCTCGACCCTTTGTCTTAGGATTAGTCAGTTCTATTTTTCGATGGGGGCAGGGAAGGGATATAACTCAGCGGTAGAGTGTCACCTTGATGTGGTGGAAGTCATCAGTTCGAGCCTGATTATCCTTAAACCCAATGTGAGTTTTTCATTTTGATTTGCTACCCCGCCGTGATTGAATGAGAATGGATAAGAGGCTCGTGGGATTGACGTGAGGGGGCAGGGCTGGCTATATTTCTGGGAGCGAACTCCGGGCTAATATGAAGCGCATGGATACAAGTTAGGCCTTGAAATGAAAGACAATTCCGAATCCGCTTTGTCTACGAACAAGGAACCTATAAGTAATGCAACTATGAATCTCATGGAGAGTTCGATCCTGGCTCAGGATGAACGCTGGCGGCATGCTTAACACATGCAAGCGAAAGCACTCTGCTGGGCCAACATTTCATCTCCTTCACTAACAAACCCTAAAATCCACCCACCTACATTACCACACCACTGCCCCCTTTAACAAATTTCAGGCCGAACAGTAACCGGAAGCCGCTCGTAGTTAGCCTTCAACTCTCTAACCTGTAACAACATTAATTATTAATCATGCCAAGCTTATAAATTTCCAAACAATAACAAAGGGGGCAGTGGTGTGGTAATGTAGGGTTTGTTAGTGGGTGGATTTTAGGGTTTGTTAGTGAAGGAGATGAAATAACATGTGAGGTGTTTGAGTTTGATAAATATTTTTACATATTACACAAATAGTCCTTTAAATCGTTAAAGGACTAAAATGCCCACTGGAGAAACTTAACATTCGTTAGTGTAAAGAACAAAAACCATGGCAAACATCCAAATAAAGGACAAAGAGTGAAACTATTTTTGATAAATGACCCATTTCATAATTTATGTAATTCAAAAGGACAAAATTTGTAAATTTATTATTTAAAGAAGTATTAACCAAGAGTCTTATTTTGCTGCAGGGATGGCTACAACGAGTTATAACGCAAACGGTGTTCGAGTATTTACAGGTTGCTATCGAGATATAATGCAAGCGGGTCAAAGCTTGATGTCAAGAGCATTTTGGTCGTTCATTAAGAGAAATTTAATTATTTTTGACAGTTTGACTGTATAAAGTTAAACTGCAGTTTTGGGTTATTAGTTGACTTTTTTACCACATATAGTTAAATGTAAAAGGCATATATGGAACCATTCAATGTGCAACAATATGCTAAAAGAGAATAGTTTGGTCTTGTTCATTGCACCATTTTAATAGTAAAAGTAGTTGATATTACAGTCATTACAACATTTGAGGTGTAAATAGTAAGTTCGGCATGTTGGATGGAGTTGTTGCTGCTGATTCGCTGATGGCATTGCTAGTGGCTACTACTCAACTACTTACACGGATGACTCTAAACACATAATCAAATTGTTACACCAAATAGGTTAAGAAGTGTAATTAGTGGACCCACAACTTATTTTATATGCGCAATGCTATCAAAATTCCAAGCACATATCTTTCATAATGGCAAAGCAAAATGCCAGATAATTTGAGAACACATATTGGGATATCACAAATTTGCCATGCAATGAATAAATAAAAAAAGCTAGATTGTGTGTTGTGGTTTAACTAGCAAGGGGTCAAGGGCTAGTTAAAACGCTACATCATTGTCAAATATACAATGGATATTTAATTTTAGGGATATTGGTTTTTAATACTCTCAATTTTCCCTCATTGGTAGATAACACTCCCAACTTTAGATTTGTCACCCACCACTCCCAACTTTCACCCTATTTTCCTGTACCACTCCCCGTCTAAATGAACACTAACCTCGTTAATGTTTTGGACTAAAAATGTCATTCAAATTAGATGAGGGGGTAAAACAGAAAATTTATTGTTAACACACAACCTCCATTTCCGGTGACCTCGTTTTTCCGGCGGCCTCATTTATCCGGCGAATTTGAGTTTTCCGACTATCTCGTCTTTCAGAAATGGAGATGGTTCAGAGGTGTAAAAAGGTGATGGAGATCATGAAGATTGTGCACCGGTGGAGATATGATGAAGATGGTGCTCGCCGGAAACCTGCAACTCGATTTTCCGGCACGCAGACGATCACGGAAGGTGGCTGGGTGAGACACTAGTGGTGGCGGGGGGCGGGGGTTGCGGTTTTGGGGCGGTGGGCGGTGTAATGATGGATATGGTGTTCGCCGGAAACCTGCAACTCGCCGGAAAACTCAAATTCATATGTGAAGCTCGGTGAAATGATGGATACGGTGTTCTGAAAGACGAGATAGCCGGAAAACTCAAATTCTCCAGAAAAAATGAGGTCACCGGAAATGGAGGTTGTGTGTTAAAAATAAAATTTCTGTTTTACCCCCTCAACTAATTTGAATGACATTTTTAGTCCAAAACATTAACGAGGTTAGTGTTCATTTAGACGGGGAGTGGTATAGGAAAATAGGGTGAAAGTTGGGAGTGATGGGTGACAAATCAAAAGTTGGGAGTGTTATCTAACAATGAGAGAAAGTTGGGAGTATTAAAAACCAATATCCCTTAATTTTATTATCCTAACTAGCGCGTTGTGATTTAACTTGGTTTAACTTTAGATTAGTTCTTCGTGAAACATATCCATATCTATGATATATATATATATATATAGGATTGATTTCTTTTGAGAACCGCTTTGAGCTTTAAGAACTCGAAAGAACTCAACGTAACAAAAAAAAAATTTGAATATTTTTTTACACATGTGTAATACGTAAGTGTAAGTAATGTACAAAAAATTACAGTATTTTTTTACACACCAAATCGACTTATTATACATGTGTAACTAACATTTAAACTTGTGTAATTGTCAAAAATATTTATTCTCTCTCCTGATTCATTTTTTAATCAAATTTAATCTCAGCCACATATTCAAACTCATTTAATTAAATGTGTGATCCAAAATTGAGTTCTTAAAGTTCTTACAACTCATCAAGTTCTCAAAATATTCCTCCCCTTATATATAAACATATAAGTTAAATTAATAACAAAAAGAACATTACATAGTAATTTTTTTTAAATACTGATCTAAACACCATATTTAAATTTTCTCTTCCAATGATCCATCCGACCAACTGGCCACTCCCGTAAGATAAGTGGTGTTAGTCAAGGTTTTAAAATCTTAACTCTCAATCGCATCTTTATAAACCTAATTGATATTGTTTTATGTTTCAGGCCGTGTGTTGCTTGTATCTATAATACAACAATAATATTTATACACTTTTCATTAGCTTGTCAAAATAATATTTACATAATTAATATATCAAAGATGTTTACAAAAAAATATATACTACATTTGTAATTAACAATTTTTATATAATGTTAAGAGATCCAAATATATCATCAGAGATTGAACCGTTCTTGCCCTTTCCACACTCTCATTTGTATTTAAGTAAATTTTAAGGTTTATTCACTTTATTGGATACTAGTTTTTATCCCCCTTATTACGGGGGTTGTTTTATATTGTTTGTTTTAATATTTATTTATTTTTTGAATTTATATTTTTTTATTGTATGAAAGTTAATAATATATTATGGTTTGATGATAACTTGTTTCACAAATAAATGAGATGTTATAACCCGGTTTAAAAGCTATATGGTTTTGATGAGACTTAAGACCCGTTTATTTTTTTTACTATAAAATTGATTTTTTAATTATAAATAATATTTATGAAAGTTAATAATATACTTATGGTTTGATGAGACCCAAGACCCGTTTATTTTTTTACTATCAAATTGATTTTTTAATTTAAATAATATATATATCTTTTTTAAAATAAATAAGATATTAATTTTTATTATATCCTATTTTATAGGAGTTTTACATCAATAATTTAGTGAGAATAATTTTTAATTTAAAGAGATGTTATAACCCGTTTAAGAAATATCTGGGTTTGGTAAGACCCATACCCATGAATTCGGGTCAAATGCATGAGAAGCCTCCATTTGAAAATCAAGCAAATCTGGTGACTCCAAAAAAAAGGGAAGCGACCACATCGCGACACGTAGGATTTTTATGTCTTCGTTTATATATATTATAGACAGATCCAAAATCAAAATTCAAATGAATTTATTTACCAAGTTAAATTTACCTGGTCTGGTGTGTATTAAAATCTTGATTAGGTGTGTGGAAAATGAAAGAGGAACAACTTAAAAAATGTGACTTCTTTTTAGCCGTGAAGAAGGTGAAAAATTAACATGAGTTTGTAAGAATATTAAAAAAATTACCATCACGAAAAATAATACATGACTTTGTGGATAGACGTTTTTAAAAAAATACAATGAGGGGGCTATCTGTTTCGATATTATACGGGCATCAATTTCGGGCACAATATAAAAGTAACTATGTTTCGGATTTCATTAATAGATAAATTGTTTTTTAGTTGATTTATTCAAATTAGTTTAACTAAATAGGCCGACTCCAATGACGGATCCAAAAAATTTTCTCATAAAGGTCGGGAATTTTTATGGTCGGGTCGAATCGGGTTGAACTTTATCTTGTATTCCAACCGTTAAACCCCTCACAAATGAAAGCTTCTTGGAGATTTTTAACTTGATCCTTAAACACGTAGCAATGTAAGCAATAAAAACGATCGTTTTTTATACTATACTCTAATCACCCCTTGAAATTAGTATACCAAGTAACCGGAAAATGTCTTGAATCATTACCGATCATTCTATATGGAAATGCCACACTACTTGGTTGACACGGTCTTCTAAGTAGATATGTTCTTATTTCATCTCGTTGATTCACGTTATAAGCAGAGATTGGTTTTCTATCGGTGGGATCCGAAGGAAGATCATCCAATTCAACAAACTCGGGGGTCTTAGAAGCAGTGACGGATACAGGAAATTTTCTCACAGGGGTCGGAAATTTTTATATCCGTACACAGTTAACCATCGCTATGTAAAAATTTTTTTTGGTCTGGTTCGACCTTCGGTTCGGGTAGAATTGTGTCGGTCATATATATAGAAAAAAATGATAATCAAAATAAAGCATTATATAAAAAAAAGTATGAGAAACTTCATTATGAATGCATAATTATTGAATAACATATCTTGTTTTGTTCTATACGGGCTTTCATTTTCTGAAATCTAAGCAAAACATCATAGTTTGGCATTTATAAGCATGTTTTTTCTTAATGAAATAAATAAAACCATCGTTTAAACTCTCATCACCCATATGATTACTCAAATCGGACTTCACGTACTCCATCGCCGAAAAGCAAATTTCAACGCATACGGTTGCAATGAGTAGTAATGATATGAGAGCTAACTTCAATTAACGAATAAACAATACACCAATGCAAATGAAGTATGTGAGCAAAATAATGTATAGCCGGAACATTTTTAAATTAAAGCACTTAATCCATTAAATTTACTAGACCTATTATTTCTGCCATCATACTCCTTTTTTTTAGTTAGCTTATATGTAGATTAAGTTGGGAGTTTGAAACTTGTGCTTAAAAATTGAGCATTTAAGCTTAAACATTTATATAATTAAAGTTGTAAATATGTAAAAAATAATTATTAGGGCCGGTCTCAAATTTCATAAACTTGTTCTCGAAATTCCAACAGGGTCGTTGTGCCGTTCTCGAAATCACACCGGGATCAGAGTCAAAATTATACAGGGGTCGGTCAGGATTTTAACACATGTATACTTGTAAAAAAAATTCACAGGGGTCAGCCGACCCCCTAATCAAAGGGTGGCTACGCCACTGCTTAGAAGACGATCCTTGATTACCTTTCTGTTTAAGAAATCTATCCATTATTAGATTCATTATTCTTTCTTCCTATAATATCAGAAATACAACAAACTTAGCAAGTAATCAAACTAGTTAAGTATCAAACTATTAAAAATTCAAAATTCCACTTTATGAATTAAGTTAGAGAATCACAAATTTGTCCAAAAAATCACAAAATTCTCCCATTTTTTTTACATAATCTAAACATCATTAACCTAAAAATCTAAAAGCCTAACTAAATTAGACATAAATTAAATGTATTATGTATTTATGTTATACCTTAGTGTGCTTTTTAGTGGCTGGAGGGATGTTGGAATAGTGGAATTGTTTATCACCGTAAGTCCGCCCCTACCTGGTGGCCGGTGTGACATTCGTCAATTTCGGGTCACTTTTGTTATGTAAACCCGACCCGTTTGTAACCCGAACATTTCAAATATATAAAATATTGGATCTTGTCATTTAAAATATATAAAATATATAAAATATTGTTTTTTTTATATTATGCATTGTTTGACCATTTAAACATACCCATTTTTATGCAAACCATAAAAGAATCTTTATACCCAACCCTTCGCTCCTTCCCTATATATACACACCCATCTTCTTCATTTTACTCTTGCTACATCTCCAAAAAAACTCTCTCAAACTCCATAGATTCAAGGTTGTTATTTTTTATGTATTTTTTGAAGTTTTGACTTCTCAAGTCAAACTAACTATAGTCTTTCATTCTAACTTGTTCATCTAACATTACTAACTCTTGAATATGGTGGTACAACATATATATAATACACACCCCTTGTTTCCTTTATTTGTTACTTCACCGACTTTGGTTGGTTAAGTTTCGAATGTCATAAGGCAAGGCTTCATGGAGGACTTCGTGTTCTTGATATATATTTATACACACATAACTTATTATACATATCACTTATGACTAACTTCTAACCCTTTAGTTTGTTCATCTTATTTACAAGTTCCATGGTGTGGGTTTGTATAAGACTAACCTCGGTTTAACCGAAACTAGTCCAAACCGGAAACCGAACTTTTGTTTACTAGTTTTGTTAAAATAGTTGTTTAAACATGTTTATTGCTAGATTTGAGTTTCAAAAATCATTTTTACAAGTTCTTTGATATTAAGCATATGGGATCCATCTATGAACTCGTTGGGAGATGGAAACCGAACTAAACCGAAACTTTTGCTTAAAAGACTTGTATTTAACTTTTTTTGTTGTAAAATTTAAGTTTTCTTCATTTATAAACCAATATACAAGTTCTATGATATTTGGGCATGTAGAAACCATCTATGAACTATTTGTGAGATGGAGACCGAACTATACCGACTTTTACTCGCTTAAGACACACAAGTGTGTTTTTAGCTATCAAGACTTGTATATTTCTTTAAAAAAAATAGTTTACAAACTGATTTTAATTATTTTTCTTAAGTACTTGGAATAGTTGGATCCAACTTGATCTCATAACATAGTTTGGACCGACAAAACCGAACACTCGCTTAACGTGCGTTGTTAGTTCTAAACAATAGATCTACGTACTTGGTTAAGTGTTAGTATGTTTTAATGAGTTATCTCATAACAATTAATATTTTGGAAAGTTGACTTTGGGTTCGACCATTTGTCAAGACCCGAACCGACAACCCGAACACTCGTTAAAAACCCGTTTTAGTATCTTTAGCCTAATGGAACTTGCATTTTAGCATTTTCCCCACCTTATTACTTAACATTGGTTAAGTAAATATTAAGGTTAGATACTTTAACCCGGTTTTGAGCAAACTTACATTTTTTAAAAGGGTTATTATTATAAATTCTTAAATAGTTACATTTTAAACCTTGAACTTTAATTGATTAGTTTTTGCAACAATTATTTTATTTAAAGATCTTCAAGACAACCTTTCTAAATCCAAGACTTTCTTTTATTTAGGCTTCATACGTTAAACTCGTCGTTCCGGCAAATCTCCAAATAATCAATCTTTCAAGTTTATTACTTGAACGTGAGTAACTTCATACCCCGTTTTCTATCTTTTATTTTGGGGGTGACATTTCAACTTATCTAAACTAAATGTTTTATACTTGGGTCTTAAACCACAAACGTTGTTGTATACCTTACTTGAATAATTGCTCGATTTGGTGTTCTATGCTTATTTGACTATGTGTTTATCGCTTTTGGATGGTGGAACTATAAATCCTAGACCATTTGGCAACCCCTCATGGCAAGGTGTCGTTAACGTAATGCAATTAACGATAACTATAAAATCTTAAACTATTTGGCAACCCCTTATAGTTGGGTGTCGCTAACTTGTTAGCGATAACTATTTATCCAAGTTTATAGCTATTATTTATGGTTTTGTATACTAGTTTTGTGGCTTTTCATACTATATATCTATTGTTCAAACTTATGAATTGCTCACCAACCTTTGTGTTGATAAACTTTATTTTATGAAATGTTACAGGTTTGCATCTATGTTGATTATGGAGTTCGGTGAAGAAAACATCACAAATACCGTTAGGATATTAGCAAAAATGAACAATATTTGATTTGCCATATTTTGTTATATTTTGTTGTATTTGAGTTATGAATATTTGGTTATGTGACATTTTTGATGTTGTGAAATGAAATGAGTTTGTTAAATATTGTCGCTTTAAATAGTGTCATGCGCTTATGAGCAATCGTTGCACCCCGGCATGTTCCGCCGCCTTTGGTCGGGGTGTGACAGCCGGAATTTCCGATTCTGGTGAGCTAAAGCTTGAAAAGACGAAGGGACCAGGGAGGCAGACAATCAGAATGTGAGGCAGAGTGTGTGAGAGGCGGTAAAAGTAAATATTATTTTAGAATGAGACGTGTTAAAAGTTGAGTAGGGTTTGAGTTAGGTATTAGGCTTAAAAATTGGATTGGATATTGGATTAATGGACTTATTGATATTAATAGAAAAAAATGTTTATATAACGTTTATATAATTATATTTATAAAATTTTCATTGTATTTTTTATTACGATTAGTCTCAAAACCTCATGGGGGTTGCCTTGAAATTATACAGAGTTCAGCTTCAAAATTCTATAGGGGTCGAGGTCAAAATTTTACAGGGGTCGGTCGGGAATTTTTCGGTATATTAACACTAAATTTTTTTTTTCACAAGGAACGGGGGACGCCCCTCACTAACAAGTGAGTCCGCCCCTGGCCGACTCACCAACCAATTTAAATAAACAAGTCACCAACTAACACATTTATGACTGCTTTAACCATCATCTCAGTAACAAGTTTCAACTTGAATATTACATGTCCTCCCGTCAGCTCGTTTAGTACATTTAGATAAATTTGGTTAAATGAGCATTGGGTTATATGATTTCATGTGTGTGCGAGTTAGTGTTGATATTCTTTTATACATGAATAAAATTAAGAGTCGTGCTCGAATTGAACCATTAAACCCAATAATTGGCCCGAAACATGTCCGTCGGACATGACTAGAGAACAATGAAACCCAAAGTTTATGGGAATACTCGAATCACAAAACATCTGTGACAAGTATATGGTAGAGTAAACGGGTATGGGACGAGTATGGATTTAAAGATATACATATTTATTTAATTATATACTGGCATAATTTCCTATGTTTTTTTTTGTTTTAAAGATATGTGGTATATAATATAGCCACTGTATTTTGTAGCTTCTACCAACCCAATTTGTAGTATATCTATCTATACTTTTGATAAAAAAAAACATTTTTTCTTATATGCCATTACCACTTTAGCTCTCACAATTATTTAAATATAATTATTCGTTTATTAAATAATATAATTGAAACAAATATATATTTTAAGAAAAAAATCTCATATATATCACAAAATTTAAAATTTAAAAAATCTCAAAAAGTTTAGTTTCCTTACATATTTAAATTTTAATGAAATTTGCTCCATTGATATTTTATATAAATTTTTTTTATATGTTACGTTTTTTAGAAAACTCGTGTAGTCATAAAAAAACACAACAAATAAATAATGTTAGTTAATCAACTAATTGATTTTTTTAAATTGTTGTAAATTGTACCGTGCAATGACTTTGTATTTCAACGTATGAAAAGTTTACTATTAAAGTGAGTTTTGATTATTTATTAAATATTTTATTTAAATTAATTGTCTGTGTAGTACACTGCTCTAAAGCTAGTACAATATATAATATATCCGATTTTCTAAAGTATACATGGACATAATATACCAATACATGACAAGTAACAACTCGATAGATACATAATGTGTATTAGGACAAATATGAGACAACCTATTCTAATCAAATATAAGGTTAAGATCACTTAAGTTCGTTCCAAATCCAACCCTGAAGAGGTAGGTCCCAGCAGAGCCCAGTTGGACCCGCAAGACTCACCTTAAACAGGGACGTCTGCGCAGAGACCAACTGGATCCGCAGGACCAACCATGCTCAGAGACGTGACGTCCTTACGCGCAGTACGCAAGCTGTTCCCGCAGGAAATGCCTCCCATGGTGAAGGACTCCGCCTGTTCCCGCAGCCTCGGATACAAGCCATGAGGGAAGGCCACCCGCGCAGCATGGCTACACGCACAAGGTACTTAGCTCTCGATCATTCAGTGTCACCTGAAGGAATGAGCAAAGCCGGGAGCAATCCCGCACAGAGGCGGGAGGGGGAATACTCCCGCCCAAATAAGCCAGTCTGTATACTGAAGGATCTTTTACTGTACCTGACGAGGTAGGGGCAAAAGATCTGATCAGAGATACGACAGCTCACTGATACAGTATGGCGAGCAACATGCTCCTGTACTGTATCACTATTAGCCGCTGCCTACTCACCAACTACTGTCATACCACGTGCGTAGCCGGCAGTTGGTGGAAAGGGAATAGTATACAGCAGGCCTGGTCACTATCAGCCGCTGCCTACCCACCAACTACCAGCAGGGCACGTGCGTAGGCTACTGTTGATGAACAGGAACACTGTTGCAGCCGGCCATACCTCATTGGAAACCTACCTTCGGCTATAAATACCCCAAATGGTATGATCATCTGAACACATTACATTATCACATTATCATCATAATATACCTGATATCTGCTCTAGCAATCTCTTAATATACTTTTATATTTAAAGAGCAATCTAGTCTGATTCTCACGCCGGAGGGTGGTCACAAGGAGGAACCCCCCCCCCCCCCTTCTCAGTGACGAGCTCACGGTGTCTGTTTTGCAGGTTATCAGAATAACCATCTTCCAAGGGTCTAACCCCTCGTGGGAAACATCTCTCCAACCCCCAGGTTACCAGTAATCTGTCAGGGGTCCGGTTAGTGTTTCTTCATTGGCGCCATCCGTGGGACCGCCTGATGACCTTCTATACCTGGAGGTGCATCCAGGGGTGGTACACCTTGACGACCCGTATTAAGGGTCTGAAGATTTGCGACACCGAGCGCAGTCTTCGCGCGTGGAAGCAGGAATTCTTCTACATTTCTGCCCGCGCCATCCCCCTTGCCATGAAGTTTAAAAATGGCCAAGCGATACCGAGCCTTCACGCCCCCAACTACCAGGAGGCGGAATGGTTTTCGAAGATATCCCGGATCCAATCTCCGGTTTACCGGTTTGCGGAGTCCGGGATGGTCATGTTAGGGATGAGCCGGGTGTGGAAGGATGCGTCTCAGGTTCCCATCCTTCTCGAATACGGTTTGAACTCTATTCCCTATGGTATGTCTTGTCTTTCTTTTTGATACAAGTTTGTCTTCTAACTGTTTCTTTTCTTTCAGAGGGAAATAATTTGGAGTCGCTTCTGTTCCCGCGGGAAACCGACGGTCCCGCGCGGATGGGTACTCGTGCTCTGGACGAGGGCGAGTTGCCCATCCTGGAGCAAACGGCGGATCGTTTTGTGGAGGTCTATCCGCTGGGCCACGAGATCCTGAGCCACCGGCGGCCAGGTAAGGCGATATTCTTTCCTCAACCCCTTAATGCTGTACCCGCTGTTGGAATTCTTGACCTGTCTTCTTCTGAGGAATCCTCAGATGCTCCTCCACTGGTGCGGAAGAAGAAAGCTGCTGCCGGCGGGAAAGGGAAGGAGAAGGCCTCCACGGCTGGTCCGGTGGTTCTATCTGACTCGGAGTCAGATAGTGAAGAGGTGGCGGGGAACCCCGGTGGTGAGGAGACCACTGCTCCGGAGGCTACGACCGTTACCTCCGGAGAACCAACGAAGACGACGGTGACCGGTACCAAGAGGCCGGCTCCATCGGGTTCCTCCCCGCCCGTCCGTACGTTCAGGGTCAAGAAAACCCGTAAGTACAATCATAATGTCTTTGCAGATTTATCACTATAAATTTATCTAACACTTTCTTCTTTGTGCAGGCGTGGATGTTGACGCATTCCGGGGTGAAGCGCAGAGGAGTATCCTTCCACCAATGACGGTAGGCTTGGTCAGCCTACCTGAGGCGTCGACCCAGGTGCCTGCGCCTGCTTCCGCTGGTTCAGTTGCTCCCTCTGAGCAGACTGTTCCAGCTGAGATGACGTCACCGCCGGCTGTGAGTGCGATTTTTACAGCATCCTTCACAGAGCCGGCGGTTACTGCTGCTGCCTACGAGGCGGCGACCGCGGCGGCGACCACAACGGCGACCTCGGCGGCTGCCACAATGCCCGCGCCACCGGCACCGATGGCCGGACCATCAGGTACGCGCAGGGCTTCCCGCCGATCTTTGCCACCTTCCCGTCTGCCTGACCTGTTGGATGGATTTCCTTTAGGTTCAGGTGATGGGTTTGGCGGCTATCGGCCTGTCATTGACCCTACAGGTGCGTAGGGTTCCTTTCTTTTCTTATGTTTTTTATCATCTTTTCCTTACTGCCTTTGTTTCTTTTGCAGTGTCGGATTCCAATGAAGTGTATGTTCCACGATGGAACATACGCCGAGGAACAACCCTTCGCACACCTGTGGAGTGCGTGGACTGGGCTCGCCACGCTGCTCCTCCGGGTGCGTTGGGGGAAGCCATGGTTAGCTACCAGGAGGGTAGGCTAACTAATGAGCTTCGGGTTCTCCAGGCCCGGATGCAGCCGCGCGTCGAGCTGCTTTGTCGTGAAAACGACAAGTTGAAAGCAGCTCGCGCCAAGGACATATCTGAGGCGCGTGCTCTTCGGGAGGAGAACCAACAGCTGGCGGCAGCTGCCGCCGACAAGGAGAAGGCCTTCAAGGCCCTCGAGGTTGAAGTTCAGGCGCGACTCGAGGCCCGCTCCAAGGCTGCCCAAGCTGTGAATGAACAGCTTCGGCTGGCCAGGGAGACTGCGCGAAATGCAACCGAGAGGGCTGCCAAGGCTGAAGCCGTTGCTGAGCCTTTGCGTGTGGAGAATGAGGAGCTCAAGGCCAAATTAGAGGCTCTCCAACGCGCTCATGATGCCTTGGCAATGGAAGATGCCAAGAAACTCCAGGAAATCCTGGACCAGAGGGGGGTGCTTGACCACGCCGAGCGGAAGCTTAAGGGCGTCGAAGAGGCTGCCGCAAAGGAAGTTTTACTTGCCAACCTTAACAAGAGCGAAGCCGAACGCGCCCGTAACGAAGCTCAAGCTGCCCTCCAATGGCTTCTTCGAAAAGCGTTGCCTCAGGTATGTTTAGTTTTATCTTCACGCTTTTCTTTTGTAAGAAAAGGTTCTAATACTTGTGTTTTCTTTGTAGGTTGTGCGTCGGGTCTTTTCAGAGACCTCTTACGATGATGCTATGACCGCAGCCCTCAACGCTTCTCACGAGGATGGGGAAAAGGCCGGCTTCCTGCTTGGTCTAGGGTTTGTTGAGAAAGGCGTCCCGCCTTCCAACTTCCCTTTGTTCGATGTGGATACCGAAGCCATTTATGACCAAGCATTGAACCAATACGCCGCCTTCCCGCATCCAGTGGTGGAAAAGGTGGACGAAGTAGCTGCTGCTGATGATGGGTTAGCTGTCCTCAAAGCGTTCCTCGAACCACCCCGTTCTTCTGACGGAGCGGGTCCAAGTGGAAGCGGCCCTGAAGCTTGATCCTGAAGATCCCTTCCCATTGCTAAGATAGACTTGTATAGTTTTATTTTTTTTTTAGGCGGGTAGTTACCCGGCCATTCTTGTAATATATTCTTGAAATATTAATCTTTTTGCTAAGATTGTTATTTCCTTCTTTGGGTTCCTTGCTTTATAAACTTATGACTTGCATACTTAGTTTAAATTAGCAATTTTCCAAGTGTTTAGAATAAGTTAACCTTTGAACGTGGTTGATAATGGGTTAAAGTTTCGCTTCCTCCTTCGTGATTGTGCGGGTAGAACCGTCACTTGCACTTGGTAGGATGGCTAAACTTTAACCTTCATCTGACCTGCGTGTAGGTTTTACTTTTCGAAATTTCTAAGGCATAGATAAGTTAACCTTTGAACGTGGTTGATAATGGATTAAAGTTTTCGCTTCCTCTTTCGTGATTGTGCGGGTAGAACCGTCACTTGCACTTAGTAGGATGGCTTTAACTTTAAACCTATATCTGACCTGCGTGTAGGTTTTCCTCACCTTTTGAGGATAAGTTAACCTTTGAACGTGGTTGATAACAGGAAGTCTTGCTTCCTCTTTCGTGATTGTGCGGGTAGAACCGTCACTTGCACTTAGTAGGATGGCAAAACTTTACCCTTATCTGACCTGCGTGTAGGTTTTCCTTATCCTTTTTAAGAATTTTGTTTTGAACCGTTCGACGCGCGGTTGTCGATAGGTTAGTGTTCAGTTTCCTTTCATGATTCATGCGGATAGACCGGCACTTTCATTTAATGGGATAATTGAACTCTTCCCCTTCAACTGACCTGCGTGAAGGTTTGTCAAGTTATTGGGTTCGTGCGGGTAGGACCGCCTTCCCACGCAACGACTTCACGTAATGTGAACGCCGTCACCAGTGTTGCATAGTTTAACCGTTCGACGCGCGGTTGTTGATAGGTTATTATTCAGTTTCCTTTAATGATTCATGCGGATAGACCGGCACTTTCATTTTTGGGTGCTGAACTTTTTCCCAAACTGACCTGCGTGAAGGTTTGTCACGTTATTGGGTTCGTGCGGGTAGGACCGCCTTCCCATGCAATGACTTCACGTAATTATGCGGTGAAAACCGGCATATTAGTGTTCAGAAAAGTATAAATGTAAAATCATCAGCTTCGATGTTCTTAAAGAGAATCATTTCCATTAGAAGTGGCTCTTGGCCTTTTCTTTACAAGTTGGAATTGATTTACATGCAAACTGTGTAAATGAGCTCCCTTCCATGTTGTTGGGATGGGAGTGTCATCGAGCCGATACGCACCTGGTTCGGGATCTCGTTCTTTACGCAGCATGTAGTCTCGATATTGAAGCTGGAATTGATTCGTGTTTTCCCCCGCTGGGGTTCTATACGCACTCGCCTGCTCAGCCTTTATTACGCCACGAGGTGCGCGAGCGTCCCATCTCTGACAAATGCTTCGACCATGTCTTTTACATCTATGCATTCTTCAGTGTTGTGGCCCTTTGTCTTGTGAAAGTCACAGTATTTGCTCCGATCAGCATCGTGACGATGTCGGATTATTGGAGGCTTTGGCCATGGGAGCTCTTCAGTGGCGAATATCTCAGTGACGCTTTTGGTGAGTGGCGTCCATCTGGAGTTCCGGTGCGACTGTACATTATCCCTTCCGCCCAACCGATGTTGCAAGCCGGATGAGTTGTCAAAGTTTACCCTTGACTGCCAAATGCCTAGCTTTCGTTTTTTATTTAGTCGGGCGGTGAGGACGTTGTCTTCTCTCGTCCTCTGGGTGTAGAGGTTTGTGCTCTGTGGGAGATCTTTACCCAGTTGCTTCTCCGTTTCCGCATAGCGTTTTGCTGCTGTCATGATGCCATCCCATGTGGATGGCATGCCATCTTTACCCGTTAGGGTGCGGATGAGCTCTGGGTCATGTGCGCCCTGGATGAAGGCAGCGCGAACAAGATCTTCGCTGATATTGCCCAAACTTAGCTTCTTTGAGTTGAAGCGAGTGATGAAGTTTGGCAGAGATTCATCTTCCTCTCGTATGCATTTGAAGATTGTCCATTGCTCCTCGGTATACTTCCGTTGCTGGCTGAAATGTTGGCTAAACTTCTGCTGGAAGTCTGCCCAGTCGTAGATGTGGTTGACCGGTAGACGATCAAACCAAGCTCTAGCAGCCCCCACCAGCGTCATTTGGAACATGTAACACCACGTGGGTTCCGTCCAATTGCTGACGGTTGCCCCCGCTATGAACCTGTTCAAATGATCGTCTGGATCAGATATACCGTCATATGTGCCTATGTTGGGCATTTGTTTGGCACTCTTTGGGGCGATTGCTTCAGCAATGTCCCTTGCAAATTTGGACGTTCCTGCATTTGCAACGTTTGGTCTGAACGTTTTAGAGAAGTCTCGTGGACTTCCACCTGTGCTTTTTGGTTTGAAGGCTTGTCCAAAATGCCTTTTCGGTTGGGATTCCGTTTCCTTACGCTTCCCTTTTGCCCTATGGCGAGGGTTCGCGTCGGAGTCGGATTCCTCCGAGTCATCCTCCCAGTATTCGAATTCGTCGGCCTGTTGCACGGAACGCAAGCGTTCGTTCAACTCAGCCTGGAATTCCTTTTGTCGTGCCTCCGCCCATGCCTTAACTTCATCGAGAGTCTGGCGGGGAAGTCTTCGTTTCTCAAACTGGATATCGGTGGATCCCAGTAGGTGATCATTTACTGCACTTGCCCCAGCTTTGGTAAGTGGGGTAGTGTTCGTAAAATTTACTTCACTTGCCCCGGCTTCGGTAGCCGGGGTAGTGTTCGTAAAAACTGTGTTGCCGGTGTTCATCCCAGTAGCTGGGGTTGTGGTCACCGGAATTTCTCTAACCATCTTTGTAAAAGTTTGAAAAAACTGGAGAAAATTGTAGTTCTAGCTTTATGCACGGATGGCGCCAATGAAGAAACCCACGACCGGACCCCGGGCAGATTACTGGTAACCTGGGGGTTGGATAGCTGTTTCCCACGAGGGGTTAGACCCTTGGAAGATGGTTCTTCTGATAACCTGCAAAACAGACACCGTGAGCTCGTCACTGAGAAGGGGGGGGTTCCTCCTTGTGACCACCCTCCGGCGTGAGAATCAGACTAGATTGCTCTTTAAATATAAAAGTATATTAAGAGATTGCTAGAGCAGATATCAGGTATATTATGATGATAATGTAGTAAGATAGGATAAGATGAGATGGTCATACCATTTGTGGTATTTATAGCCGAAGGTAGGTTTCCAAAGAGGTATGGCCGGCTGCAACAGTGTTCCTGTTCCACCAACAATAGCCTACGCACGTGCCCTGCTGGTAGTTGGTGGGTAGGTAGCGGCTGATAGCGACCAGGCCTGCTGTATACTATTCCTGTTCCACCAACTGACGGCTACGCACGTGGTATGGCAGTAGTTGGTGAGTAGGCAGCGGCTAATAGTGATACAGTACAGGAGCATGCTGCTCGCCATACTGTATCAGTGAGCTGTCGTATCTCTGATCAGATCTTTCGCCCATACCTCGTCAGGTACAGTAAAAGATCCTTCAGTATACGGACTGGCTTATTTGGGCGGGAGTATTCCCCCTCCCGCCTCTGTGCGGGATTGCTCCCGGCTTGGCTCATTCCTTCAGGTGACACTGAATGATCGAGAGCTAAGTGCCTTGTGCGTGTAGCCATGCTGCGCGGGTGGCCTTCCCTAATGGCTTGTATCCGAGGCTGCGGGGACAGGCGGAGTCCTTCACCATTGGGAGGCATTTCCTGCGGGACCAGCTTGCGTACTGCGCGTAAGGACGTCACGTCTCTGAGCATGGTTGGTCCTGCGGATCCAGTTGGTCTCTGCGCAGACGTCCCCGTTTAAGGTGAGTATTGCGGGTCCAACTGGGCTCTGCTGGGACCTACCTCTTCAGAATGGCGAATCTTGGCGATGCCCAAAATCCGGCACACCCACTCAAAATGGCGAATCTTGGCGATCGCCATGGGGTGCAGCTCGGTCAAATGAACACCGTGCCTCTCAAGGACACGGTAAACAAATTTTGTCAACGGGAATCTAAGATTCCCATAGACAAAAAATGCAGCATAAACCCCGATCTTGCCTCTGGGGGCATCATACACGGTCTGGTGGGATTCAGGAAACTCAGGCTCGAGATGATCGAGCATGAACTTCCTGACAACATACCGGTACTGATCGCCGGGCAGAGCACACTGGCACTCGCCAGCAGTACCCCTGTCGTCAGCTATAGCTTCAGCATCACGAGAAGACATCTTGCAGAGAAAGAAGAGAACGATTTCAAGAGAATGCTCGATTGAATAAAGGAGTATTCGCCGGAAGTCGCCTTAAAGATGAAGAGAAGAGTAAAAAGTGTGAATTGCAAAGTAACCCTCTCCCCCTTTATATAGTAATCGCAATTAATGCGGTGAAATTAATGCGGAGGAGAGAGAAATCGAATGTGCAATGAAACTATGACACGTGGCAAAAACCAAGCTGGCAACAGCTGTTGTCAGGACGTATGCCAGTAATTTCGCGGCCACGCGCCCGAAAAATCGCGCCCACGCGCCTGAAAAAGCGACTGGAATGACCATGTTCTGTCACGTCACCATAACTTCCTGCACGTCCTGACACAGTCAGAAGAAACCGTCGCACGACGTTTCAGAGGTTTGGACTGTTCTTATCTTTTCACCAACTCTTCGAATTTCAAAATTCAAAATTCGAAAATATTAAAAAGCGGGAAAATACCCCTTACCCCTTGGCAAACAAGTAACCGTAAGACGGATGCGGGTACAGTGTAAAGGCAAAACCCTTCACATACCTAGCACCCGCAGGGAATTGAAGCCAAGAAAACCTTGGCAAACAAGTAACCGTAAGACGGATGCGGGTACAGTGTAAAGGCAAAACCCTTCACATACCTAGCACCCGCAGGGAATTGAAGCCAAGAAAACCTTGGCAAACAAGTAACCGTAAGACGGATGCGGGTACAGTGTAAAGGCAAAACCCTTCACATACCTAGCACCCGCAGGGAATTGAAGCCAAGAAAACCTTGGCAAACAAGTAACCGTAAGACGGATGCGGGTACAGTGTAAAGGCAAAACCCTTCACATACCTAGCACCCGCAGGGAATTGAAGCCAAGAAAACCTTGGCAAACAAGTAACCGTAAGACGGATGCGGGTACAGTGTTAAGGCAAAACCCCACATACCTAGCACCTGCAGGGAATTGAAGCCAAGTATTCCTCGGCAACCAAGTAACTATAAGACGGGTGCGGGTACAGTGTAAAGGCAAAACCCTTCACATACCTAGCACCCGCAGGGAATTGACGCCAGGAATACCTTGGAAGTAAAGTAACCGTAAGACGAGCGCAGGTACAGTGTTAAGGCAAAACCCTTCACATACCTAGCGCTCCGCTGGGAATTGAAACCAAGAAGGATATTCTGGGCAATGCTTGCGGAAACGGAAATAACATCCCCGCATAGCGGGAACGTCGAGAACTACGTTGTTTGAAGCTCCAGGATGAAATTGGTAGTCTTAACATAATTGATCACTATGTTCAAAACTACCAAAACCTCATGGAAAATCCATACAACTGGGACTCAATGCTCCTGACTTGCGAGGAGGTTACAGACCTACCCGCATCATACCCAAAGACCAAGCAGGAAACTCGGGCATTTCTGCAAGTGACAAGGACTTCCGCGGAAAGAATCCCCATGGAAAACCTTACAAAACCCTTTTCAAAACCCTTTGCTTAAGTCCAAAAGTTCACCTCACTTTATTAAACACGCATGAGAAGAACATTGGACTGGGGGGACTTGAAGAGGTAGGTCCCAGCAGAGCCCAGTTGGACCCGCAAGACTCACCTTAAACAGGGACGTCTGCGCAGAGACCAACTGGATCCGCAGGACCAACCATGCTCAGAGACGTGACGTCCTTACGCGCAGTACGCAAGCTGTTCCCGCAGGAAATGCCTCCCATGGTGAAGGACTCCGCCTGTTCCCGCAGCCTCGGATACAAGCCATGAGGGAAGGCCACCCGCGCAGCATGGCTACACGCACAAGGTACTTAGCTCTCGATCATTCAGTGTCACCTGAAGGAATGAGCAAAGCCGGGAGCAATCCCGCACAGAGGCGGGAGGGGGAATACTCCCGCCCAAATAAGCCAGTCTGTATACTGAAGGATCTTTTACTGTACCTGACGAGGTAGGGGCAAAAGATCTGATCAGAGATACGACAGCTCACTGATACAGTATGGCGAGCAACATGCTCCTGTACTGTATCACTATTAGCCGCTGCCTACTCACCAACTACTGTCATACCACGTGCGTAGGCGGCAGTTGGTGGAAAGGGAATAGTATACAGCAGGCCTGGTCACTATCAGCCGCTGCCTACCCACCAACTACCAGCAGGGCACGTGCGTAGGCTACTGTTGATGAACAGGAACACTGTTGCAGCCGGCCATACCTCCTTGGAAACCTACCTTCGGCTATAAATACCCCAAATGGTATGATCATCTGAACACATTACATTATCACATTATCATCATAATATACCTGATATCTGCTCTAGCAATCTCTTAATATACTTTTATATTTAAAGAGCAATCTAGTCTGATTCTCACGCCGGAGGGTGGTCACAAGGAGGAACCCCCCCCCTTCTCAGTGACGAGCTCACGGTGTCTGTTTTGCAGGTTATCAGAAGAACCATCTTCCAAGGGTCTAACCCCTCGTGGGAAACATCTCTCCAACCCCCAGGTTACCCGTAATCTGTCAGGGGTCCGGTTAGTGTTTCTTCAAACCCTTAGCAACCTAAACATGACCGACACCCCTACTTGGATACAACACTTTGATGTATTCATAGAATTAGAAATGGATTGCAATATAAAAAGTATAAAAATATGTTATGTTATATATATACATTTACAACTAAAGTTGTGCATAAGCACTTGAAACTTAAGCTTCAAATATGTCTTCTGCATTGTTGGGTTTGTAGTGGCTGTAAATAGGTATGTACCTCTGTAATCGTGTGTTTGGCAGCTTGGTATGATGCCACGTTTACTTTCCACCACATGGTACTCATGTAACTCATACAAAACTGTAGCCCCATATTTTAAATTCACACACATCTAGAAGAGTCCTTGACGTTCAGAGACGACTTCGATGGTGGTCATTGCGGTGCTAGAGAGAGAAGAGAAAGACCGTCGTGGTGGCTGGATTGGCGGTCGTCGTGATGGAATAGGGCCTCGAGAGAGATAAGAGAGTACGTCGTGGTGGATAACGGCCACCTGTTCTTCAACAGGTTCCGTCTTCTTCGATTACTGTTGATTTTGGCGAATAGCTTACATTTTTTCGTTTTGCTTTGATTTGGTGTCTGGAACCTAAATGAATGTTTGATTCTTTGTTCTTTTATGTTACAGAGACAATCCAGTGATTTGGAGTTTCAGTTGCACATTCTTTCCTGTTTCTATCTTCAATTTTTCATCTACTTCAGGTGTAGTTAACTTTAATTCTTTTATTTTTAGTTTGGATTTAGTTTTCTATTGCTTTGTAATTGATGTTGTCATTCAGTTTAGCTTTTGACAGCTATGGCTGAAG
Organism: Bidens hawaiensis; assembly: GCF_021521415.1. Lineage (NCBI taxonomy): Eukaryota > Viridiplantae > Streptophyta > Magnoliopsida > Asterales > Asteraceae > Bidens > Bidens hawaiensis. Next base: position 2,207,260 of record NW_027491095.1, on the reverse strand, counting down.
TTTATTTGGGTTTTCTTTTCTATTGATTTGTTAACGGTGTTGTGAATAAGGGTTAATTTTGTGTAGTTTATTTTGGGTTAAAAACACTTCAGGGTAACAGGATTTTACTATTAATTCCTATTTGTGGTTTTTAATTAGCCTTGATTGGAAGCTTATGTTAGTTTGAATTTTGATTAGCCTTGATTGAAAATTTATGTTAGTTTGAATATGCTGTACATATGAATTGAAAATAGAATGTTAGATGAACATGCATTATTAATTCTTTCGCCTTTACTTTTGTCTCTTGCTTTAAAGAGATAAGCTGACACATCCAACAGGTTGGCAAGGCAAAAGAGTTCTACAAGTGTGACGATTATGACATCGTAACCATCACGATAGTAAGGTAAATTTTCATTTTTAATCTTGCATCAAGGTTGTAACATTTAGGCTTGGTAAATCATTCCTAGGATGATATTCATTTCTAAAATGACTTCAATGGTGAAATTATGTAGAATTGAAGTGTTGGGTGTCTGCTTTACCATTGACCTTAGTGATGATGCAAGTTATTATTATTTTTTAAAACAAGTGAAATGGCTACGACAGTTAATATACAGCAGGTTGATCTTAGTTCATCTCTTAGGTTGTAATCTTATTCGTTTTTGAATCTATTGAATCATGTATTCGCAGAAACCAAAGCACCATCACAGAATTATGTTTTATGTCTAGCATTAACAAAAATCCTCGATTACAGCAATAAGTAATCTGACTTGTCTTTGCATACATACAGGTACCACGTATTAGCAAAGATGGAAAACATCACTGTCACGAAAACTACAACTTTTTTCGTTGAGAACAATGGCTGTGTTAGTGGGCGAAAGTTGAGAGGACCTCATCAAGAGGCATGGCTATCTGAACACCACCGTCTTCATTCGCAGATCAGATGCCTATCGGCATCAAACTAATGACAAAATAACTACCACCAACAACACTGACAAAAGGATTCCAAGAAAAAGCCCCCTTACACAGCAAATAAACGTACTTACGATACTCAAATTTATTGAAAATAAACTGACAAATTTATTGAAAATAAACTGACATAGACAACAATGACAATTTGCAGAAGATGAATCGCCTTAATGATTCACAAAAGTTACCGGCCATGAAAGAGGGAATGATGCCCAAAGGTGGTGGTGGTAACTTCGTCTTTTTTTGTGAAGTGAAGATGTAAATAAAAAGTTTACAACCCCGGTGGGTGCAAATACTAGTTCTATATAATATAGCCGTCTAGTTGGAAGATCAACCGAAGAACGGCTGAAATAATGAATATATTCATCTAGAACCATCTACTTTAAAATGGTACTTTTAAAAAATAAAAAGGTGGTACTTTTTAAAAATAAAAAAATTAAGAAAGTTTTACTTTTGAATTCATCGGTTATAAACGGCCATTTAAAAAAAATGTGTCACGATGTGCATATAATTCTAAAATTTTAAGATCAAAACTATTCCATCGTATGAATGTGATTAACTTTTCTAATAATAAGAATTATACACAGATTTAAAAGTTGATTTCAAAACCACAATACAAATTTTATTTATTTAAGGGGGTAAAGTTAAAATACAAGGGACAACAAAAATGAGAAGGGTGAGAATGACTTCAGTCCATTGATCTTAGATTTTAATGACTGAGATTAATTTAATAAATAAAAATTGATGAAAAGGGCATTAAGGTAAAATAACTCACATTTGTTGACTTTTCTCTCTCCACATGCAAGACACATGCCAATTCCCCTATCATTTTAAAATGTCGATAACATTTTAATACGACATTAATTTTTTAAAAAAAATTCACCATAATAATAAGCGTTTTTTTATCTTTAATATAAGTATCATATTATTATATAAAAATAATAAAAAAAAAATAATGGGTTTTTTAATTGTGTTTTTTTGTTGTTCATTGTGTCATTGTGTAATATGTTGTTTCCATTGTGTTTTACGTTTCAAGTCATTATATGTTTATGTCTTACGTTTTAGGCCATTGTGTTATACGTATTCACCATTGTGTCTTACGTTTTAGGTCACTGTGTTATACGTATTCATCATTGTTTTTTATGTTTTAGGTCATTGTGTTATACGTATTCACCATTGTGTTTTACGTTTTCAAGTTAAAGACACAATGGTGTGTGAAAAGACACAATGACGAAAAAAGACATAATGATAAGCGAAAAGACACAATTGTGTGCGAAAAGACACAATAACGAAAAAAACACAATGGCGAAAAAATACACAATGATAAGCGAAAAGACACAATGGTGTGTGAAAAGACACTAACGGTGTGCGAAAAGACACAATGATAAGCGAAAAGACACAATGGTGTGCGAAAAAAACACAATGATAAACGAAAAGACACAATGGTGTGCGAAAAGACACAATGGCGTAAAAAGACACAATGATAAGCGAAAAGACACAATGGTGTGTGAAAAACACAATGACGAAAAAAGACACAATGGTGTGCGAAAAAACACAATGACGAAAAAAGACACAATGATAAGCGAAAAGACACAATGGTGTGCGAAAAAGACACAATGGCAAAAAAAGACACAATGGTAAATGAAAAGACACAATGGTGTGCGGAAAGACACAATGATGGGCGAAAAGACACAATTGCGAAAAAAAACACAATGATAAGCGAAAAGACACAATGGTGTGTGAAAAGACACACCGACGAAAAAAGACACAGTGATAAGCGAAAAGACACAATGGTGTGCGAAAATACACAGTGACGAAAAAGACACAATGACGTGATTTTTGTTTTAAATTTTATATAACAAAAATCATACTCATATTAAAGATAAAAAAACGCTTGTTATTATGATGAACTTTTTTTTTAAAATAAAATATCATACGAAAAAGTTATAAACGTTCTAAAATGATGGGGGCATTAACATGTGTCTTGCATGTGGAGAGAGAAAATGTGTATAATTACATCTATAACCTTTTTCTTTTGGTCCCCACTTGACACATGTCAATTATTTATGGTTTCTCATACTTCTTATTTTTGTTACCCTTTGTAGAATAACTTAACCCTTTATTTAGATATGTTTTTCCCTTTTTATTTGAAATATGTTTATTTGATGAAACTATTTTGTATGTTTATATTCGATATTGTTATAAACCAAACTGACACCGACTAAATAAACGTTGAGTTCAACACGTCTTTTTTATTATAAGGTATACATATGCAACTACTATTTTAGACGTCAAATAAGTTATTTTCTAGGTTTAGTGTTAATACCGTAACATACATAATCAATACCCATCAAATTAGTCATAAATTATAGCCATAAATTATACGTGTGCCAATACTCTTTTAGACGTTTACAAATTTACTTTTTGATTTAGTATCGGCTTCAAACAAACTTAACAATATCAACCAAATATCGTGTTTTTGTTAACCGGTTTTAATAAATATTATAAATAAACACAAAGATAAATACTTTTCCATGTTTCCGAATGCGCGTATACATTATAGTTAGGTATTGTTTGCGCCACATTTCTTTTTCTTTTTCAACTCTCCAACTTTTCACGTCTCTTGTCTTGTAACCAAACCAAACCAAACCAAAAACCCTTATTTTGATCAAACCATCTATCAATTAATATTAATCAATCAATATGGCAACCATCGGCCACAATAATCTCAATGCAAAACTTGTAATCACTCATCCTATATCTCAATTCATCACTCTATTATTCAATTCAATTTCATTTAACTCCAATAATTATAATTTCTAGGTTTTGCTTGGAGACATGGGAGCTGGTAAATCAAGTCTCGTTCTACGCTTTGTCAAAGGCCAATTTCTCGAATTTCAGGTCAGTTTTCTTCATTTTTGACTTTTTTTTATTTTGACTTTTGACTTTCTAGGGTTTGATTTTGATGATCGATTGTTTATTGTTGTGGTGAAGGAATCGACGATTGGGGCGGCGTTTTTCTCGCAAACGTTAGCGGTGAATGATGCCACGGTGAAGTTTGAGATCTGGGATACTGCGGGTCAAGAGAGGTATCATAGTTTGGCCCCTATGTATTACCGAGGCGCTGCGGCTGCGATTATTGTCTACGATATTACTAGCGCGGTACGGTTATTGTGTGATTCAGTTTATGCTTACTAGAATTATGTTTAATTGTTTATAACTGGTTTTTTGAGTTATCTTTTATACCAAAAGGCATGGTTGTAAATATTCCGCCTTGGCGTCCACCAACTAGTCGTTGATTGATCGTGATTCGGTTAAAATCGGTCAAAATCGAATATTTTATATATAAAATTTGGTATATGTATTTATATTTGAAAAATTAAATATAAATTTCAATTCGATTAGTCCTGTCGCTAGTCCCCACCCCACTGCCCATCGCCCGACTAGAGCCTAGCGAATTCTACAACACTACCAGAAGGTTAATTGTATGTCAAGTTGGATTGTTTTCTTTCGTAAGGTTTTTTTATTTATTTTTCTTTGTTATGTGTTTGGAAATTGAGTTGACTTGCTGTTTGTATGACTATTTTAGGAGTCGTTTACACGGGCTAAAAAGTGGGTGCAAGAGCTTCAAAAGCAAGGTGAACATGATTAGTTTTGGGTTTTTATAGGAAAGTTTAGAAGGGATTTCACTCTGTTAATTCTTAGAACAAGTTATATATATTATTGTGTGTTTTTGGTATAGGTAATCCTAACATGGTTATGGCACTTGCTGGAAACAAAGCTGATCTGGAAGATAAGAGGAACGTGACACCAGAAGTATGCATCTTTTTTCTTATTTATACTTGTGTGAATTTTACTTCCTTGATTGAATGGTTGTTCATGTTAGGAGAGAGCGTTAAAGCAAACCTAGATTATTAATAGTGGTTACTAGAAATGTTATTTAGTTAGTTTTCATTAAAATTCTACAGATGTTTTTTGTTTTTACATTTTTTTATGAATAAACTTGACATGATGAGACTCTCTTTGAACCTAAAAGTACATGACGTTTTTTTATGAATATATGACCTGTCAAGATTGTTATATATTAATGTGTATTTTCTCTATATTATAACTTTTCTTCAAGTACTATTAACATCTTCCATTACATCCAAATCTTGACAGCTAGGGGCATTCCATTTTATTATCATGTCACTACAACATGCTGTATAATACATTAAATATATTATCCAAGCTAACTGTTCTACTCATCATGTCACATGAATCATGGTTATTTGAAAGTTGATGAATGCAAATTTTTATCATATAATAGAACAATTTAATTGAGGTGCTAAATTCTAAAAAGTATCCATGCATTTGTTATCTTGTATTGTCGATCAGTGAGAGAAAAACAATTTATTGTAAATTATCATATAGATCTATAAAAGTGTGTTTTGTGAGATTTCAGATTCTTTGAAGTTTGAGTAGTAAAGTAGGTTATTATTCTTTAAAAAAGTTGCTTCCTGTTATCTAAATTTTATAACTTGCATGATTAATCGACTTATAACGGGTTTTAAGTTTTTAACTAGCATACAATTTTGTGCCGCACCCATCTGAATAGTAATTGCAACATTGGACATTGCATGCAAATTTATAATACTATCATATTTATCTTCTACTTGTTAAAGTACATGTTTTGGACCCATATTCATCACATATATGTTCCTGATGGTTACTGTAAGAGTATGTAGACTTAACCCATATCAATGTCACATGTTGATTGAGTTGTAAACTAGTCAGGTATTCACATGCTTTACTTAAATTGCAGGAAGCTCGTGCATATGCGGATGAAAACGGTCTTTTCTTCATGGAGACATCTGCCAAAACTGCTGCTAATGTTAATGACATATTTCATGAAATAGGTATGCATACTTTAATGTTTGGATTTTGGAAGCCATGTAAACTTGCACTTTTTATTAAACTACGTTGTATTGATTTTGTCATATTATCTGATATGGTATTGTGCTGTTTGAAACAGCCAAGAGACTCCCTAGAGCTCAACCTACTCAAAACCCAGCTGGTATGGTTCTTGTGGACAGACCTGCTGAAGGAGCCCGTGCTGCATCATGCTGTTCATAAGTAAATTTTCTTATTTTCATTCGATCTACTTTATGCAGTTTTTTTTAAACTAAACCTGAATAGTATGAAATTTTGGTATCAATAAAAGGATAACACGATAGGTTGGTTATGGTGATTTCTGATTACCTTTGAGTCTCTGAATGATTAAACATTAAACAAGTAAATTATGCTTGCATATTAGACCAGTCAGATGATAACTTGACCTCGTTGGCAGGTATGTCGCTTAACTGTAACTATGAATACGTGTGGAAGCAGCCTACAATCTCGTGGAATCCAGGCATTCTCTATTATCCGATAAAAGATTGTAAATTTGTGACACGCTTGGTGGCATTTCTTGTTTGAACTTGTAAATGATGACTTGTATGAGTAATTCTTGTTATAAAGATACTATTGTCTTGGTGTTCTAACAGATGTTGAGTTGTATACGCGCTACTTGTCGATGTCATCTGACCTAAACAAGCCAATATACCATATTCTAGTTCTAGTATTAAAAAGGTCAATGTTAAATTAATGGTTCGTTTCTTAAAACGCACAAACAGCACAAAGCGAAACAAAAAGAATCATGGTTCTTATGAGATTAAAAACTGAGTCAAATACATTAAAACAGTTGCAAGTGTGCAACAAACAAAACAAACCAACCAATCAATTATATTGAACCAATAGTGGCATCGTTAGGTAGCGGGTAAGCGCTTCTGCCTTGACCGCTTAGTCTCCCACGCCCTATTCCATTCCTCGGATACTCACCACTCTTCTCAAATTCCATATTTGACCGTGATTTAGATGTCCAGCAATCAGTCGAGTCACCAGAACTTGGCTCCCAAGAAGACGACATCCAACTCAGTTGTTGACTGCCTGCAAAGCTATTGCTCCCTGATGATTCCTGTTCTTCGGTATCTGCATCACCACCGCGACTACCTCTTCTAACGGTCACATACTTGTGTAGACTGGGCTCCATTATGTCATCACTAACCGCCTTGAGTTGCGGATCATTGGAGCCGGTGCACGCCTTGCTGACACAAGTGGATGGGTTCTTGTGGAAGTTTTGGATGTCTTCAAGTAATAAACTAGCATAGGATGGTGGGTTTGGGTTTGGGTTCGGGCCAGGGTTGATTAAAGACTCTGGGCTGATGTTAAGCTCTCGAGATAACCATGAAGATCGGGTTCTTGATACAGTTTGTTCGGTTTTGTTGGTCATCATCGTCTTCTCACCGTTTGGTTTCTGCAAACAAGATATATAATTATAAAACCAAAAACTCTTTAAAACATAAGATAAAATCGAGCCATATGGATTCGGTATGCTTACTTTGCTGCCTGGTTGTTCGGGCCCGACAACATTGGTATCGATCTCACCCAACGGGTTCCTCCAGTAAGGCGAATTGCCTCGGCTCAGTGTCAATGGCTGCGGGTTCTGATTCTCATTCAAAGCCCTAACATTTGCAGCTCGGGATATTGCAGCTACCGCCGCCTCACCAACTGTTTGCTTCACTTGAGTCTTCTTCACTACACCAGCAGCAACCTCTCCGCCGCCAGTCTTATCGGTGGCAGGGACTGACACCATCTTCCCAGGCCGATTGCTACCACTAGTAGCAGCTACACTGGCAGTAGCATTAGGAACCGGTGATTCGGATCGTCGATTCGGGGACCGACTCAATCGCCTTCCTCCGGTGCCACTTCCTCTTTCTTTGCTACCGGATCTTTCGCGGCTTCTTCTCCGCGAAGACGGAGACGAAGCCCTCGGTTGCTGCTGCCGTTGAGTCTCACCATCAACCACCACTGCCACTGCCACCTCATCATCAAAATCAAAACTCCTCTTGGAACCCGAATACCTCCGGCCACGAGTCGGCGTCTCACCGCCAACCGGATTGACACCGGAGGAGCTCCGGCTAAGCCTGCCACACTGAATAAGAATCGCATCCACTTCTTCTTTGGTACAACTAGAAGTTCTCACCGGGGCACCAATAGATCCGACTGAGTCGGTTGTAGCCGATTTTGAGCAATCGGAATCAGGGGTTTTGTTCGGGTCAACCGGTTGATCTGGGTGTCTATCAATTTCATGGCTTTTTCGATTTTTGAGAATAAACCCATCTTTGTTAAGGGTTTGTGGTGCTGCAGGTGAAGCAACAATGGGGGGAGTGTTGTTGTTTTTCTCCGGTGGGGTGGGTTTAGAAGTGATTGTGGTGTCATGAGTCTTGCTGCAACAAGCACCCATTTGTGTGTGTTTGTGCTGTGAGAGATGAAGGTGGAAGATGGATAAAGAAAAAAATTCAAATTTTGATTTTGAGTGGGAGTAACCGTTGTAATATTGGGCTTTCTTCAAGGGTGGAAACTGATATTTTACACATATACTAGTAAAAGTAACACACATTTTTTGAATTTTTTTTCTTACCTTTTTCATAAAGGCATTTTAAATGAGCAAGTTTTATAAGTTAGAACATTATTCAAGCAACGCGTGACTTCTAACTTATTGAAAATTGTTTTAGAAAATATTTGATTAATTTCAATTTGTCAGCACTAATATAAACTCAAACCAAATTTCGAATCATAAATTCTTAGCCCCCCCACCCCCCCAAAGTTTCCAATTCATGTAAGGGTGTTCAATCGAAGAAATAACCAAATATGTATTGATATTTTTGTTATAAAACTAGTTTGCTCGAGTTCTATACAGGTCTAGTATGAGAACGAGTTTTTAGCTTGAGCCATAGCTATGCTACTTTAACAATCCTAAGGCTATGCGGCAACCCCCCCCCCCCCCCCCCCTCAATAGTTTTTAGCTTGAGCCATAGCTATGCTACTTTAGCTTGAGCCATAGCTTTGCTCGAGTTCTATACAGGTCTAGTATGAGAACGAGTGAATAGTGCATTATTCTAACTATCCACTCAAGTGTAATGTGAATCATGGCATAGGTCAAACTACCTAGTCATATTGTACAAATTCAATCAAACTCCTTTGTAGTAGATTAAAAAATTACTAACCAACATAAGGAAATCAAGTCCTCCCAACCGAAGATGGAATACTCGTTAAATTAGCTATGTACATGGAAGCAAGTTCTCGCAACCAAGAATCAAATACATCCTAATCAGTCACATGGACGTAAGTGATCGCAAATCAGAATCCATTAGACAAGTCTAAGGGATGTGGCAACCCAAATGTTCAATGATTGTATTTGCTAGTTTTGTGCCTGCCTGCTTGGGTTTACTGCTAGCAACGGTTCTTATCACATCCAACATTAGCAATTTAATAAAATACACTTGCCCGGGTTCTAAACTGGTCCAGTTTGGTCGCACGTTGGTCAAAACCGTTTTGGACCAGGCCGATTACCATAAACTAGTTTAGCATACAGAGAATCCAGACTGGTTAACACCGGTTAGGGCTGGGCCGAGACAGGTATAGGCCCAAACTTTGATAATATCTACAAGCTTTTAACTAATAAAGTGACAACTCTGCTCTCAAAAGTGTGATTCAATTGGACTTTAGCCATAGGATTGCATATTCAACATGCTATATTTAGTTCCAGTTCTAATAATAAAACTAAAACAATCGCCACCATTGTCACCTTCGCTGCTGCCGTCGTCATGAAGGCCATTGTTATCTAGCCATTGTCACCATTGTCAGTATGTCATGACCACCACCAACCCTATTCCCACTACCACCATCTCCATGACACTAGTTAAACAACTGTCGTTGCTGTAACCACGATGCCACCTACACCATAGCCATCGTCACCACATTTCGCTAATAGCCACCGTACGTAGAGAATAAAGTTTGTGAATAATTTTAATAGTGTTTTTAGAAGACAATTTCAACGCAATCTTAACTAATTAAATTAATTCTTGATGAAAGAGTCAGTTTTAACCTGGACCTATTTTGCTAGGCTTAATTCAGCGCAAACGCAAAACAACATGTGTTCTCGTAGTACTTGATTTTTTTAAGAAAATCATGATTCACTTTCATATTGAAACAAATCGATGGTATAAACAAATTTTTATTTAGATGAAACCATGAGAGATTTTAAAGAACGGATATGTATATTTGGTTTCTTTGTTCGCTTTCCCTAAAATCAATCATATAATTTTTGGCGACAACTATTTTCATATAGTTAGTTAGGGTCGAGTTTAGGATGAAAACGGGTTTTATTCCAATATTAGATTTTTATGTATTTTTTAAAAAATTATAATCTAATGAATTTCTATGGGAATTGTTTATCGAAATATTTTCAATCTCGATCCTAACTAGGGGCTGCCACCCCTTGGACCCTACTCCTAGGGGCGCTGCCCTCGGATACTGCTAATAGGTAGTAGAACCCTATAACTAAAGGGTTTTGCCTCTAAGAACCATAAGGTTCCTAAAACTTAGAATCAAATTTAAACAAGAACAGACATGTAGTGCACAATTGTTGACTTGTTTGATATATATTATGATTCACTTTGATCAACAAATCAACTCAATACACTAAAATCGCCGAAGCAATATCTTAATCAGAATGCTAGATTCAATATTGTTATGATCACTGTGTTATCCTGAACTATATAACTTTCCGTCATTAAATGCATAATAAAACATCATCTCCAACAACAAACAGTGGCATTTAGAGGAGGCCAACAAGTCTAAATTTCATAAAAGCCAATAATCGCTTGACTATTAAAGGAAGGTTACATTGTTCAGCAAATAACCGTCGTTATAGCCTGAACAACTTATTAATGGTACAATTGCAGTTTCCAACATTAAAGTCTTCTCAAGAACGATACAAATGGAACGAAATCAACAGAGCTATGTTTGGAGTAATAATGGTTCTGAATTACGACCGAACAAGACTAACCCCGAACGATATATTAACAATCACCAACCCCAAAAGTGCAATACCATTAAATCCCCTGCAAACAACAACAATCAAACCAAACTTTCCGATTAGGGGTGCAAAACGAGCTGGGGCGTGCACAAGCTACTCGAGATCATATCGATAAAAAGCTCGAAATTAGCCAAGCCCGAGCCAGAAAACAAAACTCATTTAGTTATTGAGCCCGAGCTCGAGCCTTGTATGGGAAAATCGTTTAGGCTCTTTAATCCTTAACCTAGTTTATTATTAAGTTGTAACTCTTTTATCCTATTGTTAATTTCACATTACACAGCCAAGCTCGAGACTGGAGCCGGCATTTGCAGGCACTGCACAATGCGCACACAAGCTCGAGCTGAGCTCTAACTTGAAAAATAATAATAAAAACCGAGCCACCGTGTAAGCTAATCCGAATTGATTAAAAACAACCATAGTTTACAAGTTGAATAAACAAGTGACATACCCAATCGGAAGCCGGCCCTCAGGATCACCAGATGAGTAACCAGTAAAGTAGAAAAACCGAGCCACCGTGTAAGCTAATCCCAAACCAGTACATATAAGCGGGTGTTTAAGCCCTCCAACCACCGTCAAAACAAAGAATATAGGCAAACTCTCCAGTGAATTCTGATGCCCTCTCTGCATTCAAACAATTCAACAACAAATACAGAAATCACGATAATTCGATAACTCCTAAATATATTATTATTACTCTAATTACACATATTACGTGCCTCTCTTATTAAACATGTATATTAATATACTAAACTTGGTGAAGAAGAAAGCTAATAAAACCTGAATACAGTTGAAGATTTGGTGATCTTTGGTGTCTTGTTCGGTAGCATAGAGTTTCGGGTAAAGAAGGTTGTACCTGAATAAGAAGAAATAATTGGTGTTTAAGAGGATTGGAAATAATAGAGTGTTATTAATTAATTAATACTTCTTTCGGGCTCTGCCGACTTGAATTTGCATGTAGGATTAATTTGCATGTTATTAATTAATTAATAGTTTTGGGGCTTTGTAGGATTCTTTTCGTTTGCTTTAGTTTAATTGGTGATAACTGATAAGTCCTTGGGAATTAAATTGGTCTCAATTGTTTACCTTTGAGTTTAGAATTGTACATCTTTAGCCTTTAAACTATGTTTTTGTTTGTATTTCACTATTTTGGAAAAATGAGAAATTTCTGAAAATATGTGTATAAAAACAAATTTCAAGTTTTAGGGGTCATTTGGAAGAAATTTCAGAAATAAGTATTATAAAATAGTCGTAACGTGTATATTATGATAAAACACAAGTAGTTTGTAGAATCAATTATAATTTGTCACGCGCCCTTAAACTAACTATAACGAGCATGTTCACTGATCATATACTCGTCACGACTAAATAAGTTTCATGTCTTGTAGTCAACGTCCACGAGTAATTCATAAGTTCTTTAGTTGCGTCGACTAGTTACCCGGTTTACATTCCCTACAAGAGTTGTTTATTAGTTGTTAACTCGTCGCGAATAGTTTAACCTCACAATCTACTCGTCGCAACTAAATGATTTATGAGTTACTTGTGGCGTTGATTACAAGGCATGTAATTTATTTAGCCGTGACGAGTAAATTATTAGTGAACCTGCTCGTTATGGTTAGTTCAAGGACACCTGACAAGTTTTAATTGGTTCTACAAACTACTTGTCACAGCTAGTTTATAAAACCCATTTCTGAAATTTCTTGCTAATGACACCTAAAACTTGAAATTTCTTTTCTATAAACGTTTATTTTCAAAATTTTCTCGAAGAAAAATTGTAGTAACAACTTTATTCGAGGATTTAACAGGAACAATATATTCACTAATCACAAGATGTGATTGTTGGTACCAGTTAGTTTGCTTTCGGGTGTTATTTATTATTTTTTATTTAACTTTACACATATGTATTATTTTTGTAGTATTGTTTTGGTAGTATTATTTATGGATTCTAACAAACTTCGTTTCGGCTCTACTCTAGTTATGTAATTATGTAAAATTCATATGTTCTTTTGTTGCACGTTATAGTCATATTCTTCATGTGTGCATGATATCCTTTTGTAGTGGTCAGTGAGGACAGAAACCGGTGGCGTGCAAGTTATATTAACCATAACCCAAAAAATCTTTGCAACTTCTTCTTAGGTGGTACAACAAGGTACAAAAGTGTTATAAAACAATCAGGAAATTACTATCTTAATAATGAACTTATATTTGATTTTCTTTAGTTTCATTCTCATTCCAAATTTCAAACAACTAGTGAGATGCTAGAAACCACGAAACATAGCAAAAATAATAAACAAAACTTGCATCAATATTTTCATTCAGCGTTTTTAAAAGTAGGGCATTTTTTATCTGAAGATAAGGGATATTGGATGCTAAAATAGTCGAAACTTTGTTTTATTAACCAACGTTAAGCCAAACTTTTAAAATGTATCATTATAGACTCAAGTTTTTTTTAGTAATAATAAGAATATATATAAGAAAAGTTTAAAATACTCATTGTTCATAAAAAATCACGTATCCCAGTAACGGTGATTGGGCAATTGAATGCTGAAATAGACGTGGGTTCACACCCCACTAAAGATGCCCTAAGAAAAACAATTTATGAATAAAGAGGGTGGTAGGGACGAGATTCAAATTCCGTCTGTTCTCGACCATTGAGACATAACATGCCAACTAGCCGCGCTAAGCTTCCTAATGTAATTCTTCTCACATGAGTAAATTATCCGTCTATTAAACACGTTAATTAATTAGTGATGGAGTTACTATTTATGGTTTGTATTTTGTAAAATATATAATATGTTTGATAAGTGTACATGTTTAAATGAGGAACGCTAAAGACATTCACAGTTAATCTGCCAGTCACAAAGACTATACTAACATTTGGATTTCCACTAAGGTTGACGGTTGGTATCAAGTGACGGATCATGCCGTCAATAAAAATCTTTTTATATAAAATAGAAATGATATGACCTTGCATCCACTACGTTTTGACCTCAAGCAAGAACAAAGTAAGTTACGTTACTTGTGACTTGTGTATGTCATATGGCGGCATTTCTTTTTAAGTAGGGTTTAAGAGCATTCACAATTCATCCATCAAATTTAGTGAGTTGAGTTTTTATAATATATGAAGTGGTTTATGATGTTGTGAATGAAACAAAGAGTAAATGCAATGATTTTTCTATACATTTGAAAAGCTCATGTTATAAATTTTTTAATATATTTTGAAAGTTTTTGTGAGCAAATAAGAGAAAAAAGATAATAATAAAAGTATAAAATAAATATTATTTAATTAAAAATAAGAGAGAACATGTAACCAGTTTATAGAATATAGATCATAGATATAGCCAGTTAAGAGCATTTTCATCCCATTCCATCATTATCTTTATAATTACACTTAAAAACATTACATTTTTCTCTCCTGTTCAATTAAATAATATTTTTTTATACCTTTATCATTACAGTTTTCTCTCTCCTCTACTCACAACCAATCCAACAAATATTAAAAAATAAATAGGGGCAAAAAATGTTTTCCAAATTTACAAAATATCACTACATTTTTCTCTCCACCATATAATTTACACTCACAACAACTCAAAACCTCACCCTATAATTTGCATACTCTTCTCACATAAATTTACTCTCCTCACATAAATTTAAAGGATGGGATGTGAATATAAAGACGACGAAATATCAAAGTCATTAATAAATTAGTAGATTTCTTATTTAAAGAAAAAACATTAGTTTGGTACTCAAAGTGAGAGAACATGTAGCCAGTTTATAGAATATAGATCACAGATATAGCCAGTTAAATAATCAACAAAGACGACGAAATATCAAAGTCATTAATAAATTAGTAGATTTCTTATTTAAAGAAAAAACATTAGTTTGGTACTCAAAAGTGATCGGCTATAATAATAGTATAACAATAGTATGGCTAACTGGCTGTATGGGGTAGCTATTTTCACTTTGGTATGGTAGTTAAGTTATGAAATAAGAGCGGCTTCAAAGTTAAAACCATATGAAGTGTAAATTTAGTCATTAAAAAAAAGCCTATCATAATATGGCAATTTGTATGTTTTTTCTTAATAGAACATGAATCTCAAAGTGAATTAGAAGAAGAGATGGAAACTTAAATCTGATCTAAACACATGGTGTTGGTGTCATGGTAATTATGAAGATGACGTTTATATTGAAAATAATCATTTTTCATGTTCTAGATCCATTTAACAGATCATAACTAATCTATTATCTATATCATTAAGAAAAATTGTTTGATTCAATATGAAAAATGCATCAAACTTAAGTGCGTATTAATCAACAAATTAAAATAGCATAATAACAAACAATAAAAAATAAACTAATCTTTATTATCTCTAATATCCATCATGATCTGAAATACAAAAATACAATACAAATAATGTCAATAAGAGAAACATCAATCACCCATAAATCAAAAGAATCATAACCTAAACTTAAAACTACAGCTACTATCTCTAACCCGAATAACATTATCAGTAGATAAACTATTCACATTAATCCTACACCTCACCACTGGCTTCCATTTTGGTAACTTCAACTTACCAAGCTTAACCCTAACCGGAACCTTAACCCTAAGAACAAGTGGAACCATCCCGGTCTGTTGCTGTGCGAGTAACGAGTTAACCAAACCAGTAGCATCGCGTGTCTGACCGGTTAGTCCCACGTTTGCCGCGGTGGTATTCTTATGACCCTGGTAGAATACAGGCCATGAACCATCACAAAGTTTTGTTCCCATGTAACTAACACTTAACTTTGAGCCACCTCTGTAGTATATCCCAATTTTCGAGTTGGGATTTCTCGCGGTAATGTTTACATTAATCTGCGCGTGTAACGTGCTATCATTGTCGAGGCTGAACCGTGTAACGCTTAATCCGTCAACAGAGTATTTTGGTTCTTTCGGGTCGAACCCGAAATATATGATAGCTGCTAGGATGCCTAAACTGACTATTATTAATATCAAGAGAAATAATATCCAACATAAGAGTTTGCAACAACAACTTCTTTTATTTGGTGGTTTAGAGTATTGGACCGGGATGGTTCGGTGTGGGAAGGGTCCGGGGGCGTCGGACTTGGATGAGCCGTCTAGCACCAGTGGTGCAGTGGCCTTGTGTTGTGACTCGAGGTCGATGCTCGCGGGTTGGACCGGAGCCGGGTGGATTCTTTGGTGATCAGCCATTGAGATTAATATTAATTGCTAATAGATCGATGAAGAGGTAGGTCCCGGCAGAGCCCAGTTGGACCCGCAAGACTCATCTCAAAGAGGGACATCTGCGCAGTTGAACCCGCAAGACTCACCTTCAACAGGGACGTCTGCGCAAAGGCTAAACTCGCAAGACTCACCTTGAAGAGAGACGTCTGCGCAGAAACCAACTGGATCCGCAGGACCCACCATGCTCAGAGACGTGACGTCCTTACGCGCAGTACGCAAGCTGTTCCCGCAGGAAAAGCCTCCCAATGGTCGACGTACTCCGCCTGTTCCCGCAGTAACGGATACTAGCCATCAGGGAAGGCTACCCGCGCAGCAAGGCTACACGCACAAGGCACTTAACTCTTAAATAATTCAGTAATGTCACCTGAAGAAGGAGTGAGCAAGCCGGAAATACTCCCGCACAAAGCCGGGAAAACTCCCGCCCAAATGAGCCAGTCCGTACGCTACTGGAGGATCTTTTGTACTGTACCCGGCGAGGTATGGACAAAAGATCTGACCAAAGCTGCGACAGCTCACTGACAACAGTACAACGAGCAGCATGCTCTATTACTTAATGTCACTATCAGGCGCTGCCTACTCACCAACCTGTCGTAGCACGTGCATAGCCTGCAGTTGGTGGAAAAGGAATAGCACACAGCCGGCCTGGTCACTATCAGCCGCTGCCTACCCACCAACCACCAGCATGGCATGTGCGTAGCCCACAGTTGGCAGAACAGGAATACTATTCAGCCAGCTGTACCTTCTTGGAAACCTACCTTCGGCTTTAAATACTCCAACACCTTGGAATGGTAGGACTATCTTACATTATCTGATATCTCCATATATTATCTTATCTTCTCTAGCAATCTCTTAATATACACTTATATTCAAGAGCAATCTAGTCTGATTCTCACGCCGGAGGGTGGTCACAAGGAGGTACCCCCCCTTTTCAGTGACGAGCTCACGGTGTCTGTTTTGCAGGTCATCAGAAGAACCATCTTTGCCGGACCTAACCCCTCGTGGGAAACATCTATTTAACCCCCAGATTATCCGTAATCTGCCCGGGGTCGATTAGTGTTTCTTCATTGGCGCCATCCGTGCATAAAAGCTAGAACTTGAATCTTTTTCAGTTTTTTTCAAAACTTCTGGAAAGATGGTTAACGTTACTCCGGTCCCAAGGCCAGGGAGTAACCAAGAAACCCCGGTAACCACCACCCCAGCTACTGAGGGGAACACCGGCGAGTACACACATTTTACGAACACTACCCCGGTTACCCAAGCCGGGGCAAGTGCAGTAAATTTTACGAACACTACCCCGGCTACCCAAGCCGGGGCAAGTGTAGTAAACAATCATCCCCTGGGATTCATTAATACCCAGGCGAAAAGACGACAGACGAGGTTCCCCCACCAAACACTTGATCAAGTTAAAGCGTGGGCGGAAGCACGTCAGAAAGAATTCCAAGCTGAGTTGGACGAACACTTACGTTCACTCCAACAGGCTGACGAATTCGGAAGCACTCGACAACAGCTCAACATGAACAATGAGTGCGAGTACTTGGACGATGATTCGGAGGAATCCGACACCGACGTAAACCCTCGCCATAGGGCGAAAGGGAAGCGTAAGGAAACGGACTTCCAACCAAGAAGGAATTTTGGAGAAACCTTCAAACCAAAAAACGCGGGTGGAAACCCACGTGACTTCTCTAAAACCTTCAGACCAACCGCTGCAAATGCGGGAACCTCCAAGTTTGCAAGGGACATTGCGGAAGCAATCTCCCCAAGAAGTGCCAAACAGATGTCCAACATCGGCACTTATGATGGTATATCCGACCCAGACGATCATTTGAACAGATTCATAGCGGGGGCAACCGTCAGCAATTGGACGGAACCCACGTGGTGTTATATGTTCCAGATGACGCTGGTTGGAGCAGCCAGAGCGTGGTTCGACCGTCTACCGGTCCACCACATCTACGATTGGGCAGACTTCCAACAGAAGTTCAGCCAACACTTCAGTCAACAAAGAAAGTACATTGAAGAGCAATGGACAATCCTCAACTGCATCCGAGAGGAAGATGAGTCTTTACTAGATTTCATCACGCGCTTCAATCAAAGAAGCTAAGTCTGGGCAGTATTAGCGAAGATCTTGTTCGCGCTGCTTTCATCCAGGGCGCGAAAGACCCAGAGCTCATCCGTGTAACACCCCGACCGATGGCGGATTATACATCGGGGCGCCACGTATTGTTTCATTACTCGCGACACTATTTGGGTGTCAATATTTAATAAATACATTTCATTGCGCACGCGCAGAACACGACATAAAGTAACATAAATCATATCATAACTTAAAATATTCAAATAACATAATTTGTCTTGTTACATTTTAATTTAAGTCCAAAGAAAAGAAAACATCCTACGTGTCCTTGAGATTCCCAAAAGCAGCTACAGCAAACCTGAACATGTGTTAAAATAAAACGTCAACACTTGCTTTTCGGTGAGAAATCAAGTTTAATAGATATAAATAGATAAATACAAACACTGCGCGCAACATGTGCTTAACTGGGGTTTAACATAGGGTGTAATCAGATTGTGATCAAGCCTTACATCATAGCTCATAGTTCAATCCGTGCTCCCAATTGAGCACAAAAACGATAAATCATACGTGCATGTGTAATAAAACAAGAAAACCGTAAACGATAGGTCTCCCGTGTTCATCTAATGGATCCATGAAAACTTCGGAATAGGCCGAACAAAGCGGTTAATGATTCACACATACAAATAAACAGCCAAGTAAACGTCCATAACACATGGGGTTTTGCGCACATAAATTTCATAAACAAGTTTAAGACTCAAGTTGTACGAACACATGAACATCCCAAAACGTAAAAATTAAAAGGGGATTAAGTACGAGATTACTCACCTGAAAAAGGTGTGTTGAAAGATAATGCAAGAACCAACTTTTAAACAAGCACAAGTTAACCTATAAATAAGAGGTTATTGGTTTAACGATTGGTTTTTATGTCTTAAGTATCGATTGCTGTTAGTTAAACAAATTAAAATATATGTATTTATATTTACCGGGATTCTGGGCAGAATAGAAGAGAAGACGGAGGCAAAGAGAGGAGTTGGAGGCGCTGCTGAGGAATTACGGCAGAGAGCAAAAGAGATTTGGGGAGTGTTTTAAGTGTAGTGTGTGTAGTGTTAAGAAAAATAGTTTTATTTATAGGAAAATCCTAGGGAACACAATCCCTAAAAAGGAGGAAAAGATCTTCTGAAATCAAGCAAAAGATATAAAAAGATATGCCGGCAGCTGCAGGGGAATGGGGAAAAGCTGGCAGGTTACAGGTCAAAGCATGGGAGGCGTCAGGTAAAACACTGATCAAGACATGCAAAAGAAGATTTCAAAAGATTATGTCAGTCACTTTTTCTGTCAACCAATAGGATTGGTGCGCATGCTGCGCCGAAAGTGGCTTTTCGGACAGATGTCGGAACTGACCTACAGAGCTCAAACAAAAGATAAGATATCGAAAGATACAGGCTGACCTAAACAGAAGAAAAGACTTAAGGTCTAGCGCGAGAAGATTCGAGCGCACGCGCGAGGGCGAAGGCAGACAGAGAACAATCCTTAGCGCGCTGCGGGAAGAACTATAATCCTTAGCGCGCCGCGGGAAGAACTACCATTCTTAGCGCGCCGCGGGAAGAACTACCATTCTTAGCGCGCTGCGGGAACAGTTCGCCTCGCGTATCGCAGGAACAGCTGGTCTTCACGCAGGCTTCCTTGTAAGGAGTCTGGCGCGTGGAGCTGCGCGAACATCCTTAGGCGGGAAGAACCAAAGGACAAGCAAAGAGTTAAGAGAAAAAGGGGGTTCGAGGCTCAAGGGTTAAGCAGAGGGGCGGGACGGCGACAAGAAAGAGAAAGAGGCGGGACGGCGACAAGAGAGAAAGAGGCGGGACGGCGACAAGAGAGAAAAAGGAAGGCGGGACGGCGGAGAGAAGGAAGAAAGGGACGGGTCGGCGGAAAAGAAATTATTATTAGTAAGTAATATAAAAATATATAATTTATTAAATGTTAAATTTACAAAGATTAAATAATCAAATTTTAAATCATAAAAAGAATCGGATTCGAGAACGGGTACCTGGGTCGGGTCGGATTGGGCAGATGTCACAATCCGCACCTTAACGGGTAAAGACGGCATGCCATCCACATGGGATGCCATCATGACAGCAGCTAAACGCTTCGCGGAAACGGAAAAGCAACTGGGTAGAGATATTCCCCAAAGCACAAACCTCTACACCCAGAAAACAAGAGAAAATAACGTCCTTACCGCCCGACTAAACAAAAAGAGGAAGCTAGGTATTTGGCAGTCAAGGGTAAACTTCGACACCTCATCCGGCTCGCACCCTCGGTTAGGCGGAAAGGACAACAGGCAGTCGTCGAACCGGAACCCCCGGTGGACGCCGCTCACCAAAAGCGTCACCGAGATTTTCAACACCGAGAGGCTCCCATGGCCAAAGGCTCCAATAATCCGAGAGCGTCACAACGCTGATCAGAGCAAATTCTGTGACTTCCACAGGACAAAAGGCCACACCACCGACGAATGCATAGACTTGAAGGACATCATCGAGACATTCGTCAGAGATGGAGAACTCGCACACCTCGTGGCGTAAAGGATGCTGAGCAGGCCAACGCGTGTAAAACCCCAGTTGGGAAAAACACGAAACTGCAGCTACAATGTTGGAGACTACATACTGCGTAAACAACGAGATTCCGAACCAAGTGCATATCGGCTCGAAAGGCTCGATGACACTCCCATCCCAAGAACATGGAAGGGAGCTCAATTACACAGGTTGCATGTAGATCAATTCCAAACTTGTAAAGAAAAGGCCCAGAGCCACTTCTAATGGAAATGATTCTCCTTATCTCATTGACGCTGATAATCTTACATTTATACTTATGAACTTTCCACACTGATATGCCGGTCTTCACCGCATACATAAGTGGGGAAGTAAGTCGTTGCGTGTGGAAGGCGGCAAAACCCGCATAAACACAAAAAACGGCCAACCTTCACGCAGGTCAGTTATAGGTAAAGTTGGGTCATCCCACTAAATGAAAGTGCCGGTCCTACCCGCACAAATCATGATAGAGGAAACCGAACTAACCTATTGACAACCGCGCGTCGAACGGTTAATTTATTCAAAATACTGATATGCCGGTCTTCACCGCATACATAAGTGGGGAAATAAGTGTGAAAACTCGTTGCGTGTGGACGGCGGCAAAACCCGCATAAACACAAAAAACGGCAAACCTTCACGCATGTCAGTTATAGGTAAAGTTTGGTCATCCCACTAAATAAAAATGCCGGTCCTACCCGCACAATCATCATAGAGGAAACTGAACGTTAACCTATTGATAACCGCGCGTCGAACGGTTAACTTATCCAAAACACTGATATGCCGGTATTCACCGCATAAATAAGTGTGAAAAGAAGTCGTTGCGCGTGGAAGGCGGCAAAACCCGCATAAACACAAAAAACGGCAAGAATTTCTAAGGAAAAGATAAGGAAAACCTTCACGCAGGTCAGTCATAGGTAAAGTTTGGTCATCCTACTAAATGAAAGTGACGGTCCTACCCGCACAATCATGATAGAGGAAACTGAACATTAACCTATTGACAACCGCGCGTCGAAAGGATAACTTATTCAGAACACTTAGAAAATCTCTTAAGGAAAAAATGAGGAAAACCTCCAAGCAGGTCAGATATAGGTAAAGTTTAGCCATCCTACTAAGTGAAAGTGACGGTCTAACCTGCACAATCACGAAAGAGGAAGCAAAACTTTAACCTATTATCTGCCACGTTGAAAGGTTAACTTATCCAAAGTACTTAAGAAATTGCTAAGTTAAACTAAAGTATGCACAAGCGAATCATATATTGTTTATACGGCAAAACAAGTGCCAAATTAAACTATAATATGCATGACCAAGTCGTATAACGTTTATAAAGCAAGAGTGACGGTCCTACCCGCACAAAAGATTTATATTCCATAAAAATTCAACTGTTACAAGAATGGCCGGGTATCTACCCGCCTACAAGAATATAAATCTATACAAAGACGTAAATCTATCCTAAGAGTGGGAAGGGATTTAAAAGATCAAGCTTCAGGGCCACTCCCTCCAAACCCACTTGTACCCGCACCATCAGTTGGTTGTGGCGGTTCAAGGAAGGTCTTGAGAATGGTTAGCCCATCATTAGCAGCAGCAACTTCATTCACCTTCTCCACCACTGGGTGCGGGAAGGCGGCATGCTGGTTCACTGCTTGGTCATATACAGCTTCAGTATCCACATCATATAAAGGGAAGTTGGAAGGCGGGATGCCCTTCTCAACGAACCCTAGACCAAGCAGGAAGCCAGCCTTTTCCCCATCCTCATGAGAAGCGTTGAGGGCTGCGCTCATGGCATCGTCATATGATGTGTTCGTGAAGACTCGATGCACCACTTACAACAAGAAAAAAAACAAGTATCAAAACCTTTTCTAAGTACAAAGAAAAGCGTAAAGATATTATGAAGCTATGCATACCTGCGACAACGCTTCTCGTAGAAGCCATTCCTTGGTAACCAGAGCCTCCTGGAGGGCAGCTTGAGCTTCATTACGGGCGCGTTCGGCTTCGTTCTTTGTAAGGTTGGCAAGTAACACATCTTTGGCTGCAGCCTCTTCGACGCCCCTTAGCTTACGCTCAGTGTGGTCAAGCACCCCCCTCTGGTCCAAGATCTCTTGGAGCTTCTTGGCATCTTCCATGGCCAAGGCATCATGAGCCTGCTGGAGCCTCTCTAATTTGGCTTTGAGCTCCTCATTCTCAGTGCGTAGAGGCTCAGCAACAGCTTCAGCCTTGGTGGCGCTCTCAGTTGCGTTCCGTGCAGTTTCCTTAGCTAACCGAAGCTGTTCATTAACAGCTTGGGTAGCCTTGGAACGGGCCTCGAGACGGGCCTGAACTTCAACCTCGAGGGCCTTGAAGGCCTTCTCCTTCTCCGCAGCAACGGCGGAGAGTCTCCTGTTCTTCTCCCGGATAGCCCGCGCCTGAGCTACTTCTTGGATACGAGCCGCCTTTAACTTGTCCTTTTCACGACAAAGCAGCTCGACGCGCGGCTGCATCCGGGCAAGGAGAATTCGAAGCTCGTTTGTCAGCCTACCCTCTTGGTAGCTCGACATAGCTTCTCCCAGTGCACCACTGGGGGCGGCGTGGCGCGCCCACTCGACGCAATCCACAGCCGTCCGAAGGGTGGTTCCCCGGCGGATGTTCCACCGCGGAACAAACACCTCATTCGAATCCGACACTGCAAAAACAAAAAGCAGTTAGGAAAAGATGATAAAAAACAAAAATATATATAAAACGGCCAAAATAACCCTACGCACCTGTAGGGTCGACAGTAGGCCGGTAGCCGCCAAACCCATCACCCGAACCTAACGGATATCCATCCAAGAGGTCAGGCAGATGGGAAGGAGCCAGAGATTGGCTAGAAGCCCCGAACATACCTGCTGAACCGGCCGGGGACGAGGTAGTCGCCGGCGCCGGAGGCACGGTCGAAGCCAATGCGGTAGAGACCATCGGAGGTGAACTCACTGGAGGTGAACTCACAACCGTGGCCGCCGCTACGGAAGAACCCGCAGAAAATATCACCGCCGGCTCAGTGAAGGATTCCGTGAAGATCGCACTGACAGCCGGCGGGGATGATGTTACAGTTGGAACAGTTGCCTCAACCGAGTGAGCAACTGAACCAACACTTGAAGTAGGCGCAGCCGCCTTGGTCATCGCCTCGGGTAGGTTGACTAAACCTACCGTCATGGGTCCAGAGGTGCTCCTCCCCTCTCCACCCTGGAATGCGGTTGCATCCACGCCTGCATGAAGACAACATATTTAAATATAATGGCGGAAAGATATGAAGTTAAAGTTAAAGTTTACACTTACGAGTCCTCTTGAGCTTGAAGGTGCGAATAGGCGGGGACGAACCCGATGGAGCTGGCCTCTTCATGCCGACCACCGTCATTGTACTAGGTTGCCCGGAGGTGACAGCTGTCTCAACCTCCAGAACAGTGGTCTCATCACCACCAGGGTTCCCCGCCACCTCTTCACTCTCGGTCTCCGACTCTGACCGATTCCCCTGATCGGCAGTAGAGGCAACCTTCGCCTTACCCTTCCCGCCAGCAGCCTTCTTCTTCCGCGTGAAGAAAGGACCATCTGCAGATTCCTCATCAGAAGATGACAAAATTAGAGGAATTCCAGCAGAGGTTTGAGCATTGACAGGGCGAGGGTTAAATAACTCCTTACCTGGCTGCGTGGCGCTCAGAATCGGGTGGCCCGGCGGGTAGACCTCCACAAACCGATCCGCCGTTTGCTCCAAGATGGGCAACTCGTTCTCATCAAGAGCACGGGTACCCATCCGAGCGGGACCACCAGCTTCCCGCGGATACAGGAGCGATTGTAGGTCGTTTCCCTCTGAAAACAAAAGAAACAGTTAGAAGAAAACTTTAAATCAGCAAAGAAGATGAAGCATACCGTAAGGGATAGAGTTCAAACCGTATTCAAGGACGATGGGAACCTGTGGCGCCTCCGCCCCAGCATCCTTCCACACCCGGCTCATCCCGAGCATCACCATCCCGGACTCCGCAAAGCGGTAAACCGGAGACTGGACCCGGGAAATCTTGGAGAACCATTCCGCCTCCTCGTAGTTGAAGGTGTGAAGGTTCGGGAGAGCTCTCCCGTTCTTGAACGTCATCGCTATGGGGACGACGCGAGCGGAGATATAGAGAACTCCCGCTTCCAGGACCGAAGACTGCGCTACCGCGCTCGGTAGCGCAGATATTCAAACCCTTGATCCGAGTGACCAAGGTATACCACCCCTGGATGCACCTCCAGGAATAGAAGGTCATCAGGCGGTCGACATGGGGCTCCACGCCCAGAATGAGGCACACCCATTCAAAATGGCGAATCTTGGCGATCGCCATTGGGTGTACCTCCGTCAGATGTACACCGTGTCTCTCTAAAACACGGTACACAAACTTCGTCAATGGGAACCTGAGATTCCCATAAACGAAGAATGCGACATACACCCCTATCTTGCCCTTGGGGGCATCGTACACCGTCTGATGAGGCTTAGGAAACTCAGGCTCGAAAGGCTCGAGCATGAACTTCCTAACAATGTACTGGTATAGGTCGACGGTAAGAGCACACTGGCACTCACCAGCAGTACTCTTATCGTCCTTATCAGAAGTAGACGACGGATTCTCGGCATACACGTCAGACTCCTCGGCGGTAGCCTCAAGATCATGAACGGAAGACATGTTTTGAATATAAAGAAGAACGATTTCAGGAGAATGCTCGACAGAAAAGTTAGAGTATTCGCCGGAAATCGTTTAGAAGAAAAAGAGAGGTGAAACTGTGAGTTGAGATGCAACCTCTCCTCCCTTTATATACTCATCGCAATGAATGCGATGAATTTAATGCGGAAGAGAGAGGAAAGCGCAGGTGCAATGAAACTATGACACGTGGAATATGCAAGCTGGCAACAACTGTTGACAGGACGCGTGCCGTAAACTTCGCGGCCACGCGCCCGAAAACTCGCGCCCACGCTCCTGAAAAAGCGTCTGGAATGACCATATACTGTCACGTCGCCATAACTTCCTGCACGTCCTGACACTGTCAGAAGAAACCGTCGGACGACGTTTCAACAGTTTGGACTGTTCTTATCCTTTCACCAACTCTTCGAATTTCAAAAAGATTCAAAAGTAAGCGGGACTATACCCCTTACCTTGGCAACCAACTAACTATAAGACAGGTGCGAGTACAGTGTTAAGGCAAAACCCTTCACATACTTAGCACCTGCAGGGAATTGAAGCCAAGAATACCTCGGCAACCAAGTAACTATAAGACAGGTGCGGGTACAGTGTCAAGGCAAAACCCTTCACATACTTAGCACCCGCAGGGAATTGAACCCAGGAATACCTTGGAAGTAAAGTAACTATAAGACGAGTGCGGGTATAGTGTCAAGGCGAAACCCTTCACATACTTAGCACTCCGCAGGGAATTGAAACCAAGAAGGATCTTCTGGGCCGTGCTTGCGGAAACGGGAATAACATCCCCGCATAGCGGGAACGTCGAGAACTAGATTGTTTGAAGCTCCAAGATGGAATTGGTTGTTTAAACATAATTGATCACTATGTTCAAAACTACCAAAACCTCATGGAGAATCTACACAAGTGGAACTCAATGCTCCTGACTTGCGAGGAGGTTACAGACCTACCCGCATCATACCCAAAGATCAAGCAGAAAAGTCGGGAATTTCTGCATGTGACATTAGGACTTCCGCGGGAAGAATCCCCATGGAAAACCTTAAAACTAAACCATTTTCAAAACCCTTTGCTTAAGTCCAAAAGTTCACCTCACTTATTAACAATTCATGAGAAGAACATTGGACTGGGGGGACTTGAAGATGTAGGTCCCGGCAGAGCCCAGTTGGACCCGCAAGACTCATCTCAAAGAGGGACGTCTGCGCAGTTGAACCCGCAAGACTCACCTTCAACAGGGACGTCTGCGCAAAGGCTAAACTCGCAAGACTCACCTTGAAGAGAGACGTCTGCGCAGAAACCAACTGGATCCGCAGGACCCACCATGCTTAGAGACGTGACGTCCTTACGCGCAGTACGCAAGCTGTTCCCGCAGGAAAAGCCTCCCAATGGTCGACGTACTCCGCCTGTTCCCGCAGTAACGGATACTAGCCATCAGGGAAGGCTACCCGCGCAGCAAGGCTACACGCACAAGGCACTTAACTCTTAAATAATTCAGTAATGTCACCTGAAGATGGAGTGAGCAAGCCGGGAATACTCCCGCACAAAGCCGGGAAAACTCCCGCCCAAATGAGCCAGTCCGTACGCTACTGGAGGATCTTTTGTACTGTACCTGACGAGGTATGGACAAAAGATCTGACCAAAGCTGCGACAGCTCACTGACAACAGTACAACGAGCAGCATGCTCGATTACTTAATGTCACTATCAGGCGCTGTCTACTCACCAACCTGTCGTAGCACGTGCATAGCCTGCAGTTGGTGGAAAAGGAATAGTACACAGCCGGCCTGGTCACTATCAGCCGCTGCCTACCCACCAACCACCAGCATGGCATGTGCGTAGCCCACAGTTGGCAGAACAGGAATACTATTCAGCCGGATGTACCTTCTTGGAAACCTACCTTCGGCTATAAATACTCCAACACCTTGGAATGGTAGGACTATCTTACATTATCTGATATCTCCATATATTATCTTATCTTCTCTAGCAATCTCTTAATATACACTTATATTCAAGAGCAATCTAGTCTGATTCCCACGCCGGAGGGTGGTCACAAGGAGGTACCCCCCCCCTTCTCAGTGACGAGCTCACGGTGTCTGTTTTGCAGGTCATCAGAAGAACCATCTTTGCCGGACCTAACCCCTCGTGAGAAACATCTATTTAACTCCCAGATTATCCGTAATCTGCCCGGGGTCGATTAGCGTTTCTTCAATCGATGTGTATGACTATGAGTAGTAGTATTTATTTTTGTGAGGTGGATATGCTTGAGATTATATAGGTTAAGTTTGTGGGTATGAAAAGGATGGTTTCATGGAAGCAACCTCGTAACTTACGTGGTATGAGATTATGGGACGCGGTGGTGGATACAAAAAGCATAGGGACTTATTAAACGTATGATACGCGTTAACATAATAATAATAATAATAATAATATTATTATTAATTAAATATATAAAAGAAACAGTCAAAAGGTACGTGTCTATTTATAATTCGATTAATTAAATAATAAAATACGATATGTTAATTGTTCTAGAATAAGCATGTGACGACAATCCGTGTTTTACTTTTCAACTACGATTAGATAAAAGATTCGAGTCATGATCTTACTCGGTTTTATCGGCTCTTAACTGTTATGTCTTTTGGTGGGCGTGTGGATCGGGTTTTATCCGAAGTATCCCTCAATAGGTGGACCGCCAGGGGCTCCGTCCGTCCGGACTCGTTACCGGCTCGGGCTACCTTTAACCAGTGGGGCCCGTGTATGAAGTACGGGATGTTACTCAGTTGATCGTTTCAAAAAAAAAAAAGAAGATCAAGGGAAAATTCCAAGAAAAACAATTTTAACCCACCAACCATTTTCCAAAACTAACAATATTGTTTCTAAAAACCTCTATATTTACCACTCCTAAACTGTCTTTCCATCCAGATGTTGAGAACGATACTATGATCCGATCAGATTTGTTTGTGAGTTTGTGTAATCTATTTGTGAGTCCAATCAAACTATTTGTAAGAATTAATGGGATTTAAACTTTATTTGTGAGAACCGGTGAAATTTGAACTTTATTTGTGAGGAGTAGCGGAATTTGTATTTATGTAATATTATTTAACTTTATATACTTTACTATGAAATTAACAAAGTATAAAAAATAAAGTTTTATACAATAATTTTATTAATATAATTTATATAACAAATTATAGCGGGATAATATAAAATCATAAAAAGTTATCAAAATCACATTTTTTTATAAATTTATAAAATTTATTATATAAAAACTATAACATGTTATACTAATGTTATAATTTTTTATAAAGTCTGTTTTCAAAAAACTTTATGTTTTTTATTTTTAAATCGTAACATTATAATTTGTTATAAAGTTACTATATCAAAGTTTGTTTTGTTTGTTATTTCATATTAAAATGTTTAAAATTAAATAATATACATAAATACAAAAAAAAAATTTAGTCCTCAGAAATAAAGTTCAAATTCCGTCGGTTCTCACAAATGATCATACTCACAAATAGAAACAAATGACTACATTATGTTGGTTTTAAGTTTGTGAAGATGACAGATGATAAAGGGGCAGAAAGACGATTTAGGAGAGACCATTAGGGGGATTTTTGAGAAACTTGGTTAGTCTTGGAAAATGGTGAGTTAAAATGGACATTTTTGAGAATTTTCCTTTTGATCAAATTATATGTAAACCGGTTCTAAACTCTAGTTTCGGGTTAAAACAGAAAAGGTTTTTCTATGTCAAAACCATTTAGTTAAGAAATTATAATTCGTCCCGTTTCTACCTTCCTGGAGGTTTTTATGATATCTGAGATGGAAGCTAGTGAAGTAATTTTTGTTGAAAATATAAAATGTATCCATCCATTTTATATCCGAATAGGTTGGTAACTTGGTTTGATGTTTAATGATTTTAACTTGTGTTTACTTTCTTGTATGTGTTTGGGCCAATAGTTTGGAGAGTTGATTGGGCTTGAAGCTGATGACCTAGTCTGACATGGGCTTGATGGTGTACTGGGCTATTGGTTTGGTTCACAGAAGAGCAAGTTACAACTTACAAGTCGTCCATGACTTGTGGGTGCACATGCACTGTATAAACATACAAGAGTGAGGCCCTGCGGGGGGCTGTAGAGATGCCAATTATCTCAAATTATATCTCCCAACTCGTCTTGTTTTCGTTATCATCACAATTGGAGTTTCATCCTGTTGATGATGATTACTATCTAGTTCTTTTTTTCTTCTTCTTGTCCGTGTT
Organism: Bidens hawaiensis; assembly: GCF_021521415.1. NCBI lineage: Eukaryota > Viridiplantae > Streptophyta > Magnoliopsida > Asterales > Asteraceae > Bidens > Bidens hawaiensis. The sequence continues at coordinate 2,177,542 of NW_027491095.1, read as the reverse complement.
TTTGGATGTAATTGTTTGTTTGTCAGATCCTTGTGTTAGTGATCTTTATTTTATTATTCATTTGTTCTAGTCTATATTTCTTCGTTCTTGTATTGCTCTTACGGGTATACGATTTCACACTTTTGCGATTGGAGACTTACTAGGTGGGTTGTATTCTGAACCTTGATAGTAACTAAATGGATAACTTATCCCTACAAAGGGTAGAAATTGGGTGAAGCCTGTGACAATAAGACAATTAAGTTTAACTTGAACATTGTAAAGCCGTTTACACGTATCAACCCACCAAAAAGAAAAATCTATATGTTTTACATTCCAACCAACATATAATCGATATGTTTTTTTTCACTTATAATTTATAAATTATCTTTTGATAACTGATCGTCTGTTTTTTTACATTAGTCTATAAGTTTTCATTGTATTAATAGCTAAATAAAACTATATTCATTTAATCAACTTATAAGATGACATGGTAGGGATATATGCTAGATACTCCATAATATGCCCGGACAAGAAGACAAAAAGTAAATATTTAGTCTCCAAACAAATGTATGGTTGAAACAACTTGGAAAAAAAAGAAGCTTAAAAGTAATTATCACTGTCATAGTTAAATTAAAAAATCCATTTCATCTTAATTTTTATTACCAAATTGTAGATACCAATTTTCAAATCATGAATAATAAACCTATAAAACAAACGATATTAGGAAGATCAATGCAAGTGACTCAAACATTCATTAAGCCACGTGTCACATCAACAATGGTGTTATTTCACTATCTAACACATTGAGGTTAGCTCTAGATGATTCTTGAATACATAGGTCGAATCTATAAACTACCACATCATGATCATGTGTAGAAACATCTCCAAATCCATTTCCCTATTTAAACTACCCAAAATATTATATTCCCTCTAATTAAAAACCAAAAAAAAACTTGACTCAAATCACCATATTCATATTCATAGCAAACCAAACATGTTAACTGTAATTTCCCTTTTTACCCCTCACATTCCAGTTCCCAAATCACACCACCATTCAAAAGACACAAAAACCACCCCATGTCAACCAACTTTAGACACCAAATTCACCAAAAGAAACCTGTTAAAAACAGTTGGTTTAACCCTCATAGGAAGTAACACACTTATACATCCTGCAGCAAGTGCCGAACCCGAGTTACCCAACACGCCGGTTGCAGCCACTTCAAGTAGAATATCATATTCTAGATTCTTGGATTACATCAATGAAGGTGTTGTTAAGAAAGTGGACTTTTACGAAAACGGTTTGGTGGCGATTGCTGAGATAATGTTGAATCCTGAACTTGATAATAAGGTTCAGAGAGTTAAGGTTCAGTTACCGGGATTACAACAACAACTTGTTAGGAAGTTAAAAGAGAAAGAAGTGGATTTTGCAGCTCATCCAATGGAAATGAATGTAACAGCTGCGGTTTTTGATCTTTTGGCTAACTTTGCTTTTCCGTTAGTGTTACTTGGTGCTTTATTGTTGAGATCTTCGTCTTCAAACGTACCTGGTGGGCCTAATTTGCCGTTTGGACTAGGAAGGTATGGAACTATGGATATATGACTAGTAACAATGTTGGATCAGTAGGTGTGTTAATCGTGTTGGGTTGGCGTGTTAAATTGCTTAACCTGAACAAGAACCATATATTTTTTGTGTTAAAAGATCAACATGAACTCACACATGCCTAAAATCGTGTAACATGAATAGGACCTGTTTAATTTGTTTATCTGAACATATCAAACGGGCTCACAGTAAAGTTGTAAACTTGTTAATCCTGTTTGGTTTGTAACTGGTTTCGGTCAACTAAAGTCAAAAGCGGTTATTCTGAAACCACATCAGGTTCTGAAGAGGTAGGTCCCAGCAGAGCCCAGTTGGACCCGCAAGACTCACCTTAAACAGGGACGTCTGCGCAGAGACCAACTGGATCCGCAGGACCAACCATGCTCAGAGACGTGACGTCCTTACGCGCAGTACGCAAGCTGGTCCCGCAGGAAATGCCTCCCAATGGTGAAGGACTCCGCCTGTCCCCGCAGCCTCGGATACAAGCCATTAGGGAAGGCCACCCGCGCAGCATGGCTACACGCACAAGGCACTTAGCTCTCGATCATTCAGTGTCACCTGAAGGAATGAGCCAAGCCGGGAGCAATCCCGCACAGAGGCGGGAGGGGGAATACTCCCGCCCAAATAAGCCAGTCCGTATACTGAAGGATCTTTTACTGTACCTGACGAGGTATGGGCGAAAGATCTGATCAGAGATACGACAGCTCACTGATACAGTATGGCGAGCAGCATGCTCCTGTACTGTATCACTATTAGCCGCTGCCTACTCACCAACTACTGCCATACCACGTGCGTAGCCGTCAGTTGGTGGAACAGGAATAGTATACAGCAGGCCTGGTCACTATCAGCCGCTACCTACCCACCAACTACCAGCAGGGCACGTGCGTAGGCTACTGTTGGTGGAACAGGAACACTGTTGCAGCTGGCCATACCTCTTTGGAAACCTACCTTCGGCTATAAATACCACAAATGGTATGACCATCTCATCTTATCATATCTTACTAGATTATCATCATATTATACCTGATATCTGCCCTAGCAATCTCTTAATATACTTTTATATTTAAAGAGCAATCTAGTCTGATTCTCACGCCGGAGGGTGGTCACAAGGAGGAACCCCCCCCCCTTCTCAGTGACGAGCTCACGGTGTCTGTTTTGCAGGTTATCAGAAGAACCATCTTCCAAGGGTCTAACCCCTCGTGGGAAACATCTCTCCAACCCCCAGGTTACCAGTAACCTGCCCGGGGTCCGGTTAGTGTTTCTTCATTGGCGCCATCCGTGCATAAAGCTAGAACTACAATTTTCTCCAGTTTTTTCAAAACTTTATACAAAAGATGGTTAGAGAAATTCCGGTAACCACAACCCCAGCTATTGGGGGGAATACCGGCAACACAGTTTTTACAAACACTACTCCGGCTACCGAAGCCGGAGCAAGCGAAGTAAATTTTACGAACACTACCCCACTTACTAAAGCAGGGGCAAGTGCAGTAAATGACCGCCTACTGGGATCCACCGATACCCAGTTTGAAAAACGAAGACTCCCCCGCCAGACTCTCGACGAAGTCAAGGCATGGGCGGAGGCACGACAAAAGGAATTTCAGGCTGAGTTGAACGAACGCTTGCGTTCCGTGCAACAGGCCGACGAATTCGAATACTGGGAGGATGACTCGGAGGAATCCGACTCCGACGCGAACCCTCGTCATAAGGCAAAAGGGAAGCGTAAAGAAACGAAAACCCAACCGAAAAGGCATTTTGGACAAGCCTTCAAACCAAAAAGCATAGATGGAAGTCCACGAGACTTCTCTAAAACGTTCAGACCAAACGTTACAAATGCAGGAACGTCCAAATTTGCAAGGGACATTGCTGAAGCAATTGCCCCGAAAAGTGCTAAACAAATGCCTAACATAGGCACATATGACGGCCTATCTGATCCAGACGATCATTTGAACAGGTTCATAGCGGGGGCAACCGTTAGCAATTGGACGGAACCTACGTGGTGTTACATGTTCCAAATGACGCTGGTGGGGGCTGCTAGGGCTTGGTTTGATCGTTTACCGGTTAACCACATTTACGACTGGGCAGACTTCCAGCAGAAGTTTAGCCAACACTTCAGCCAGCAGCGAAAGTATACCGAGGAGCAATGGACAATCCTCAAATGCACACGGGAAGAAGATGAATCTCTGCCAAACTTCATCACTCGCTTCAACTCAAAGAAGTTAAGTTTGGGCAATATCAGCGAGGATCTTGTTCGCGCAGCCTTCATCCAGGGCGCGCAAGACCCAGAGCTTATCCGCACCCTAACGGGTAAAGATGGAATGCCATCCACATGGGATGGCATCATGACAGCAGCCAAACGCTATGCGGAAACGGAGAAGCAACTGGGTAGAGACCTTCCGCAGAACACAAACCTTTACACCCAGAGGACGAGAGAGGACAACGTCCTCACCGCCCGATTGAACAAAAAACGGAAGCAAGGCATTTGGCAGTCAAGGGTAAACTTTGACACCTCATCCGGCTTACAACACCGATTGGGTGAAAGGGATAATGTAAAGCCGCACCGGAACCCCAGATGGACGCCACTTACCAAAAGCGTCACTGACATATTTGCTAATGAAGAGCTCCCATGGCCAAAGCCTCCAGAAATCCGACATCGTCACGATGCTGATCGGAGCAAGTACTGTGACTATCACAGAACGAAAGGCCACAAAACTGAAGAATGCATAGACGTAAAAGACATGGTCGAAACATTCGTCAGAGATGGGACGCTCGCGCACCTCGTGGCGAAATAAAAGCTAAGCAGGCAGGCAGGTGCGTGTGGAACCACGGCTGGGGTAAACACGAATAAAAAATCAGCTTCAATAGAGACTACATGCTGCGTAAAGAACGAGATCCCGAAACAGGTGCGTGTCGGCTCGATGGCGCTCCCATCCCAACAACATGGAAGGAAGCTCATTTACACAGTTTGCATGTAAATCAATTCCAATTTGTAAAGAAAAGGCCAAGAGCCACTTCTAATGGAAATGATTCTCCCTAGAACATCGAAGCTGATGATTTTACATTTATACTTTTCTGGACACTAATATGCCGGTTTTCACCGCATAGTTTCGGGAAGTCATTGCATGGGAAGGCGGTCCTACCCGCACGAACCCAATAACGTAACAAACCTTCACGCAGGTCAGTTGAAGGGGAAAAAATTCAGCACCCAAAAATGAAAGTGCCGGTCTATCCGCATGAATCATTAAGGAAACTGAATAATAACCTGTCAACAACCGCGCGTCGAACGGTTAAAACTATCCAACACTGGACGACATTCATATCACGTGAAGTCGTTGCGTGGGAAGGCGGTCTTACCCGCACGAACCCAATAACGTGGCAAACCTTCACGCAGGTCAGTTGAAGGAGTTCATCCCATTAAATGAAAGTGCCGGTCTATCCCGCATGAATCATTCGAGGGAACTGCACCAACAACCGCGCATCGAACGGTTCAAAACAAAATTCTTAAAAAGATGAGAAAAACCTACACGCAGGTCAGATAAAGGTAAAGTCTTGCCATCCTACTAAGTGCAAGTGACGGTTCTACCCGCACAATCACGAAAGAGGAAGCAAAACTTCACCTATTATCAACCACGTTCAAAGGTTAACTTATCCTCAAAAGATGAAAAACCAGCACGCAGGTTAGATAAAAGTTAAAGTTTAGCCATCCTACCAAGTGCAAGTGACGGTTCTACCCGCACAATCACGAAGGAGGAAGCGAAACTTTAACCCACTATCAACCACGTTCAAAGGTTCTTATTCTGAACACTTGGAAAATTGCTAATTTAAACTAAGTATGCAATGTGACACCTGCCCTGATCCGACCCGACCCAGGTACCCGTTTCTCTGACCCGATCTCTTTCTTTTATGATTTAATATTTATTTATACTTATATTTTACTTTTAATAATAAAAATATATATTTCCTTCCCGCCTTTTTCTCTCTCTTTCTTTCCGCCGTCCCCTCCCTCTTCCTTCTCTCATTCCGCCTTCTTTTCCCTCTTGTCGCCGTCCCGCCCTTAAGCCTTGTTTCCCTCAACTCTTTGCTTGTCCTTTGGTTCTTCCCGCCTAAGGATGTCTGCAGCTCCACGCGCCAGACTCCTTACATGGAAGCCTGCGTGAAGACATCTTGTTCCTGCGATGCGTGAAGAGAACTCTTCTCGCAGCGCGCTAAGAATGCATGTTCTTCCCGCAATGCGCTAAGAATGTATGTTCTTCCCGCGATGCGCTTAGAATTCTAGTTCACGCAGCACGCTAAGGATGTGATTCTTCCCGCAGTGCGCTAAGGTTTGTTGTGCCAGCCTTCGCGCTCGCGCACTCAGCCTTCTCGCGCTTGACCCTTTAGTCTAGTCTTCTGTTTAAATCTAGCCGTTTGCTTTTATGTTGTCTTATCTTTTGAGCCGTTGACCTAACCCATCTAATGTCTGAATAGTTACTTTCGGCGCAGCATGCGCACCAACCCCATTGGTTGACAGAAAAAGTGACTGACATTATCTTTTGAGATCTGCTTTTGCCATGCTTGACCAGTACCTTTATCTGAACCGCCCATGCCTGTTACTGTTCCCTGTCAGCTTTTATCTTGCCCCCTGCAGCTGCCATATCTTTTGATATCTTTTGCTTTTGGAATCTTTTACTTTTTGAGATCTTTTCCCCTTTTTCTAGGGATTGTGTTCCCTAGGGTTTCTCTATAAATAATAGTATTATTTTTCATAACACATCACACACAAACACTTAATCTCTCCTGTTCTCTTGCTCCTTGCTCTCTCTGCCGTCTTCCTCTCTGCCTCCGTCTTCCTCCTTGTTCTTCCTGCTTTTCCGGTAATATATATTATATATAATAATTTACTTATTAATTATGCTAACTTATAATCAAGACTTAAAACAAATCATTAAAACAATAATCTTAATTATAGGTTAACTTTGCTTGTTTAAGAGTTGATTCTTGCATATCTATCACCGCATCGTTTATCAAGTGAGTTATCTCGTATCTAATCCCTTTTTATTTTAAATGCTTTGGGATGTTCATGTGTTCATACAAAACTTGAGTCTTAAACTTGTTTTTGAACTTTAGTCGCGCAGTATCCCATGTGTTGAGGACGTTTACTTGGCTGTTTATTTGTATGTGTGTATCATTAACCGCTTTGTTCGGCCTATTCCGCAGTTCCGTTGGTACCATTAGTTGAACACGGGAGACCTATCGTTTACGGTTTTCTTTGTTTACACTTGCACAGATGTTTTCTCGTTTTTATGCTCAATTGGGAGCATGGATTGAACTATGATCTATGAACTATCTTAGGCTTGATCACAATCTGATTACACCCTTGTTAAACTCTAGACATACACGTGTTGCGCGCAGATTTACTGTGATTATCTATGATTATCTATTAAACTTGATTTCTCACCAACACGCAAGTGTTTGACGTTTATTTTAACACATGTTCAGGTTTGCAGTAGCTGTTTTGGGAGCTTAAGGACACGTAGGACGTTTTTACTTTTGGACCTAGAATTAAAATGTATCAAGACAAGTTAATGTTGTTTGAATGTTATAATTTATAATATATTGATTTATGTTTGATTTATGTACTTTATTTTCCCCGCTGCGCGTGCGCGATAAAATGTGTATTAATAAATATTGACACCAATAGTGTCGCGAGTAATGAAGCAATATGTGGCGCCCCGATGTATAATCCGCCTTTGGTCGGGGTGTTACAGATTGGTATCAGAGCCAGGTTGACTTTAGGATAGGTGGTTAGACGTAACGGCCTAGAATACCTAAGAGTCCCTTCTCGCGCATGAGAGAAATCTCATGTTTGCGCGCTTATTGTTAATTACTCGTTATTTATGAATATGCTCGCGCTTGCGCAGTATATGATTTTATGTTTTATTTCGCGATGTTTCGATTTTTGTTGAATTTCGATTTTATTGATTTTTCTTACATATTCGTTTGTTGGGTTTGAAAATCCGAAAAGTCATGGTGATACATGAATAGTTGATTTTCAATTTCCATTTACGATTATGTTCTGAGGTTGGAGACTTGAAAAGTCATGGTGATACATGAATTGTCAACCTCCAATACTCATTTTCTTGTATGTTTTATATTGAAGATTGAAAAGTCATGGTGATACATGAATCGTCAATCTCCAATACTCGTTTACTAGTCATTTTAAATTGGGAATTCGGAAAGTCATGGTGATACATGAATTGCCGATTCTTGATTCGAATTTGCTACCTTTATTAAAGTCTGCATTTAGGATCATTTATTTTACTTTAACTTTTGATAGTATCTAACTCTGCGAAACCAAGCTTTATAAAGTTAAAATTTGCGATAAAAACCAAGATATTAACTAAAATTAAAACTTTTATAGAATGCCTCCGCTATCTCGCCGATTTCAGAGAAGAGAAGCCTCGCGCATGCGTAGACAGCAACGTTCCCAGGAAATGGCCGCCGCAATAGCCCAAGCTTTGAGCCAAAACAATGCTAATACCTCCAGTTATAACATTAAGTCCTTTAATGCGGGTAACCCTCCGAAGTTCACAGGTCTTGAAGGAGCCACCGTGATGCTCCAATGGCTTGAGAAGATTGAAAACACTTTCCTCCATACCCAATGCCCCTCAGAAAGACGAACCCTATATGCTTCCAGTGTCCTGGAATCCAGAGCGCTTACATGGTGGAATGGAGTAGCTCATGCGCGTGGCGCAGAGGCTGCTTCTAGCATGACATGGGAGGAATTCAAGGAAATTCTTACGCGAGAATTCTGCCCTCCCAACGAAGTTAAGCGCCTGGAGGAAGAATTCTGGAACTTGAAGCAATACAGCGGTGAAGCGCGCGAGTACGCGACGCGCTTCCACGAGCTAAGCTTACTGGTCCCTCACCTTGTTACCCCTTCCCGCCGAGCAATCGAGAAATTCCTTGGGGGTCTCCCCATGGAAATTCAAGATTCTGTATGGGCCAGAAACCCAGTTACCCTCTCTGACGCCATCGAATTGGCCGCTGTGCTCAGCGACAACCATGTCAGAGCAGGAACCCTGTTCCTGCGGGGAACTGAGAAGACCAAACCCAAGACTGTCCCTGAACCAACAGAAACCAAACCAGAACCCTCAAACCATAACCAGAAACGTAGGCGCAGACAAGCCTATGCGCTTACCAACCCGCCCATTGTCCAGCAACCAATTTACCAACCCCCAGTTTACGCGCCTAACCCACTGTCAACCTACCCAGCACCTCCTGTAGTCCACAACTATGCCTTAACCAATCCAGCACTTCCTGCCCCGCCAACTAAGAAGCCTTACACAGGAAACCAACCCTTTTGCCCAACCTGTAGACTTCATCACCCACCTCAAGTCCCGTGTCGACAATGTAACCGATGTGGCCGCGTAGGTCACTCCGTTGAGTACTGTAGAACCCCTCCCTCCAATCCGATTGCGCCAACACCACCAGCTTACCCGCAGAACCCACAGCCAACTTACCAAAACCCACGACCCAGATCGTGCTTTAACTGCGGTGATCCAAGTCATTTCCGGAACGCGTGCCCAAGGCTACAAGTTCAGATTACTCAAGCGAATCCGGTGAACCAAATTTCGAACCAAGTGGCGCGTGGCCGAGCTTTTAACATAACCGCGCACCAAGCGCAAGCGAATAACGACGTAGTTAATGGTACATTTTTGCTTAACGGATTTTATGCATCTATGCTTTTTGATACTGGCGCCGATCGAAGTTTTATCTCTCGCGCCTTTGAGCGGAAGCTTGCGCGACCGCGCGATAACTTAAAAGAAGATTTTTCAGTTGAATTGGCTAATGGCGAAACTGTTTTAATAAACTCGGTAATTAAAGATTGCACGCTTAACCTTAACGAAAACGATTTTCTGATCGACCTCATCCCCATGCCTCTTGGAAGCTTTGATGTTATTATTGGTATGGACTGGCTCTCGAAGAATCGCGCCGAAGTTATTTGCGCCAAGAAATTGATTCGCATACCTCGAGAAAATGGTGATCTTCATATCTACGGCGAAAAACCCTCCAGTGGTCTTAAACTTATGTCTTGCGCCGAAGCCCAAAGACTCATGCGGAAGAAGTGTATTGCATTTCTAGCCCATGTGGTTAAACCCGATGAAGGAAAGAAGCTTCGCGATATCCCTGTTGTGCGTGATTTTCCTGAAGTTTTTCCTGATGATCTTCCTGGTATCCCTCCCGCTCGTGAAGTCGAGTTTCGTGTTGATCTTGTCCCTGGTGCTTCCCCCGTTGCTAAATCTCCTTACCGTCTTGCACCCGCTGAGATGCAAGAATTGGCCAGCCAACTTCAAGAGTTGACTGCTAAAGGATTCATCCGCCCTAGCTCTTCGCCCTGGTGTGCTCCGGTGTTGTTCGTTAAAAAGAAAGATGGATCGTTTCGCATGTGTATTGATTACCGCGAGTTGAACAAACTCACCATTAAAAACCGGTATCCCTTACCGCGTATTGACGACCTCTTTGATCAACTCCAAGGTGCCTCTTGTTTCTCGAAGATTGATCTCCGCTCTGGCTATCATCAGTTGCGTATCCGCGATGAAGATGTTCCGAAGACTGCTTTTCGTACTCGTTATGGCCATTTTGAATTCTTGGTCATGTCCTTCGGTTTAACCAACGCACCCGCCGTTTTCATGGATCTTATGAATCGGGTGTGTAGGCCTTTCTTGGATAAATTCGTGATCGTGTTTATCGATGATGTTCTGGTGTATTCTAAGACCAAGGCCGAGCATGAGCAACATCTCCGGTTGGTGTTGCAGAAGCTTCAAACCGAGCAACTCTATGCTAAGCTTTCCAAGTGTGAATTTTGGTCTGATGAAGTACAGTTTCTTGGTCATGTTGTAAACAAGATGGGTATTCATGTCGACCCATCCAAGATTGAAGCAATCAAGAACTGGATTACGCCATCCTCTCCTTCTGAGATCCGTTCCTTTCTGGGCTTAGCTGGTTATTACCGGCGCTTTATTTCGAACTTCTCGAAGATCGCTTTGCCTTTAACAGCTCTGACGCACAAAGGTAAACCGTATATTTGGGGCTCGAAGCAAGAAGAAGCCTTTCTGACGCTCAAGCGTTTGTTGTGTGAAGCTCCTGTTCTTGCGCTACCTGAGGGTAATGATGATTTTGTCGTGTATTGCGATGCATCCAACCAAGGTCTCGGTTGTGTTCTTATGCAACGAGGCAAGGTTATCGCTTACGCATCAAGGCAACTCAAGGTTCATGAAAAGAATTATACAACTCACGACCTCGAGCTTGGTGCAGTTGTTTTTGCCTTGAAGATCTGGAGACACTACCTTTATGGTACTAAGTGTATCCTCTACACTGACCATAAAAGCCTTCAGCATATCTTTGATCAAAAGGAACTTAACATGAGGCAACGCCGATGGAACGAACTCATCAGCGATTACGATTGTGAGATCCGGTATCACCCTGGTAAGGCTAATGTGGTAGCCGATGCGCTCAGCCGAAAACCCTGCCAACTTAACTGTATCTTGCCGCGCACGCATCTTCACTTTGCGCCGATTCAAAGCAACCTTGAATCGCGTATTCGTGACGCGCAGCGCGCATCCATCAGTAATGGTAACCTTCGCGCCGAGTTAGCGTGTGGCGCGGAAGCACTTTTTGTCCCTAATCTGAGTGGAATTCTCTGCTATCTCAATCGCATCTGGATCCCTTGTGATGAGAATCTTCGCGCTGATATCCTGAGTGAAGCGCACAAATCTCGATATTCTATTCATCCTGGCGCTGATAAGATGTACAAGGATTTGCGCATTACTTATTGGTGGCCTGGCATGAAAAAGGATATTGCTGTGTTCGTAGCTAAGTGCCTGACTTGTTCTAAAGTTAAAGCTGAACACCAACGCCCATCTGGTTTGCTCGAACAACCAGAAATTCCTACGTGGAAATGGGAATGTGTAGCGATGGACTTTATTACCAAGTTACCTTTGACAGCAAGCAAACATGATAGCATTTGGGTAATAGTGGATCGATTGACCAAGTCTGCTCATTTTCTGCCCATTCGTGAAACCTACCATGTTGAGCATCTCGCGCAGCTTTATGTCAAGGAAATTGTCTGCCGCCATGGTACTCCTTTGAGCATCATATCCGATCGCGATGGCCGTTTTATATCTCGCTTTTGGAAATCTCTCCAATCTGCGCTAGGAACTCGCTTGGACATGAGTACGGCATATCATCCTCAGACTGACGGTCAGTCTGAGCGAACTATTCAAACTCTTGAGGATATGCTCCGATCTTGTGTTCTTGATTTTGGAGGTAATTGGGATTCACACCTGCCTTTGATCGAGTTTTCTTATAACAACAGCTATCATTCCAGTATCGGTATGGCCCCATTTGAAGCACTTTACGGTCGTAAATGCCGCTCCCCGATTTGTTGGAGCGAAGTGGGTGAAACTCAAATCACAGGACCCGAACTTGTTCAAGAGACAACCGATAAAATCGCCAAGATCCGTGATCATTTGCTGACTGCTAGAAGCCGACAGAAGAGTTACGCAGATCGTAGGCGAAAGCCTCTCGAATTTCAAGTTGGTGATCTTGTTCTCCTCAAAGTGTCGCCTTGGAAAGGTGTTGTCCGCTTTGGGAAGAAGGGTAAGCTTGCTCCTCGTTATGTTGGTCCATTCAAGATTCTCGCGCGTGTGGGAAAAGTTGCCTACAGACTTGACCTGCCGCCCGCGCTCAGTAATGTGCATCCAACGTTCCATGTATCCAATCTCAAGAAGTGTTTAGCCGACGAGAACCTTCACATTCCACTTGATGAAGTTCAAGTTGATGAATCTATGCATTTCGTTGAGAAGCCTGTTGAGATTATGGATCGCGAGGTTAAGCAAACCAAGCGCAGTCGTATCCCTATCGTGAAAGTTCGTTGGGAGTCCAAGCGCGGAGCCGAGTTTACATGGGAAAGGGAAGATCAAATGAAGATCAAGTACCCGCACCTGTTCTCTGCGCAACCTACTTCGAGATAAATTTCGGGACGAAATTTCTTAAAGTAGGGGAGACTGTGACACCTGCCCTGATCCGACCCGACCCAGGTACCCGTTTCTCTGACCCGATCTCTTTCTTTTATGATTTAATATTTATTTATACTTATATTTTACTTTTAATAATAAAAATATATATTTCCTTCCCGCCTTTTTCTCTCTCTTTCTTTCCGCCGTCCCCTCCCTCTTCCTTCTCTCATTCCGCCTTCTTTTCCCTCTTGTCGCCGTCCCGCCCTTAAGCCTTGTTTCCCTCAACTCTTTGCTTGTCCTTTGGTTCTTCCCGCCTAAGGATGTCTGCAGCTCCACGCGCCAGACTCCTTACATGGAAGCCTGCGTGAAGACATCTTGTTCCTGCGATGCGTGAAGAGAACTCTTCTCGCAGCGCGCTAAGAATGCATGTTCTTCCCGCAATGCGCTAAGAATGTATGTTCTTCCCGCGATGCGCTTAGAATTCTAGTTCACGCAGCACGCTAAGGATGTGATTCTTCCCGCAGTGCGCTAAGGTTTGTTGTGCCAGCCTTCGCGCTCGCGCACTCAGCCTTCTCGCGCTTGACCCTTTAGTCTAGTCTTCTGTTTAAATCTAGCCGTTTGCTTTTATGTTGTCTTATCTTTTGAGCCGTTGACCTAACCCATCTAATGTCTGAATAGTTACTTTCGGCGCAGCATGCGCACCAACCCCATTGGTTGACAGAAAAAGTGACTGACATTATCTTTTGAGATCTGCTTTTGCCATGCTTGACCAGTACCTTTATCTGAACCGCCCATGCCTGTTACTGTTCCCTGTCAGCTTTTATCTTGCCCCCTGCAGCTGCCATATCTTTTGATATCTTTTGCTTTTGGAATCTTTTACTTTTTGAGATCTTTTCCCCTTTTTCTAGGGATTGTGTTCCCTAGGGTTTCTCTATAAATAATAGTATTATTTTTCATAACACATCACACACAAACACTTAATCTCTCCTGTTCTCTTGCTCCTTGCTCTCTCTGCCGTCTTCCTCTCTGCCTCCGTCTTCCTCCTTGTTCTTCCTGCTTTTCCGGTAATATATATTATATATAATAATTTACTTATTAATTATGCTAACTTATAATCAAGACTTAAAACAAATCATTAAAACAATAATCTTAATTATAGGTTAACTTTGCTTGTTTAAGAGTTGATTCTTGCATATCTATCACCGCATCGTTTATCAAGTGAGTTATCTCGTATCTAATCCCTTTTTATTTTAAATGCTTTGGGATGTTCATGTGTTCATACAAAACTTGAGTCTTAAACTTGTTTTTGAACTTTAGTCGCGCAGTATCCCATGTGTTGAGGACGTTTACTTGGCTGTTTATTTGTATGTGTGTATCATTAACCGCTTTGTTCGGCCTATTCCGCAGTTCCGTTGGTACCATTAGTTGAACACGGGAGACCTATCGTTTACGGTTTTCTTTGTTTACACTTGCACAGATGTTTTCTCGTTTTTATGCTCAATTGGGAGCATGGATTGAACTATGATCTATGAACTATCTTAGGCTTGATCACAATCTGATTACACCCTTGTTAAACTCTAGACATACACGTGTTGCGCGCAGATTTACTGTGATTATCTATGATTATCTATTAAACTTGATTTCTCACCAACACGCAAGTGTTTGACGTTTATTTTAACACATGTTCAGGTTTGCAGTAGCTGTTTTGGGAGCTTAAGGACACGTAGGACGTTTTTACTTTTGGACCTAGAATTAAAATGTATCAAGACAAGTTAATGTTGTTTGAATGTTATAATTTATAATATATTGATTTATGTTTGATTTATGTACTTTATTTTCCCCGCTGCGCGTGCGCGATAAAATGTGTATTAATAAATATTGACACCAATAGTGTCGCGAGTAATGAAGCAATATGTGGCGCCCCGATGTATAATCCGCCTTTGGTCGGGGTGTTACATGCAAGTCATAAGTTTATAAAGCAAGGAACCCAAAGAAGGAAATAACAGTCTTATACGCAAAAAGATTAATATTTCAATGATGTATTACAACAGTGGCCGGGTAACTACCCGCCTAAAAGAAATCTATACAAAGCTGTCTATCCTAACGGTGGGAAGAGATCTTCAGGATCAGGCTTCAGGGCCACCTCCGCTTGGACCAGCACCGTCTGAGCGTGGCTGCCCAAGGAAAGCCTTAAGGATGTTTAGCCCATCATCAGCAGCAGCAGCTTCATTCACCTTCTCCACCACTGGATGCGGGAAGGCAGCATACTGGTTCACAGCTTGGTCATAAGCAACTTCAGTATTAACATTGAATAAAGGGAAGTTGGAGGGCGGAAAGCCTCTCTCAGCAAACCCTAGACCAAGCAGGAAACCAGTCTTCTCCCCATCCTCATGAGAAGCGTTGAGGGCTGCGCTCATTGCATCGTCGTAAGAGGTCTCTGAAAGGACCCGACGCACAACCTACAAAAGAAAATTACAAGTTAGAACATTTTCTAATTACAAGTAGAAAAGAGGAAAAAAGAGGATACCTGAGGCAACGCTTCTCGAAGTAGCCATTGGAGGGTAGCTTGCACTTCGTCACGGGCGCGTTCGGCTTCGCTTTGGTTCAGATTGGCAAGTAATACTTCCTTTGCGGCAGCCTCTTCGACGCCCTTAAGCTTCCGCTCGGTTTGGTCAAGCACCCCCCTCTGGTCAAGAATCTCTTGCAGCTTCTTGGCGTCTTCCATTGCCAAGGCGTCATGAGCATGCTGAAGAGCCTTTAATTTGCATTTAAGCTGCTCATTCTCTTCGCGAAGTGGCTCAGCAACAGCTTCAGCCTTGGCAGCCCTCTCAGTTGAGTTTCGCGCGGTCTCCTTGGCCAGCCGAAGCTGTTCATTCACAGCTTGGGCAGCCTTGGAGCGGGCCTCGAGTCGCGCCTGGACTTCAACCTCGAGGGCCTTGAATGCCTTCTCCTTCTCGGCTGCGGCAGCGGCCAACTGCCGGTTCTCCTCCCGAAGAGCCCGCGCTTCAGATACATCTTTGGCGCGAGCTGCTTTTAACTTGTCGTTTTCACGACAAAGCAGCTCGACGCGGGGCTGCGTCCGGGCCTGGAGAACCCGAAGCTCATTGGTTAGCCTACCCTCTTGGTAGCTAGCCATGGCTTCCCCCAACGCACCAGGAGGAGCAGCGTGGCGAGCCCAGTCCACGCACTCCACAGGGGTGCGAAGGGTTGTTCCTCGGCGTATGTTCCATCTTGGAACATACACTTCATTGGAATCCGACACTGCAAAAGAAACAAAGGCAGTTAGGAAAAGATGATAAAAATATATAAGGGAAAAAAAGAACCCTACGTACCTGTAGGGTCAATAACAGGCCGATAGCCGCCAAACCCATCACCTGAACCTAAAGGAAATCCATCCAACAGGTCAGGCAGACGGGAAGGTGGCATAGATCGGCGGAAAGCCCGGCGTGTACCTGATGGTCCGGCCGTCGGTGCCGGTGGCGCAGGTATAGTGGCAGCCGCTGTGGTAGCCGTTGTTGGCACCGCCTCCTCAGCAACAGTAACCGCCGGCTCCGTGAAAGATGCTGTAAAAATAGCACTCACGGCCGGCGGAGACACCTTCTCAGCTGGAACAGCCTCAGGAAGGCTGGAACCAGCGGAAGCAGACGCCTGGGTCGACGCCTCGGGAAGGCTGACCAAGCCTACCGTCATTGGCGGGGGAACACTTGCTCCAACTCCACCCTGGAATGCGTCAACATCCACACCTGCACAAGCAAAAGTGTTAGAAAAATTTATTTGAAACAACAAATTTAGACAAGAACTATGGGGGTACTCACGGGGTTTCTTGAGCTTGAACGCACGGACGAGCGGGGGCGAACCCGATGGAGCCGGCCTCTTGACACCGGTAACCGTCGTCGTCGCTGCCTCCCCGGAGGTAACACCTGCAGCCTCCGGAGCGGTGGTCTCCTCACCACCGGGCTTCCCCGCCACCTCTGCATTATCTGACTCCGAGTCAGATAGGACTACCGGGTCGGCCGTAGAGGCCACCTTCTCCTTGCCCTTCCCGACGGCAGCCTTTTTCTTCCGCACCAGTGGAGGACCTTCTGCGGATTCCTCAGAAGAAGAAATGTCATGAACTCCAGCAGCAGGCACAGCATTGAGAGGTTCAGGGTAGAAGATAGGCTTACCTGGCCGTCGGTGGCTCAGGGTCTCTTGGCCTGGCGGGTAAACCTCCACGAACCGACCCGCGGTCTGCTCTAAGATGGGCAACTCGTTCTCGTCCAGAGCACGAGTACCCATCCGCGCAGGACCATCTTCCTCCCGCGGGTTTAGGAGCGACTGAAGATCGTTCCCCTCTGAAATCAAGAAAGTTAGTAAAAATCGAAGTCAGCAAAATGAAACAAGACGTACCATAAGGGACAGAGTTCGAACCATATTCAAGGACGATCGGAACCTTATCCGCATTCGCCGCCTTCCACACCCGGCTCATCCCCAGCATCACCATCGCCGACTCCGGAAAACGGAAAACCGGGGACTGGACCCGGGAAATCTTCGAGAACCATTCCGCCTCCTCGTAGTTGAGGGCGGGAAGGTTCGGAAGCGCCTGGCCATTCTTGAACTTCATGGCAATGGGGATGGCGCGAGCGGATATGAAGAAGAACTCTCTTCTCCAGGAGCGAAGACTCCGCTCGGTGGTACAAATCTTTAAACCCTTGATACGGGTTGTAAGAGTGTACCACCCTTGGATGCACCTCCATGTATAGAAGGTCATCAGGCGATCAACGAGGGGCTCAAGGCCCAGTATCCGGCACACCCACTCAAAGTGCCGGACCTTGGCAATGGCCATGGGGTGCACCTCTGTCAGGTGCACACCGTGCCTCTCCAGGACACGGTATACAAACTTTGTCAACGGAAACCTAAGGTTCCCGTAGACAAAGAATGCAGCATAAACCCCGATCTTGCCACTAGGGGCATCGTACACAGTATGGTGGGGTTCAGGAAACTCAGGCTCGAGAGACTCGAGCATGAACTTCCTGATGATATACTGGTACAGATCGACAGGAAGAGAGCACTGGCATTCGCCAGCAGTCTTCTGGTCATCAGCATCATGAGAAGACATGGTGGAAGAAAGACGAAAAGAGATTTCAGGGTAATGCTTTACTAAACAGAAAAATTCGCCGGAAATTACTTGAGAAGAAGAGATGAAAGTGGAAAGTGTGAATTGCAAATAACCCTCTCCCCCTTTATATAGTAATCGCAATTAATGCGGTGAATTTAATGCGGAGGAGAGAGAAATCAAATGTGCAATGAAACTATGACACGTGGCAAAAAGCAAGCTGGCAACAGCTATTGAAAGGACGTGTGCCAGTAATTTCGCGGCCACGCGCCCGAAAAATCGCTCCCACGCGCCTGAAAAAGCGACTGGAATGACCATGTTCTGTCACGTCACCATAACTTCCTGCACGTCCTGACACAGTCAGAAGAAACCGTCGCACGACGTTTCAGAGGTTTATCTTTTCACCAACTCTTCGAATTTCAAAATTCAAAATTCGAAAGTATTAAAAAGTAAGCGGGAAAATACCCCTTACCCCTTGGCAAGCAAGTAACCGTAAGACGGATGCGGGTACAGTGTAAAGGCAAAACCCTTCACATACCTAGCACCCGCAGGGAATTGAAGCCAAATAAACCTTGGCAAACAAGTAACCGTAAGACGGCTGCGGGTACAGTGTTAAGGCAAAACCCTTCACATACCTAGCACCCGCAGGGAATTGAAGCCAAGAACCTTGGTGAACAAGTAACCGTAAGACGGATGCGGGTACAGTGTTAAGGCAAAACCCTTCACATACCTAGCACCCGCAGGGAATTGAAGCCAAGTACCTCGGCAACCAAGTAACTATAAGACGGGTGCGGGTACAGTGTAAAGGCAAAACCCTTCACATACCTAGCACCCGCAGGGAATTGACGCCAGGAATACCTTGGAAGTAAAGTAACCGTAAGACGAGCGCAGGTACAGTGTTAAGGCAAAACCCTTCACATACCTAGCGCTCCGCTGGGAATTGAAACCAAGAAGGATCTTCTGGGCAATGCTTGCGGAAACGGAAATAACATCCCCGCATAGCGGGAACGTCGAGAACTACGTTGTTTGAAGCTCCAAGATGGAATTGGTGGTCTTAACATAATTGATCACTATGTTCAAAACTACCAAAACCTCATGGAAAATACATACAACTGGGACTCAATGCTCCTGACTTGCGAGGAGGTTACAGACCTACCCGCATCATACCCAAAGACCAAGCAGGAAACTCGGGCATTTCTGCAAGTGACAAGGACTTCCGCGGAAAGAATCCCCATGGAAAACCTTACAAAACCCCTTTTCAAAACCCTTTGCTCAAGTCCAAAAGTTCACCTCACTTTATTAAACACTCATGAGAAGAACATTGGACTGGGGGGACTTGAAGAGGTAGGTCCCAGCAGAGCCCAGTTGGACCCGCAAGACTCACCTTAAACAGGGACGTCTGCGCAGAGACCAACTGGATCCGCAGGACCAACCATGCTCAGAGACGTGACGTCCTTACGCGCAGTACGCAAGCTGGTCCCGCAGGAAATGCCTCCCAATGGTGAAGGACTCCGCCTGTCCCCGCAGCCTCGGATACAAGCCATTAGGGAAGGCCACCCGCGCAGCATGGCTACACGCACAAGGCACTTAGCTCTCGATCATTCAGTGTCACCTGAAGGAATGAGCCAAGCCGGGAGCAATCCCGCACAGAGGCGGGAGGGGGAATACTCCCGCCCAAATAAGCCAGTCCGTATACTGAAGGATCTTTTACTGTACCTGACGAGGTATGGGCGAAAGATCTGATCAGAGATACGACAGCTCACTGATACAGTATGGCGAGCAGCATGCTCCTGTACTGTATCACTATTAGCCGCTGCCTACTCACCAACTACTGCCATACCACGTGCGTAGCCGTCAGTTGGTGGAACAGGAATAGTATACAGCAGGCCTGGTCACTATCAGCCGCTACCTACCCACCAACTACCAGCAGGGCACGTGCGTAGGCTACTGTTGGTGGAACAGGAACACTGTTGCAGCTGGCCATACCTCTTTGGAAACCTACCTTCGGCTATAAATACCACAAATGGTATGACCATCTCATCTTATCATATCTTACTAGATTATCATCATATTATACCTGATATCTGCCCTAGCAATCTCTTAATATACTTTTATATTTAAAGAGCAATCTAGTCTGATTCTCACGCCGGAGGGTGGTCACAAGGAGGAACCCCCCCCTTCTCAGTGACGAGCTCACGGTGTCTGTTTTGCAGGTTATCAGAAGAACCATCTTCCAAGGGTCTAACCCCTCGTGGGAAACATCTCTCCAACCCCCAGGTTACCAGTAACCTGCCCGGGGTCCGGTTAGTGTTTCTTCAGGTTCGCAACCGGTTTTTGAATTGGTAAAGAACTGGTTTGGTTTGGTTTGGTTTGGTTTGGTTTTAAACTGTTGTTTGGTTTTAACCAGTTATAAACAAGTTTCAATAAATGAGTTCTCAAACCGATAACAAACCGGGAGTTCGGTTTAATACTGGATACGGTTTCACTGAATTGGTTTTTGGTCGGGTTTGGAACCGGTTTTCATCGTTCACCTCTAGTTTAATTAATCAGGAAGGCGGGTCGACTTGTTTAATTAAACAGATTGGTGAGTTGAACTATTTATTAAACAGGTTAATCAAGTCAACTAAAATATAACAAGTTTAATTAAACAGGTCATTCTGAACACGACCCGTTTATTAACCATGCTAGATATAAGTCATATAACAACCTAAAACCTGAATGATGGATCGATCTGGTTAACTATACGGGTTAATCAAGTGCCCGTATATGACCTGTTTAATTAAACAAGTCTATCTAAACACAACCCGTTTATTAAACTAGTTAAATATGTCAAAACTTGACTGCCACACCTAGTTACATGCACAATCATATACTTTTCTCAAACGGGTCAAATAAAAAAAAACTTTTAACATAATTAAAGTTGATGAACTCACAGGAGCAAAGCCAAGTTCCAGATGGAACCAAACACCGGCATAACATTCGACGACGTAGCCGGTGTCGACGAAACAAAACAAGAGTTCCAAGAAATAGTCGAGTTCCTCAAAACAAGAAAAGTTTTCATCACTGGGAGCCAAGATTCCAAAAGGAGTTCTTCTGGTTGGCCCACCAGGAACCGGTAAAACATTACTAGCAAAAGCCATAGCTGGAGAAGCAGGAGTCCCTTTCTTCTCACTCTCGGGTTCCGAGTTCATCGAAATGTTTGTCGGTGTTGGTGCATCGAGAGTTCGGGATTTGTTTAACAATGCGAAGAAGAACTCGCCTTGTTTGGTGTTTATTGATGAGATTGATGCGGTTGGAAGACAAAGAGGGACCGGTATTGGTGGCGGGAACGATGAGAGAGAGCAAACTTTGAACCAACTTTTAACGGAAATGGATGGGTTTAGTGGCGACAGTGGAGTTATTGTTATTGCTGCTACTAATAGACCCGAGATCCTTGATTCGGCGTTGCTTAGACCGGGCCGGTTTGATCGACAGGTTAGTTAAAAGACCAAGATAAAACATACCCAGAAGAAAAGATTTGGTAACCAGTTAAGCCACCAAATTTGATTTAAATAAGTTATGATCTTTGACTTGTAAATAAGCATAACGTTCAGCGAACTGTTTATGAACAGTTTGGCAACAAGTTTCTTTCTGTTTGTTTATTCAATTAATGAATGAACATGGGCAGAACTTCTTTTTATTTAGTTAAAAGAACGAACATGAATGCATGTTTGATTTGTGAACGTTCGTATGATTACGTTCATTTATGTTTGTTAGTTTATATCGGTTCATTTATGTTCGGTAATATATTCATTTAAACTTTTTGGCCTGTTAAAGTTTTCTCTAGTTATTAAGTAACTTTTTAGTGCTGTTACATTTAATACTTGGTTTTATCATTTTTGTGTTTGTTCATACGTTCGTGAACCGTTCATTTTAATATATATACAAATATGCGCATGCTCATTTTCACAACCAACAAACACGAACAAGAAAACCCTATTCGTTTAGTTGTTCGTGTATCGTGTTTGATCAGTAAAAGTTAAACAAACGAACACGATTATGTTTTGTTCAGTTTGTTTACAGATCTATATATTGGTGTAGGTAAGTGTTGGTCTGCCAGATGTGAGAGGAAGGGAACAAATACTAAAGGTTCATAGCAAAAACAAGAAGCTTGAAAACAACGTATCGTTAAGTGTAATTGCCATGCGGACTCCAGGGTTCAGTGGTGCTGAGCTGGCGAATCTGATGAACGAAGCCGCTATTCTTGCTGGCAGACGAGGCAAGGATAAGATTAGTTTGAAAGAAACTGATGACTCGATCGATAGAATCATTGCAGGAATGGAAGGAACCAAGATGACAGATGGAAAGAATAAGATGTTGGTAGCTTATCATGAAATCGGTCATGCAATATGCGCGTAAGTAGTCATCTTATCATCTAACAAAGTCATTATATTAACATAATGTTGCAATGAAAATGGTCTGAGTTTTGAGATCGTATGGTGGTTGTAGGACTCTGACTCAAGGACATGATCCGGTTCAAAAAGTCACATTGATTCCTAGAGGACGGGCTCGTGGATTAACATGGTTTACACCTAATGAAGATCCATCTTTAACCTCTAAGCAGCAGCTTTTTGCTAGAATTGTAGCTGGCTTAGGAGGTAGAGCAGCAGAAGAAGTCATATTTGGCGAACCAGAGATCACTTCAGGTGCAGCAGGTGACCTCCAACAGGTTACCCAAATTGCAAGACAGGTATAAAGTATAAACCTAGCATTTTGGAAAATATGTTCAGTTTGACTTTTTTGGTCAAACTATAAGCCCCATTAGCAAAATTCACATAGATCAAGTTTAATTTTGAGAGAAACCAAGGCTAATTTGGCCTATAAATGAACCGAACAAACATGAATGAAGCATGTTCGTCTTTGATCATTTAACTTTAACTGAACAAATGAAAGAACATGCAACTAAACGAGCAGAGTTTTCTTGTTCGTGTTTGTGCTCACTTGTTTATAGCATAAATGAACAATTCTCGAACCTAAACAAATGAACATAGGTGCATAACTCAATATAGATATATACAAACACAATGCTGAAGAGGTTATTAAAACTATACTAAATTCAAATGAGCCTAAAAAATTAATGAAAGAACGAACTTAAACAAATGTAAATGACTGTAAAAAAAACCAACATAAACAAATTAATATGAACGAATGTTCACGAACATAAATGAACAAACAAGTCATGTTTTCATATTCATTCGTTTAACTAAATGAACTAAAATTTGTTCATGTTCACTTGTTTATTAAGCAAACCATCATAAACGACCCTCATGGCGAACAGTTCAGTAAACGTTCTCCTAAAATTTAACGTGCAACTTTCTGTTAACAGATGGTTACGAGATTTGGAATGTCGGATATTGGGCCATGGTCGTTGATTGAGCCTGCGGCACAGAGCAGCGATGTGGTGTTAAGAATGATGGCAAGAAACTCAATGTCTGAGAAACTTGCAGAAGATATAGATAGATCAGTTAGATGTATAATCGAGAAGGCGTACGAGATAGCTAAATCGCATATAAAGAACAATAGAGATGCGATTGACATATTAGTAGATGTATTGCTCGAAAAAGAAACCATCACCGGTGACGAATTCAGAGCAACTCTAGCTAGGCTTTCTGATATGTTTTATAAAAATATTGAGAAGAACGACGACGTTCGAGAATTGGTGAAGGCCTAGAAAGGCTTGTATTTAGACAGGTTGTTGATACTTTGCTTAGTAGTTGTGTACAAATCTCAAACCAATATTTATAAAGTGACATTGTGTTTATGTAGTGATGTACATTAGCTAATCAAACAAACAAGCTTTAAAACACACCTTTTAACAATTTTTATACTCATTTCATGAGAATACCTTAATTTTAGAGTTCGCTTTATGCCATCAAAAAGGTTAAGTTGATCCTAACTTTATCAATCATTTTTAACGTTTGTTAAAAGTTAAAACTAAGAATCAAATTCATGATGAAGTGTGAAACCCATGGGGGCCAAATTGTTAAACTTTGAGCGGGTGAATCAAAAACACGAACACAAGATTTGTAGAACTCTCTACGGTTATTTTATTAAGAAAACGACAAACGAGAAAAACTTAATAATTAACTAACACATTATACATATGGTATATATAAACCCATGGTTCTAATCCTATACTAACTCAAATATACAACTTGAATCCAAAGCAAATAGGATTAAATAAAATAAGACTAACTTATCTTATTATAATAAACAAATTATTATATTAAATATTCTTCAAGATATTAGGAGTCTTCAGTCTGGTTTGGTGTTGGACACGTTTAACACAAATATGCACCTATTTTATGGTATTTGAGAATTAAATCCATTATATGGTCATACAAAATGTAAAATCATGTCATCTAAACTTAAGCCAACAATTTATGAACCAAAAGAATGGATATCATATAATTAATAGGAAAGATTCCGAAAGTGAAGTTTTTGTTATTATAGATATAGTGTGTAACATAAACAAAACAGAATAGATAAACATAAGTTTAGTTCATATCATTATAGTTTACTTAATATCAAATGAACCCCAAACTGAGGTTCAAGAGCGAAAACGACCCCAGGGGCATGTGCATAAGACGGTGAGAGATCAAAGCGAAAGTGCTGTAGAATCATTACGAGGGCCATTTTTGCTTCCAACATAGCAAAATTTTGTCCAATACATATACGAGGACCCGCTCCAAAAGGAAGGTATGAGGCCTGACCCTTGGTCACTGATGACACACCTTCGGTAAATCTTTCAGGTTTGAATTCCTTCACGTCATCACCCCATACGTCACTGTCATGGTGCAAAAGCAAAGTATGCAATTGTATCAAAGATCCCGCAGGTAGTGTTATGTTGCCTATCTTGGTTTCTTGATGTATCATACGATTTAATGATGGCACCGGTGCGTAAAGTCTAAGCACTTCATTAAAAATCATGTTAACCTGCAAAATATAATGAGTAAAATACTCTTAATGACATATATAGTTGGCAAATCCTTAGATGGTAGGCACTTATTGCCTTATTGGTGCATTGTTTGGCGGGGACTTAGTAATTTTTTGATGGGCTGAACTTTCTTTTAGTTGGTTATCTGTTGCTAGATTATAAAATTGTTGCCCGATTTAGATATGTTCGGGTCGAAAGCAGCCAGGTTTTGGGGTTGCCATACCTAATCCGATTAATATACAGGTCGTGTTCGGGTTGAGCTATCTAGTTAGATGTGTCGTGCTGCTAGCATGTTTAAATAGTTTAATCAATATGTCAACCACCAACCCATTTTTTATAACCTACCATCTCAATTAGCACATTTACGACAAGATTCCTACCCGTCAACCTACTATTAAAAAATTGGTCTAACGCAACCTTTATTTTCCAAAAACTGTTGAGTCAGACGAAGTTGCATTAAACCTAATGTAACGTTTTTGGTACATAATGTACCTCTTTCTAGAAGAGTTACATCTTGAAAATGTTGCATTTGAAAGAAACAATTGCATTATGTAACAAAAATGTTGCATTAGGTTTAATGCAACTGTTTTTTGTATAATAAAGGTTGCATTAGATCATGTGTAGTGGATGGAGCCTCATTGTGGGCGTTGTGCAGCATGTGACGTCATGTCAGCATAGAGGTTTTTTTTTTGCTAAAATGGATGTAGTGGATGAAACCCTTCAAATTATTATCTTATTATTATTTTATTATCAAAATAAATAAAAAAACAAACCCAGCAATCACATCCCCCCCCCCCCCCGGGGGTGGGTTCCCGGCGCTATGGGGCACTTTCGAGGTGGATGGCGGCCCCACTACGTTGGGTCTTAGGCCAATTTTTTTAATTGGCACCTTTAGATATAATTAAATAAAACAGTTTTGTGTTCATGTTACACGATTCTAAACGTGTGTAACTCAGGGTTAATGCTTTTTGCCACGAATAAATATAAGGTTGTATACCGGTTGAAAGTTGAGACATTTTAACCCGTCAATCTGATACAGTTGGCCATGCCTGCATATGATCCATATAATCATAGACGGACATAGATTTCCATACACATAATGGAAGCACAATATACAAGAGAACTATTACATCTAAGTATTAAAAGACTTACGATTTTTAAACGATTCAACCCATTGATATCTGGCTTTTTCTCCCCGAAGACTTGTGAAACTTCATCTCTAGCCTGGGCTTGCCAATCTTTGTGCTGACCCAACATTACCATAGTCCAAACAAGTAAACTTACTGTGCTCTCTTGTCCTGCAAAGTAGAAAACCTTACACTCTTCGATAATTTCATCAATATTCAATCCAAAATTGTTATTCCCGTGTTCCTTTATTGCTTTGTAGTTAGATTCCAATAGTAAGCTCAACAAGTCTTCGTTATTACTTGATCCCTTTTTTATTGCAACGATTCGTTTCTCAATGATATTCCTTATTGAAGCCTTCACTTCACGGTCAATTTCCTTCATCCTGTTATTTCTTTTTGTTGGTATAAATCTGCAAAATTATGATTGTTCTTTTAAGTAATATCTCTTTATATGGTGACCAAATTCGAGACAAAAACAACGTACTCTCAGACATCCGAAGACCGAAACATTGTGACACCACATGCTACAATATACAATTGAAAGTATGTTGAAATAATAATTTTATCTTCTTTTATCACAAGAAAACGAGTTAGCTATGTTATATAAACCATAGTCACCTTGATCCAGGAATGTAGATTGACTGCATAGCCTCTATAACCAGCACCGCTTGTTCTTTTTGTAGTTCAAATATTTCCTTGCCTTCCTCAAAATTACTACCAAATGCAGTACGTGAAATTACATCACTCGCAAATGTTTGGATATAAGGCCACACATCCAATTCACACGGGTTATCCCTCTTCAACATATCTTCCCATTTGTCGATCATCTCCACACAACACATATAAAATGCAGGCACCATATGCTATAAAGAACGTCACTATTATTTGATTCTTATTTCAAACCTTTTTTTTAATGGAAAGATATAAGGCAATAAGAACAAACCTTGAGCTTCTCAACATGGAAAGCAGGATTGATGATCTTCCTGTGTTTGCTCCATCGATCGGATTCAGCGTCTACTATACCCGTCACTAGAAACTTTATTAAAGGGTTTCCTCCCCTTCGCTTTTGAAATTGGTTGTAATTTACCAAGACCTCCTTCACCATACCGGGTTCAATTATATGCACCATGGGTCTAGGCCCCATCCATGTGAAGCAGTTTTGCCCTATATATACAGTTAATTAGCAAACAATTACGTACACGTTTATTTTCTTAACGAACATACATGAATAAGAAAATTCATTTTAAGTGTTCGTGTTCGTTTGTTTGTTCGATTAATATGTAAAGAACAGACACGAACAAGCCCGTTGTTGTTCATTTGATCAGGTTGTTTACATGCATAACCAAAATCCAGTTCCTCATGATAGTATCACTATTCACAATAATATAATGATCAGTTACTATATTATAGGTGATGAGGGGAAAAGACTAATGGAAAAGTTTAAGAAGAAAGAAGCCGGAACATGGGAACGTGAATATAGGTGTACCATAAGCAGTGATGGATTTATGCTCGAAGGGAAAGACTCGGGTAACTATATCGTTGTTTAGATTCATGGGTTTTGATTTGGCGTCCTTTAACATCTTCACCAATTCCTTGAGGTCTCCAAACAAGAATCTATAGGGGCTTCCATTAAGGCCTTGCTTTCTTAAGAACTTCTCCATCCTTTTTGGTTTGAACCACACCCAATTCAAAAAGCTCAATGCACACAACACCAGTATTATTCCCACACCACACCATACTCCACTAACTCCCATATTGGTTGATGATTGTGTGATTGTTGTGATAACAAGGAGAAAAATTAATGATATTTATAGAAGGATGATGTTTGCTTTAACTCCCCTATACTTATGAGTAATTAAATTGGAGCACCACATAATTGCTTACTTTTGTCTAATTGTCCCCTTCTTAATGTAGTTACAATGGGGATGGAGACAACTCGTGGCATGGGAGACTGGGTCTAGGCCAGTCTCTCTCCTCGCCCTCCCTTTGGGCCGACCTTGCTTCTAATGTGATGTAAAAAATGTAAGGCTGAATTTACTGTGTCTGTTGTTTCTGCACTTCCTTTATGTTGTGTGCGGGTTATTTAAAGATATGGAGCTCTATTTGTCGTAGGTAGTATTGATATGGACATAAGTAGGTCCGTGTTAGGTCCTATTGAATGCATGTATGAAAAACACAACATATGACAACATTGTTATCGACATATGATCCTATATAGTCACCCAATAACCAATATTATCAACATGTTGTTAAAATGTGAATTGAACATGAACAAAACAATCAAATAGTAATAGTTGATATAAAGTGTGTATCGAATAGTAATATTTGATATATAGTGTGTATCGAATGTAAGTAAACATTATTCAACGAAATAACATCCTTATAGTATTACGTATAAATTTCATTTTCAGATGGAGTCATAACATAGTTTATATATGTATTTTGTGTCTAGTCATTAAGTGTATATACTATATTTAGACCTATATAAATGATCCAATTCAAGTACATTTAAACAATATCATGTGTTATTTTATAAACACATGGATTTGTTACTAATATTTCAATTACTATGCATTGTTAGTTTCTATAAACTAATGCACCCCTTTAACAAGATTTATTATTGAGTAAAGTATCATTTTAGTCCTTGTGGTTTGGCAAATAATGCGAATTTAGTCCAAAAAGTTTATTTTTTGCATATGGACCCTCCACGTTTCTCAGTTCTTGCCAATTACATCCAAATCACTAACCCCGTTAAATTTTATCGTTAAGTCAGGGGTAGACATGTCTTTTCACTCTTTTTTTATTATAATACTTATTTAAATAAACTGCGGTTTTCGACCCTGTGGTTTACATACGGAAGAAAATTGCAAACTTAAAACTATTGGACTAAAACCGCAGATTTGGACAAACCACAAGGACAAAAACCGCAGTTCACTGAAATACGTATTATAATAAAGAAATAGTGAAAAGACATGTCTACCCCTGACTTAACGATAAAATTTAACAGGGTTAGTGATTTGGATGTAATTGGCAAGAACTGGGAAACATGGAGGATCCATATGCAAAATAAACTTTTTGGACTAAATTCACATTATTTGTCAAACCATAAGGACTAAAATGACACTTTACTCTTTATTATTATATGTATTAGCTCCAATTATATCCATATCACGTATAAGTAAATAATCAATAATGGTTATCATGAAATTATTTAATTTTATACATTGATTGCGAAACAGGTAAGTCCAAATATTCTTTTCTTTTGGCCTATTTTTTAACGAGGCCTTCCTCCTTTCGTTGATTTCTTATGGTAAGTTCCAAACGGGCTCACCAAGTGATATGTCATGCCGAGCCAAGATCAAATCAAGCTCGGCTCAAAACTTAATCAAGATGAAAACTTAAAGATCAAATTCAGCACGTTTAAAAATCGAGCTGAATTATTTTATAATAGAAAAATCAATGTTTCAAGAGAGGTCTTGCGTAGCTCGACTCAAAACTTAATCAAGATGAAAACTTAAAGATCGAATTTACCCGGTGGGCCTTCAGACGACGAGTTTCTTTGGAATTGGTGGTAGGACAGGTCACCAACGCTGTCTGCGATTGCGGGCAAGGGTGGCCTTTTGATATATGCACCATCCTTAGAATTTCAAAACACTTGTTCGATCGAATTTTACAAAATACTCTTAATGTTTTAAAAGAAATTAACCTCTTAAAAAATAACTTACTCCTGTTCTTTCTTAGTAGCTCTGTGGTGAAGCGGTCGACTGTTAACTGATTGATTGTAGGCTCAAATCCTACATGAGGAGATTGCAAATCATCATCAACACCCCGCCATCCCGGTGTAGGTTCAAGATACTCCTTTGTTCCATAGTCCTGGAAAATTTACATCTATCTAATTGAGAATTCTCAAATGTAGTGGTACTAGTAGTGCATCAAACATACAATCATCGATTCTACCGAGATGCCACAATTATTGCGAGCAAACATATCAATGACGAGGAACACATTTTTTTTGTTATGCTACTAATACTTGTATTTGCTCTGTTATTTTGCATCATCCTAACTAAATGTAGTTAGAATTTTTTTTTAAAAAAATGGCTCTACTATTTTTTTTAATTATAAAAAGGTTATTTATAAAATAATATTTATGTCACATAAATATTAAAGTGGTATATTTTGATGGTGTTTGATGAACTTTGTCTATTTATAAAGGAGGCTTCCTCCTATCGTTGTCTGTCATGTTAATACAAAGGGGTCTGATTTTGTAAAGATTTTGTCAATTGTTTACGGTTAAAAAAAGTAATATATTATTGAGTTAAATATGATTTAGTTCATGTCGTGTGAACTGGAAAGGGACAGTGGTGGTTGTGTCTAGGGATTAGTACGGTATTGTACCGGTACAGATACCGAAAATACCAATCTTAAAAATCATCAATACTTGGTACTTCCTAGTACCGGTACCGAAATATTCAGTTCGATTCGGTACCAGTACCGGTACAGTACCGGGACGGTATTTGTATTGAAGGTTAAATTTTGGGAAATACCTGTACTATACCGTACCGATCCCGAAACTCAAAGCATTAGGTACTGATTCAGTACTGGCGATACCAAATCGATAACAATTTCGATGCCGGTATTGGTTCTATGTCAGTACCGAATTTGGTCATCCTAGTTGTGTGTGGTTAGTGGTGGTTAGTGGTCATGTAGGTTTGGCGGCTGAATATATTGTGTGAAGGGAAGTGGTTGGTTGCACGAAATGCGTTTGAGTTTGCATGTGGACTAAAATTGATATTTTTAAGCTTTTAGACTAAAAGAGTTATTTTCATTAAACCAAATGGACTAATTCCCCACCCTAGTTTTTGTATGTCCTTTATAAACTTTACATCAACTTGATTTTTTCGTTACTTTATTCTTTTTTCAATAGTTTTCTCCAGGTGTCTTATATTTATTGATTTAATATTAATATTATTATTATTATTAACGTAAAACGTTTTTATGTAGCAATTAGTTGTTTTTATATATTAAAAACAATAAAAGAATGTTTTAAACAAGCGTTAAAAGAATCTAATAAAAAGATGAACTAAATGCTCTGATACCAATCTGAAAAGACATCGAATTAAGGTTGAGAAATTCTAGTCGTATGCGTATGGGCCGGCTGGCCAGGAATCAAGGCGAGTCGGACCATATAATATTTTCTTTTTGGGGTTTTAATGGGACTTAACAAACTGGTTTTTATACTTGATGACATTATTTCAAATTTTATAGCTGTATTTAGCTCTAGTATATATTTCAATTATCAAATAATTATGAATTTCAGGTGGCCAATATGATATCCCATGCAGTTCTACAAACATTGACTAAACTGATCTTCTAGTATATATTTCAATTATCAAATAATTATGAATTTCAGGTGGCCAATATGATATCCCATGCAGTTCTACAAACATTGACTAAACTGATCTTCTAACAAAAAACAAGATTAATTGTTGGCAGAAAAAATAGCTTTCAAATCCTAAATTGTAAAAAAGTATATACTGAAAAGACAGATAAATAGTAGAAATAGGATAGATGGTTTTAATATATTATATTAAAAAAATTGAAACATTCCACATTTGTATAACTATATATTAAATAATTAAATATGTATGAAAATGCCAAATTTGAGCCGCAGCCACAATATAAGGATATTTAACAAAGTACACCTTTCATATTTTAAATGAGAAGTAGGATTTAGGATCTTATGCTTTGCGACGGGACTGTTAAATCAAACAAAAAAATAACTAAAAACGTTAAACTATAAACTCGCTGTAAGTCGACGTAAAGTCAGTATGTATCAAGTTACGACATTGAAACTAAACAAAAGAAAAAAACTGATCAATGCCAAAATACAACAAATTATCTATGTAGAACCAAAAAACCGGCACGTTACAGTTGCGACCCATACAAATTCGGTTGGTATCAGTAGTACCAACACAAATTTGGAAACATATATTAGTAAGCCAATAAAAATATTTTAAAGAAGGTATCAAAAATTGAAACACGAATATAAAACCGTGCAACGATAGGATATTTTAAATCATGAAAAAAGTTTCGGTCATTTTAAAGACGAACTATATAAGATATGAAAGCAAAGTTTAAGAAAATCGTTTAACCGACAAATAAAGCATGTAAAGCTCACATTTGCCTAAATTTTAAATTTAAAAATATAGTTTGTTAAATATTTTGTTAGTTGAAAAGAAAATAAATAAATAAATAAAAATCATTATTTTTATTTATTTATAAAAATCATTGTTTTTAATACACACAATTCGGTATACTTTAATGTTCTCAAAAGATAAATATGAAGAACAATTTTCTCAAAAGATAAATATCAATGAATTACAATAGACAGTTCCTAATATTATTTTATTGTGTGACATAAAACTGACACGAACCCTAAAAAATAATAATTAGTAATAGACAATGGACCAAAACAGTTTTCGAGCTTCATTTAAGATAACTGCTTGGAGAACAAATGAGTACCGTTAGATGAAGTTGAAACAAGATCTCGGCCGTCTAAAATCATTGAGATTCTTCTAGAAGCGGCAGTTCAAGTAAGTTTTAATCTTCGAAATTCCGATTCTAAATTTTCGGCAGAACGAAGATCATATCATTACAGTGAATTAAACTCATTTGTGTTTGGTATAATAATCGTATGTCTTTTGTGCGGTTTCTGAGATTCTGACCGATGTGTTGTTTGTGATTTACGCCATTAGGTTAAAGATGATGATTTGTGTCAAAGAAAATTGAACAAGGTAGCACCAGATGGATGGGAGATTTTATCAATACTTGATGTATGAAAGTTTAGGTGTGTTTTCATATTTAATTTAGCTACGATTTATTGCATTCAGTTTACCTTGGCTAACTATTTATATTACATTTTCTAAACTGATTTAACATCTTACTCGAGCCTTTGTTTGTGTAGCAGAAGGTCTTTGTTAATTGGGTTAGATTTGCAGGACTGAGCAATTTGGTGAATAATGAGGAAGACCCATGTCAATTGATCGATTTTTATCACTTGCTATCTGAGTGATCAAAGCTAGCATCCTTGCCTTGCAAATCATAATTTAACAAGTGGTTGTACGTTTCTTTGTTTTTATTAACACTTTCGCTAAAGTTTAAATGTTTACCAAGTCTCTAATAACATGCTTCATGACGAATCGTGGGAATTTTAGCTACTCTGCAGCTGGTGGGCTTATCAGATCAAATTCCGGAGCGCAGGAATCCATATCCAAATTGGCTTGATTTTGGAAACTTAAAGTTGCTGAATCTTGAGCCCATGTAATAACTCATCCAGCTAAAGACCATATCCAAATTCGCTTGATTTTGGAAACTTAAAGTTGCTTCTGATTGACCATATTATTTTGTGTTAGGGGCCAATATGATCCCGCAATTGAAGTCGGCAATAGCTGGAGAATGACAAGAAATATTTCTTATAATTGGGACATGTATGCTTTATAATCAAAAGACCCTCATATAAATCATTAAAAATATCTTATTTATTTTGTTATCAACATAATTAATACTTTACTTCCTTCTTGCTAGCATGACTTCAATGGCTGATGAAAATGATATATGACCTGCTCATGCGGAACCAGTGGCTGGAATGATAAGTATGTTAATAAGAGTGTGGATTCATGACACGGTAAAACACATATAAAAGACGGCATTCTCGAGTTTAGGATTAGTGTAAAAGTTTGGCGTGTCAACCTGCAAACACCATTGGCTAAACAGTTTGATATCGGCCCATTAACGTGTTTCAAAGTAATTGGGTCAACAAAAGAACAATATTCATACATATCAGATGTTGTCATTATAACCCCAAATGACATCTCATGATCTATTTTCACCGAAGAAACTTCCTTCACTGGTGGCTTAGCTGGTATGGTATGTTACTGTGGTATTCACTGCTATTAAGGATGTTAAGAAGCTTGTAAACTTGGTGGTGAACTAATGGTTGAAATGTTTAATCATTTGATGGAATAGTGTTATCAAGTTTATTTGTGTGACTGTAATATAAAAAATGGCAATGTTGCTTGATGATTTGTAAACATCTATGCGAATTATTTTTTATATTTTATCATCAGCGTTATCATTTCTATTAACTAGTATAACTATTAATATATATAGTATCTCACTATTAATAATACATGTATGATAATTACTATTATGATTATTGGTGGTGGTGGCTGCGGCTTATATCATTATAACATTAAAGTTTCCGTCCACCGGACGGGTATAAAACTAGTTAAAAAGGTTTACCATTAGTCGGTTACATACATATTTTCCCTTAAAACATTTCTTGAGAAACAAATAATTAGAAAAATTGAAAATCTAGTTATGAAAGTCCGGTGAATGAATGCCATGTAAAACTAATATTGAAAATTTTAACTTGTGAAGTTGTTGTAATTTAGTGCATCTAAATATAGGATTACATCTTTGGACGAAATCTAATTAGAAAAAAACTGCATACATGGAGTCCTAACATGATAAATTCTTTAAAGAGCTTATATTCTTCATGATATTTTTAACAATCATGGCAGTCCCAACATGATTACTCAGCATTAGTGCTCAACAACTTCATTGTCAATAACGTTCGATACCAAACGTGATTTCTCATACTAACGTTTGACAGATTACGAATAAAGAAACATATAAAGTAAAAAGAAAACAATACCGCAAAATCGTTTATTAATTATTTTTTATAGGACATAGTTGTCTAAATTTTGTTTCATGTATTACAATTCACCAACATTGACATTTATGGTTCTTAGAACACCACCCACCATTACCGCATGGTGACTCGCAATCAGCATCTATATTACAAGGTACATCTATTTCGTAAGTCAAATGGAATCCTTCGTCAGCAAAAGCATATGATGTTTGCAAACCTGCAACATATATTTTATTAACAACAAACCAGGAATATGAGAGAATATACAAATTAACAATAAATAGAAAAGAGTACCATAGACTGAAAGAAATAACGCTAACAAAAATGCAACCTTCAATGTAGTAGGGGTCATGTTTAATTAACACAATAAAATACAATACGTTGTGTAGTAAGTATGTTATCTATTCAGATGAGCATAACTAAAGATCATGTACCCATATATAGACATTTTTTTCGTGATAATAACAAATGTAATATAAAATTTTATTTAATTTCATAAAATAAAAATATACGATACGATACGATACGCTAAGATTGATGTGATATGATACTTTTTTTGTCCTATTTTACCGATTTTATTCACACCCAAAGTCCGTCAAAAGGTCAAAAAAATGAGTTTAAATCCCAAGAACCGTTAGTTTAACATATTTTAATTCATTTGACAAAAATGCTTCCATTAATCACATTAGACCCATTTTTCAATTTCTACTAAAAACACCCTAATCATGTTATAATATGTGCGAATATTTATCAAAAATACTCTTTGCCATTAAACACCCTAACCGTATTAAAATGGGTTAACAGGTCAACGAAGTCATACATACGTGGGTAGGGTTTTCGTATAATAGTTACTTTAAATGATATCTTGTTAGGGCTTAAGTGATGTTTTGAGTTTACATTTGATTATCTCACGTGGTCTAATGAATATAAATTAATGTTGTTATATAAATCCCCACATAGGGAGAAAGAAAACTAAATATGAAGCCTCTATATCTTTTATTTGACCGAACAACTTCTTTTAGATAAACCTTAGGGGGTGTTTGTTTTTTCTTCAAACATCTTCAAGGGAGCTAATGTCTGCAGGCGCGCAGACATTACCCTTGAAGACTGTTTGTTTTTTTTCTTAAAACAGATCTGAAGTTATCTTCTTTCATCTTAAAAGAAAAGCAAGGAAATCTTGCTTAAAACATCTTCACAAAAAAACCCTACTCTTCTCCCTTTGCAGCCACCCTCTCATCCACTGCTCCTACCACCGTCCGCCAACACCACCGTCCGCCAACACCACCACCCCCGTACCCCGCCGCCACCGTCCACCACCATCCACCGCCACCACCACCGTCCACCACCCACCATCCATCACCACCACCGTCCACCACCCACCATCCATCACCACCACCGTCCGCCACCACCACCACCATCCGTCACCGCCACCACCACCATCCATCACCCACCACCACCACCATCCATCACCGCCACCACCACCACCATCCATCACCGCCACCACCACCGTCCACCACCCACCATCCATCACCACCACCGTCCACCACCACCACCGTCCGCCACCACCACCACCACCATCCATCACCACCACCGTCCACCACCCACCATCCATCACCACCACCACCATCCATCACCGCCACCACCACCATCCATCACCCACCACCACCACCATCCATCACCGCCACCACCACCATCCATCACCCACCACCACCACCATCCATCACCACCACCGTCCACCACCAACCAAAACCATCCATCACCACCACCCATTGTCCACCGCCACTACCCACCGTCCGCCGCCACTACCACCATCCACCACCACCACCTTCCACCACCCACCAAAACCAAATCGGCATGGCAAGCAAAGACTAAAAACTAGATGTAACTTGAATAAATGACTTCTATCTTGTGAGATAAGGTTGACAGTTATGCAGACAGTATCAGCTTATAAAAACAAACAGTCTTATATTTTCAGCTTGCAGATCTTCAGACCACATCTTCAGTTGCAGACATGAAAACAGATGAAATCAGCTTGCAGACAGTTTATGTCTGCAAAAACAAACAGCACCTTATTTTCGTTTTACTTTTGTTGTTGATATAAACTTGTATCCAACTTTGTTAGTACATAATGTATAGTGCTAAGGACTTGTATTTTGTATATATTTTGTAATGGAAAATAGGATTTTAATGTAAAATAATAGATAAGAACATATATGGGCGTATATGAACATATACGGCGTATATGTTATACGTTCTACATCATATTCGAGCGTATAAGTCTATAACACTATAAATAGTGTTCTTATCCGTTCATTAACTAGTTTTGTGAATTCCCAGCTTCTCTAATTGTCATATCTGGTGTAATCATTGTCATTTGAAGATATAATAGAGCCTAATTGTTAAAGCATTCCTTGTGTATTTCATTTCGTAATGTATTCTGCACTATACGTTAAAGAGAAAATATATTTCACATCGATCCTGATATATTCGATGTCTTTTCAGATTGGTATCAGAGCATTTAGGCTGGTATTTGCTTTGAGAACACAAGGAATTGGCAATTACATGTCCGTTTGAAGACGGTTTTCACAATTCACATTGATTTCACCGTCAAAACCTTATCAATTCTTCACAAACTGTTCGTCTATATATCGTGCATAATCCTGCCAAATTTCATATCTAAACAAGCCTTAATTCACCATCAATTTTTCAAAAATGATGGTATCCGTGTAGTGTTCTTTCAGCGGATAAGTTGAAACAAAACCCACGAAATCGAGAAATCAAAACCGAAATCATTGAAACTGAATAAATACCAAAACCAACCGAAATGAAAAAAAACCAAAACCGGACCGAAAAAACCCCCGACAAAAATCAAACCTGAACCGATACAAAACCGGTTTTTTTAATTAACAATGATGACGGGGCAAACATTTTAGTTATTTTACATTTTGCATTATTGATTTATATTTTAAGTTATAATTTTTTATAATTTTTTTGAA
The DNA here is from genome assembly GCF_021521415.1 of Bidens hawaiensis. NCBI lineage: Eukaryota > Viridiplantae > Streptophyta > Magnoliopsida > Asterales > Asteraceae > Bidens > Bidens hawaiensis. The sequence continues at coordinate 2,140,062 of NW_027491095.1, read as the reverse complement.
TATTTTTTTGAAGGGTTTTTGAAACTCTTTGTATTTTAACATACACTTAGGTCAAGATGTGTTAGCTTTACTTATCTTGACTCATAATACACATTCTAACCCTCTATTTTAAAAATCTATTCTAACTCATACTCATCCTAACCCATACCCAGGGCCGGCTCAACGTGTTCAGAGGCTAAAATCAACTAAAATGTTGATGCATTTTTTGTGTATAGCTACAAAGAGTATCCATGAATTATAAAATATGGATGATATGCAGTGATAATGGGTGCGTGGCTTTCCTCCTTAACTTGTGGCTAATAACTGAGTTATTAATTCTAAAAAACGACTTTCAAAAACCTACAATACAAACCTATATTTTAGATTGAGACCCTATAAAACTGGAGGCCCAAAGCCTTCGTCTTATTTGGCTTACTCAAGAGACGACTATACCCATACCCATTCTAACTCATTATCCAAACTCAACCCAGCTCACTCACGTTACCACCTCTAGTGACTTGTATATGCCCGTTAGATAGGTCAAAATCAAAAATACAATGAGTCATAAAGTCACAATTGTACTATGAAGGTGTATTCGGTATCAGATGTGTAGTTATCCGATAAATACCATGTTAAGTATGTAAAATAGATAGGATATAACACAATTTTACCATCCAGGTTCAGCACGTTTTTTTGTTTATTTAATATTTTAAACCCATTATCATTTTACACACAGTATTCCCACGTGACACTCACTAGACGTATTTCACTTTTTTTCCTACATCAAAACGTAACGGATGCTTTTACAAAGACACACATGTGGTGTTTGCAGTTTTGCTGAATCTGACTTTCATAAAGTGATAAAACCCCACATTCTCAAACTACATGCACCTCGCCGGAAAACCTTAACCGATGGATCAGTTCCGACCAAGTCAACCCAACTCCACCCCTCTTACTCCTCTCACCTTCCTCGACCGATGCGCCACCGTCTATGGAGACTGTCCTTCCGTCATCTACAACCACATCACCTACAAGTGGACACAAACTCGCCGGAGATGTATTCAACTCGCTTCCTCAATCTCTAAACTCGGAATCAAAACACAACAAGTGGTTTCCGTAATCGCTCCGAATATCCCCGCCATGTATGAGCTTTACTTCGCTATACCCTTTGCGGGAGCTGTCATCAATTCGATTAACACTCGACTCGACGCCCACACCGTTTCAGTCATCCTCACCCACAGCGAATCCAAGCTCGTGTTTGTTGATTATCAGTCGGTTGCTCCCGTACTAGACGCGGTTTCTATGCTTCCTCCAAATTCACATAAGCCTGAATTGGTACTAATCACCGATGATGGACCTCCGGTTACATCGATGGATAAATTCCGGTGTACTTATGACAGTATGGTGGAAAACGGTGACCCGGAGTTTAATTGGGTTAGACCCAAATCCGAATGGGATCCGATTACGTTAAACTACACTTCTGGAACGACGTCGTCTCAGAAAGGAGTGGTTCACTGCCACCGTGGCATGTTCGTTGTGGCCGTTGATTCTTTGATCGAGTGGTCCGTACCGAAACAACCGGTTTATTTATGGACTTTACCTATGTTCCACGCCAACGGGTGGAGTTACACGTGGGGCACTGCGGCCGTGGGCGCCGTCAATATTTGCTTACGCAGATTTGATGGCGCCGCGGTGTATGACGCCATTAATAAGCATGGCGTCACACATATGTGTGCGGCTCCTGTTGTTCTCAACATGCTGTGGAACGCCACGGGTGTGGCGCGGTTATCGAAACCAGTTAAAATTATGACGGCTGGAGCTCCGCCTCCGGCCGCGGTCCTAGCTCGGGCTGAGTCGATCGGGTTTGAAATCAGTCATGGGTATGGGATGACGGAAACGGGCGGGCTGGTAGTCACGAGCGCGTGGAAGCGGAAGTGGGACCAATTGCCCGCAACCGAGAGAGCTAGGTTAAAATCGCGGCAAGGAGTAAGAATGGTCGGGTTTACGGAGATCGATGTGGTGGATCCCGAGTCGGGAGTTAGTGTGACTCGGGACGGGTTGACTCTCGGGGAGGTGGTGTTACGAGGCACGTCGCTTATGTTGGGTTATTTTAAAGATCCACATGAAACCGCAAAAACAATGAGGGAAAATGGGTGGTTCTATACTGGGGACGTGGCGGTGATGCACCCCGATGGGTATTTGGAGATCAAGGACAGGTCGAAAGATGTGATTATTAGTGGTGGTGAGAATTTGAGTAGTGTGGAGGTGGAGTCGGTTTTGTACACGCATCCTGCGGTGAATGAGGCAGCGGTTGTAGCGAGGGAGGATGAGTATTGGGGGGAAACACCTTGCGCGTTTGTGAGTTTGAAAGCGGAGATGGTGGGGAGGGTGACGGAAAAGGAGATCGCGGAGTATTGTAGAGGTAAGTTGCCAGGATATATGGTGCCGAAAACGGTGGTTTTTAAGGAAGAGCTGCCGAAAACATCAACCGGGAAGATTCAGAAGTTTGCACTTCGTGAAGTGGCTAAGGCAATGGGACCATTAAGGAAGAGTCGCATGTAACGTTTTAATCTTTAGATGAAATGGTTTGTATTCTGTTCTTGATGGTTAAATAATTTGTCTCATTTGTTCGTGTCTATTCTCACTTTTGATATGGTCAACTCTGCTGAAACTTAGTTGGAAGCATTAGTTAGAAACATGAATGTAAAAACAGACAACATCCATGTCAATCGGTCAGAAACTTTTCTCTTTGAGGCGGAAATTTTTACCGGTCTTTTGACTAGTGTTATATTATAGTTTTTATGGGACCAGTTTGAGTTGGTTCGGGTCAACATATAGAGGATGATTGTCCACCTTTACTATTGAGAAATCATTTCATAAGACCACTCATAATTTCTATTATAAATCAAATTAAATCATTAAACTCTCACCAAATTACGATGATCCTCATTCAAGCCAATACTCACATTACATAGACATAGTCACAGTTTACATAGGCCCAACTTACTCAGTCAAGGAGCCTGTTTAGATGGCCCGACAAGTTGGGCATAGCATATAACGAATATGATATGAGTGTGATCGATCATCTTCTTCCGGTCTACCTCTTTGTAATCTAATCTTCCCATCTACCTTTATGAATTGTTCTTGGATTCTTGAACTTTTAATCATAATCTTACATTGAATCAATTGAAAGCATGAGAACAATTTCTTATTCGTTTTAACGAATATTGCATTAAAATTAGCACACAACAAAGGTTTACCGTACCCGTTTAATATAAAGCACGACCCGATATCTATCTTACATGTTTGACTTCAAACACAAGCCATAGTTTATTTGACACGTTCGAGATAAAACACACCTCAAAGTATATTTAACTAGTTTTAGATAACAACACAACCGAGCGTGCATATATGTATTAGCAAATGGGTTTGTATATGTAGCCAAGTACATGTACATTTTTGTTCATATATGAATACATGAATCAAATGTTGATTGTACCGTTTAGTCAAATGGTAATTGTCAAGTGAATGAAACACCCGAAATAGACTAGTTATAACTTATTATTAAGATCCAACCACTCAAAATCAAATAATTACTATTACATTATAAGCTGTAACAACAAAAATATAATTGTCATCATATTTATGATACTTATGATTAGATGAAAATGCTTCATCCAAACACTTGGCTTGTAGCTGCCAAACCCTTTATTTAACTCTAGTTTGGATCAAATTCAACACTTTAAAGACGACTTTTTATGGCAACTCGCATATTTTTAGCAATTTCTCTAAGCACATGCTTCTGAATCTTACCCGTAGACGTCTTGGGCAAATCCTCCTTAAAAACAACCGATTTCGGCACCATGAATCCCGGCAACTTACTCTTACAAAACTCCATTATCTCGGCCGCCGCAGGCGTCCCCCCGCCACCCTTCATGCTCACAAACGCACACAACGTCTCCCCCCCAGAACTCATCCGCCCGTGCCACGACCGCAACCTCATTGACCCCCGGATAGGAATACAACACCGATTCCACCTCCACCGTACTCACATTCTCCCCCACCGCTTATTATTATGTCTTTTAATCTATCTTTTATTTCCAAATACCCATCCGGGTGCATCACACCTGCGTCCCCAGTGTAAAACCACCCGTTTTTATGCATTTTCGGGTTGATTCGGGATCTTTCAAGTAACCCAACATGATACACCCACCTTTGAACACTATCTCCCCCTGAGTCAACCCGTCCCGAGTCACACTCACTCCAGATTCCGGATCCACCACATCAACCATAAACATCCCAAGCGTTTTAACCCCTTGCCGCGCTTTTAACCGAGCTCGTTCTGTCCCAGGCAACCCATCCCATTCCTTCTTCCATGCACAGACCAAAGATATCACATTTGTTTCTGTCATCCCATATCCATGAGTCACCTCAAACCCGAGTGACTCAGTTCGCAAAAGCACCGCCGCAGGAGGCGGTGCTCCACCAATCATGATGTGAACTTTGTGCGGAAGAGCGGGTGTCTCACATGTGAAAAGCATGTTGAGCACAACCGGTGCACAACACATGTGAGTTACATTGTGAGTATGGATAGCAGAGTATATTATTGACCCGTCGAATCGTCTTAAACAAACGTTGGCCGCACCAAAAGCCGCCATACCCCATACATACCCCCACCCGTTCATATGAAACATCGGTAGCGTCCACAAGTAAACCGGTTGTTTCGGTACGGACCATTCCAAAAGGGACGACACCGCCCAGATAAACGTCCCGCGGTGGCTGTTCACCACGCCTTTCGGCGCTGATGTCGTCCCGGACGTGTAATTCAACGTTATCGGATCCCAATCGCTTTCGGGTTTAACCCATTTGAACCCAGGATCACCCGCATCCACCATAGCTTCATAAGTAGCATTAAAATCACCCGAAACCAATACAAGTTGCGGATGAGTCCGTTTGTCGGGTAACAAACTAACCGCTTCTTTAATAACATTAACAAGCTGGTAATCAACGAATACGAGTTTCGATTCGCCATGACCAAGGATAACCGAAACAGCATGGGCATCTAAACGTGTATTTATCGTGTTTATAACAGCCCCAGCCATTGTGATGGCTAAATGAAGCTCGTAGGTGGCTGGGATGTTAGGTGCCAGAACCGAAACAACGTCGTATTTGCCGAAAAGACGGGATATGGAGGAAGCTAATCTGAGGCACCGGCGGTAGGTTTCCGCCCATGTGTAGGTTTGGTGGTTGTATATTGTTGATGGAGAGTTGGTGTATACGGTGGCTGCTCGCTCAAGGAAGACAATGGGAGTTAGAGGGCTTGAGTTTGTTCCGTGAGGTATTTTTAATGCATCCATTATGTTTTGAATGCAATGAGCTATGTTGTGTATCTATATATAGTTCTTAGGGTGTGCTCAGGTACTCAGGCTTTGTACATAGAATTATGAAATGTTTATATGTGCATCTTATAAGTGAAATTTTAAACATATGTTAATGAGTCTTAAATAATAGATATATGAATAATTAATATACAATTAGATTTCAAAAATACATTAATTACTAGATAATTTACAATCACTCGTTTGGTTTAATGATAAATATGTATGGTTTGCAACTAAAATGTTATGAGTCTAGTCTCACTTGAAACATGGTGAAAATATTAGTTGATTAAAACAAAATTACTTGTAATAAACTAATAATATGGATAATTTATAATAGATGTGTTTTATTTGTATAATTAGTATTTTCTGTAGCCAATGAATTGGTGGTGGAGTTGTAAGGGAGAGACTTAGTGTTTTATGTGACCCAAGTTTGTAACATGCTCATATCATTTAGTTTCGGCGGCACTGGGTGATAATGAGAGACTGGGCGAGTATGTGTTGTTTACTAGCTAGATTCTTAAACTGAACATGTTTTACTGCACTGTCGTGTCTTTTGGCTAGTATTCACGGGCGTTGGCCTTAGGTGATGGTTTTCACATGATCAAAAGGCGATTGTGTCTTACTCACTTAAAGGATTAGTTGTATATAATATTTATTTAATAAGAGAAAGAACCAAGAATAAATGATAAGAACGGATATGAATGTGACACATAACATGGGAGATTATTATTTATCATATATTCATATGTTATAAATTATGTTATAAAATTAAATAAGCACTAGGTTAATTATATGGATGTAGCAATGGAAAAATATAAATATATCTAATAGTTTTTCCGTTAACTTTTAGCTTATAATAATTTATATTATATTGATAATATAATTAACCAGAGAAATTTTGAACTTACATTTTTCGTAAAGAACAACTAAACTAGCAAATGATCAAATACTTACACTATCCTAATTATAAGCGACATGTGAAAACACATCTTGTGAAAAAAAATGGAGTGGAAATCAAGTGCAAATCAATTGTAAATCCATGACTATTATACGAGTGAGATTACATTTGGTACCGAATATGAAAAATTATAAGTGTTGTTAATTTATCAGCTATAAGCCAATATGTTATAGTATATACTATTAAAATCAAATTTGTCTTTTATCAATGTTGGATGTTTCTCTATATTGGAAATTTTATGGTATAAATGAGTTCGAGGATGGATGTAGGCTTTGAGGTCTTGGTGTGCCACAAACAACCAGATAACGTATTTCTGCCTAATTTGTTATTACCCAATTTTGCACCAAATTTTGCTTGAAATAAAGTAATGAACCACCCATTTTTTTTTATTTTTTTTGTACAAAAAACCTAATTAAAAGGCTATTGCTGGTGATATGGATTTTGTTCTTGATGTGATGCAAACCAGCAAATTAAGCATTTATATCTAATTTTTTATAATCATTTTTGTGTCAATTCTTTTGGTTGTTTTTTTTTCTAAAAAAACATTTTTATATAAATAAACCATTGTAATTACATATATATTTATTTTAGTTTGTCCATTTGTTGGCCTTGAACTTAAAAAAAGAGTTTTCAGATAAAATCTATTCTATTTTTGTTCATAAACTTAAAAGGCTATTAATGATGGGATTGAAGGATGGGTGTAAACAAAATAAACCCAAGTTTAAATTAGTTTAAGACTAGTATTGAGATTCTCGTGTTGTGGCGGGAGCGTAAAACCATGAAAATGTTGAAACGTTTTATAGAACCCGTGTGTTGAAGGGGACGTTGGACCTACGATTTGCGGCATCACTGTAAAGTCACATAGACCAAAACATTATACATATAAAAGAATAACTATGTCGATTTTAGGTATGAGCTCGATACCGGCTAATGTTTGTACACGCCACCATTGATGTTAATGACATCACACCCATCCTTAGTTTTTATATCCGGTTTGTTTTCTGATTTTTGTTATGAAAGTTTATACTTTATAGATCTGATTTTTGTTCAAATTCACGTTTAGACTTCGATTTGGCTTGATGCGTTCTCCATAACATTATTACTTCCTACGTCACGTCAGCTTTTAAATATAGTAAAAATCACACCAATAACATCACACAAATAACAATCTAACTTATATCACAATTCACAAGCATCATTAAAAACATATAAGATCTATAAAATAGTAATAACAATAACAATCCTTTCTAGCTTTCTTCATTCTTCCTTACCCGTTGCACCACGATCCTTAGCCACCTCGACTCGCTCAGCCTGAACCTGGCTGGTTTGACTAACCAACCCCTGAGTCTCTTCACCCTTCGTGACACACCCTTGCGGGTCCATGACCGCTTCAGCCAAAGCCTCACGTGTACATCCAACAAGCCTCTCAACTGAGATCTTATTCACATCACGACGGATCCCAATATCAGCAAGAAACCGACTTACGCAATACATACCACACCCCACAACCGCCAACCCAGAAAAACTAGTGGTCAAAAAACGAAGCGGGGTCGAGACAATAGCACTAGTAGCAGCTAGAAACGAGGCAGCCTGCCCACTCCGTCCGACACTAATAGTTGTGAAAACGAGCAACCCCGTCTTACAATAAATTGCAAAATCTTCACAATTGTTTTTAAAAATATTGTACACGCCAAACCCGTTCTCGAGAAGGAACTTTGCACGGTGAATGGCATCATCGGGTGGGTCCGACGGAGCAAGAGTGCATGTTCCGCCTCGGGCTTTGGCGAGGAAAATGGCAGGGGAGACTGAATATTTGAATAAATAAAGGTCACCACCAGATAAAAAACAGTTTAGACGTGAACTGATGACACCATCAGCATTTGACAGGTCACCACATTTTAAACAAGGGTTGTCAGAATTTGAAGGTGATGAGCTTAGAATAATACGATCTAGTACGGTTCCGGTCCCGATTTCTTGGCCACCGCCCCGAGTGAAGTGGATTACTTTATCGTCACCAATGTATATCCCTGCAGTGCATGAAACGGGATCATTTTCTAAAGTAGATTGATACTATGTTCTAAATCAGGCAAAAAACTATTGCTTTTAGGATTGATCGAGTAGATGGTCATTATAAGTAATTGCAGTATTCAACTATGGTTGCCACAAGAAACTCAAGTGAAATTAAGTTTATCTTAAAAGACAAAATTCAAATAAACTTGAAAGTATTTCAAACGACGAATGACCACTTACTTATCATTCATTGTTGGTTTCATGGGTTGATTTGTTCTTTATTGTTAGCTGAATGATTCAAAACAATGTCCAGTTAACTTTTTTACTGTAAATGTTTTTTTAACTTTTTTACTCAAGTATTTCTAGGATGCAGTGAAAGTAGTTTCATTTATCCTTATACAACAGTGGTATCAGAGTTTTACGCTAGAGCCAAAAGTGATAAAAGTTTCGATCCACTCTCATGCAAAACGACAATAGTAAATTGGGTGCAACATAGTGCATGAGGAAACAAAATACGGTGCCATCACCATGACAAGCACAACTACTATAGAGCCATAGAGAGCAATCAGAAGCCATTCTTCAAAGAATGGATTAATTTGGGCAAAAACAAACTGTATATAAGTACACTTGGATCTCAGTCAACGGGTCAAATCATCAATTTGGGTCTAACTTAGATTAGTCAACGGGCCAAAACAGGTAATATTATAAAACATCAACTTAGAATACTTTAAAAGGTTTACCACCACACATGACCATATTTTGTCTCCATCACATACTCGATGCCGATACCATTGCCACCCGTACCGCCAGCAATCTAGTCCACAGCCATGCCCGGCGCTCCTTCACTTCCGCCATTGATTGTCGCTGTGCCATCCACACCATCGCTGTCACTTATAAGAACCATCATAACTGTTGCCTTTATCTTTCTACCACCACTGCCGCCGCCTCCAACACCACCTCATAGTTGTGCCCACCACCACCAGCCAACATAAAAAAAATAGCGGTGAACCTATTTCAGTACTTTTTCTAGAACGACTGACTACAACTTGACTCCAATTTGACCCGAAAAAAACTTATGCTTTTTTTTAAAACAGCCCGTTTTAGCTCAATCTTATTTCGCCCAGAAAGCATATTGACCCAAATCCCGCCTGACCTGCCTAGTTTGTCATGCCAAACCACTACTAACTCCTTGTCCCAACCTCTAATTCCAATCTTCAAAGAAAAAAGTCCCAGAAGCTTTGGGATTCGTTGGGTATAAGAGCCAAATCCAGCACCTAATCAAACCAACTGACAATAGCGGACACTCTCAAGAAGAACAAGGCTCCATTGTTCATACAATCAGCACTAGATCATGAGACATTTCCCTACATTACTACAGCAACACCAGCTATAGGGACTTAGAAACTCTAAAGCAAGAAATTTTTAGGTGATAAAAAGGTAATCACAGTTCAACTTCGGTCTCTTCTTCAAGAATTTATGGTGATGATAATGAAAGAAAAGGTACCGCAGCAAGCTTTTCTATCCAGTGTCTGGGGCGGCTTAGTCAAAAAATAGCTGATGAACTTGATGGCAATGAAACTATTGATATTAGGCTATGCATAGTGGAGGGGCTACAAATTGGGGCGTTTTGCGCCGTGTGGCGCCCAGTCAGCAAGGGGTGAAAATTTGTTGTTGGGGTGTAATGGTGTAGGGGCTACAATAGTAATATAATAATAATAATATATACATATATGTATATATAACACACACACACACATATTAATATAAGAATAATATTTTTTTCTTCTTCTTGGGCGACATCTTCTCCTCGCCCCCGCCCCCATTTCGCCCAAATATCGCCCAGGGGTGCGGTGTGCTCTCCCTTTGTCGCCCTTTCTCGCCCAAACTCGCGCCCCATTACGCATAGCCTTATATGATTTGTTATCTATGCAGTTAATGCGGTAAAAAATCAGATATCGGTCAAGGACCAATATTTGAGGTATAGGTTATCGAGGTGGAATATCGGTAATTCTAATATCATGCAGAATTTATATATATAGCGATTTAACACTGATAATTCAGTATACTCTCCTACCATTAACAGATTAACCATTTGCAACTTGCAAAGGTAGCAAAACACTAACAATTGTAGCAAGTAGGAACTTATTCAGACAACACTAACATTAAACACCAAAAAATGACAATTAAGACTTGGTAGCAATAAGAAGAAAGACAAATGAAAGAACTAAGAAGAAAGGTACTGATATTGGGAAATTCGGTGATATCTCTGTCACTATCGCCGATATTATTGGTGCCGATAATATTTTACATTGGGACCGATAACCAATATCCCACCGATATTGACTGTAAGGGGAAACTTTTAGGGAACTACCAATTTGCTCAACAATTACGCATTGACTGTTCCGGAGCCTATCATTGTAATTAAACCCTTACATTGTTGAAGGATTAAATTAACTAATGTCATCTTAAAAAACCATTTAACAAATTTTCATAATCCGATTGCAAATTTAGATCTGTGGCATATAAGGATTAAAAATAAACCTAATTAAAGAGGAATATATACCGTGATGAGCGTAGATCCAAGCTGTGCGCCATGAATAGATGTGATCGCTTGGTTTTAATTGCGATTTGTCGATTTTGTTGGACAGAATTTGTTTCATATCATCCATTGGTGTAACCCTAGCCAAGGCAGGCAGATGATCAAGAATGTGATCCATTCATGTGATTGTGATTGTAAAGGTTGCTTACTTGGTTTGGTTTGGTTTCGACTTTCGGGTAATAATATTAATTAATTAATTAATTTCATTTAGATTGTGGGACCCATGTTACACCCACTTTACTTGATCCTTCTTTCCTTGAATCTTCTCAGCGTGTGTGGGTTCAAAATCTATCTGCCGCGTATTCTAATAATTTTTGTATGGTTACGTTTATTCATGTAACTAGTTAGGTGCCCGCGCTATGCAGCGGAGTATGTGCGCAAACCCGATGACGGTGCGTTCGTAACTCGAAATTGGGCGCGTACCACATGCAAAGTCAGTATGTGTGTAACTGACAGTTGAACACGTATAACCGGCACCAGAATGCATGTTACATGCATTAAACATGCTTAACCGACATCATGTGTGTAACTCACGTTGATTACTTGTACGTTACGTGGTGTTGGGCGCTTGTCAATGTTGGGTAATGCTCGTTACGTTGTGTTGGACACATGTTAATTGGATCTGGTACGTTTAAATAATGTCATCACGTAATTGATGCCTAAAATGTACAACAATTTCAAATAAATCGATTTTCAAACCAACCCATTTTGACCTGAAACCCATCTGGACCAGACACCGTTTTAACCCGAAACCCGTTTCGACCCGATACCCTGTTGACATGACCCCTTTCGACTTGAATTCATCCCGACCCGAACCAAATTAACCCGCTTTTGTATTGACGTTATCCGACTCTAATTCGTTTTGACCGAGATTCAAACCACCCGACCTGACCCATTGTCATTACAAACCGGTAATAACGTAAATGTTAATTTTTGAAATTAATAAACTCTATCAATATCATACTCAAATTAAAGAGAATAAAATGTTCGTTTTTATAGAATAATTTTCTTAAAAAGATATTAACGTGTGAAAAAGTTATGGACGTTTAAAAGTCGTGGAGGTAGTTTGTTTTAAATAAGGGGTTAATGTGTAATTATTCTAAAAATTAACAAAATTTAATTAAATTTGGAGGACTAAAATTGAAACTATTATGTAAGAACCTAAAGTAATGTTGTGTTATAAAGAAAACATTGCCCTTAAAATTTCTTAAATCTATGCATAGTATGTTGTACAATAAGCAACAAGTTAGGTACCTCTTAAAATTTAAGAGGTCTCTAACTCATGCTTTATATATAGTAGAGACTAGAGATATGTTAGAATTCGTGTGATACATGAGTTGTTAAAAAATTAAGAAAAAAACAACAAAAAATATTAACGATAATATAATATGTATAATTGAAAGTTTACAACAATCTTACAAGTTTTCCTCATGAATTTTAATATACAACTAAGACGACTTCCGAACTATTTGACCCTATAACTAAATTCAAAACATGAATACGGGAAAAACCGTCACTTGCCAGGTTCATTCGGGATGAAAGTTGAATTCCTCACAACTTCATGATGATGTCATCGTAGTTGATTTATCCAAGGCTAAGAAAAACATGATGCAAAAATGAGTGCACAAAAGAGAATATTATAAGATTTTTTTAACTATTCACTTATGAATGAGCAGTTTCTGATGGGTGTGCATGAAACCGGAGCAAACCCTTAACCAAAATAAATTGACCCAACCCAAAATTAAAAGGGTTGATTCTTGCAGGTTTAGAAACAACGATAGTTAAAGATCTTTCATATCTGTAACCAAAATCGGGCTCATTGGTAAACGGGTTAAAATTGCCACTTTTACTCAAAACATGCTGACTATCTTGAAAGAACTCTTAAACATGTTTTATTTCAGAATATGTGATTATGGATGTAATAATATTGCTTCTTAATTATAAATTTATAATAAACTCATTCAATAATTTTTTCTTGCTAAACAGGGAATAAAGTGTAAGCAGGCCAACTCATGACGAGTCCCGTTTAGGTCCGTTTAAACTCACATGACCCGAAAATACTGCAACTTCCGTTTATATCATTTAGATAGTGTTTGGTATACAAGAATGAGATACGAAATAGAATGAACCATTGTCTGAGAGAATGCAAAAATGGAGTTTGATTGGCCAATGGAATGAAATCATCACCTCATCTATTCTACCCCCCTAAGCATCCCAAATTTATTCCATCCACCCCCTTGTTTATGTATTTATTTTTTTCATTTCATTACTTCTTTCACCCTACACGTGTTCTATTTATAACCTTAGCAATAATTTGGACGACATATAATTTTAATTGTACTTCATGTTTTTAGGTACTTATACCACATTAGTATGTTTTTTAAATTTAACTCATTATAGAGTCAACGATCCCCACTCTCATCATTTAGTTTCAACAACACCAGGTAATGATGGAAGACTAGACGAGTAGGTGGAGTTCACTAGTTAAATCCTTGAAGTGAACGAGTTTTATCTCGCCACACTGTGGTGTCTTCAGACTTTTAAGCGAATGCTCATGGACGTTGGCCATAGGTGAGGGGTTCGCCGGATCCAAACACGAGTGTATCTTAAGGTGATGAATTTAACTTGTTGCCCATTTGATGGATTCTTTGGTCTTAAAATAAAATAAAATAAAAACTAATTATAGACAAGTCCCTCGTAATTCTCATGAATTAGCTTATTTAATAAACCCAAATCCCTAAGGCCATATGTAATGGGCGTGACTTTGGGTGACAAGTGAGCGAGTAGGGGCGCGAACACCGAACCACCCCCCCCCCCCCCTACGATTTTTGGACGATAAGGGGCGGGGTTCTTTTATCGCCCGAAGTGTTTGAAAAATATTATTATTTTATTCATTTGATCGTTGCAAACGGTCAAATATAAAAATAATTAATTAATTAAACAATATATATATATATAAACATACACCTTCTTCTCCATTTCATATCCATTTCATCCACAATTCATACCCAAATTCTTCAAAAAATCTAGCAACATAAATCCTACAAACAACCCGAACCAACCGAAACCCGTGGAACCACCGCTATCATGACAGAAATGATCAAAAAATCCGAAAAGTTTGTCGAGGAACTCAACGATACCATGAGAGAAACCAACAAACAACACGAAAAGATTGCCGCTATGATGGAGTTGCGGGAAATGAGTAAAGAATACGAATCCCTCAAAGCGGCCGGGTCACACGAAGAGGCTGCATTGTTGCAACGACGACGAGTCGAAAAAACGCGCGATTATGGATATTAGTATTTTTTTAGTAAAGTGCCAAAATCGTTCTTTAGGTTTGGTCAATTATGCGACTTTCGTCGAAATAGTTTATTTTTTGCAACTGGACCCTTGAGGTTTTTCATTTGTTGCCAATATCGTCCAAACCATTAACCTGGTTAGTTTTTCATGTTAAATATGGGGTAAATTTGTCTTTTTATCCTGTTTGTTTATTTTATAACTTTTCACATGAGCCAACTTTTTTTTTATATACATAAATTATATTTATACATATTTAATTATCTATAAATATATAACATGTATTCGATGTATTTTAATCACCGATATATACCATCACCAGCATCCACCAACATCACCCAACACCTCCACCACCCGACCATCTACTTAACCGAAAAAACGTGACTGAACTCCTCACCCTCCCTTGTAAACGTTGCCATGATCAGCGCCTAGAAAACTCATCCATCATCACCGTAAGGGAACCGGTTTTGATGGCTAGAAACCTGCAAATCTTGGTTTCAACTAGTGGTGGAGAGCGATAGAGTCAACTAGTTATGTTTCTACAAGTTGGGCCCACGATATCTTTTTTTATTATTTTCTTTTTATAATTATTTAATTAGTTTAATTATAAAAAGAAAATAATAAAAAAAGATACTGTGGACCCAACTTGTAGCTCCTACACCATTACACCTCAAAAACAAATTTCCACTCCTTGTTGACTGGGCGCCACGTGTCACAATTCGCCCCTATTTGTAGCCCCTCCACTACACATAGCCTAACCCTTAACTCTCCCTCCCTCGTCCACTGTTGCCGTTACGTTGGTTTCTTTCTGATATATATATTTCTAATTCAGTTCTTAATTGCATATGCTCGTAATAGATAAATTGAATTTGGGTAACAGCCTTTGGTTTGTGTTTGTAAATATAGAGGTAGGGTACCAAAAAGACCCAAATACCCTTAAGGAATACCCACGGGTCAATCAGAAGTCCCTCATAAGGCACCGGCGGGACATACGAATCATCCGCATAAATCACCTGAGGAAGAAACACCCTCATAGCACATGCGGAAGCATCCTGGCACCCTCAAAAGTCATCCGCAAGAAGGAATACCCTTACGCGTAAATGACCACGAGGCAATGCCCCGGGACAGCTGTTATCAACTAATTACCTTCTAGAAGATCTTTTAAAGATGCTTTCTTGAGCAATGCGTGATCACTCAGCCAATTAGCTAGTGACACGTGACAAGGCCGTTATAACCGTGCACATGGTCAATATTACCCCATTAACCAATAATAGAGCGACACGTGTCCAGGTTGTTATACATGCACATGCAACGTATAAGCTAAACCTATCATATAAGGACACGCGTTCAGACGGTTATGAGGCGTCTTCTAAAGGGACAGCTGGCCCAATCACTTCCCTACACCCTTCGGCTATAAATACCCTCTCAATCATCATGAGGTATTCATTCACTCCCACTGCACTTTCTCAATTTACTTAAGTACTTTATTCTCATCAGAACTGTACTTATTCTCACACCGGAGGGTGGTTACGGGAAGACCCCCCTCTTGTCCTTTCCGTAAGGAGATCACGGTGTTCGGTTTTGCAGGATTTACGTCAATGGACTTGGGGAATTGTATTCATATCGTATTGGCAATAACCGTATCCTACCCTGGGGATTCATCGGATCTAGGACCCATTAGTGGGGAGTAGATCCGTGTATCTTCATTGGCGCCATCTGTGCTTTTGTTAGAATAGCAGAAAAATTTTCTGTTCTCTTTACGATATGAGTCAGTTACCTAAAGGGCCGATGGTAAATCAAGCACAACCTCCACGTGATCTCAACTTTGAAACACGTGAAGGAGCAACATCTGTGTTTGCTCGAATTTCAACCCCTGTCGCAAGAACCGACACCGCTAATCCAGGAAATTTTTCCTTGGGTGGTTCAACGGCTCGGGGGTTGTTTGCTCAACAAGAAGGTGTTACTCCGATAGACGCCGGAAATGTTGTTACACCAACTACTGATTTGGGGCATGTCACAGCTCCAGGAGGTTCTAACTTGAGGAATTTAGAACGAGTTTAAAGAGAAGTCCCCCGAACTCAATCGGAGTTAGGTTTGGAAGAATATTCCGGTGATTCTAACCTAAGAATAGCTCATCGTCATAATTTCAGAACCGAAGAAACTTTGTCTCCAGACGAGTGTCTTCGTGTTCAACAAAATAGTCTGAAAGCAGAGTATGAACGTCGGGTCCGGAATGAGCGTTTCCATGGCCGTACCTTGACGTATGATGAGCCTCCCAGGAGATCTATCTCTCATCCCATCATGGTAAGCCACATCCAATATAGCCTGCCACCGGAACAGAACGTAGGAGAAATCCGGAGGTTACGTCCTCGTCCACGTATAGACATGCGGGCATCATCTTATGAGGATGAATTGGACGGATACGACTCAACTTATAATCCAGAAGGTAGTTACTACAGCGGAGATAGTCGCTTCCCCTCGTACGGAGGAACTAGCTATCCGCGCCCAGTTGTCCGCCATGCGGAGTATCATAGCAATGCTGAGTATGATTTTTCCAAACCATATCGCCTGGAATCTTTCGCAGAGAAATTAAAATTTATTTCGAGCAACGCGACAGCTCCATTCCCGATTAATGCAAAGATTCCAACATCCGTTGGAACATATAATGGAATGACTGATCCTGGTGATCATCTGTTAAGGTTCGAAGCAGTCGGAGGAGTCAGTGGTTGGACTCTTCCATATTGGTGTCACATGTTCGCACTAACATTCACCGGGGCGGGGCGGGAATGGTTTGAGAAATTGCCATGTAGAAAGATTACAAGTTGGAAAGACTTTGTAGCAAAATTCTCTCAGCACTTTAGTCAACAAAAGAAACACACTCGTGACCCTTCGGAAATACTAGATGTTACAAGGCGAAATAATGAGTCTATTGAAAACTTCATTACTCGTTATACTAACGAGAGCCTTAAAATCGGAGGAGTAAGCGAAGATATGCTATGGGGAGCATTCTGTAAGAACGTACATAGTGATGCTTTAATTCGTACTCTCACAGGAAGAGATGGAATGCCCGAGTCATGGGATGAAATCATGAAGGCGTCAAAGTTGTTTGCAAGAACTGAGAAAACTCTAAGTTCCAGTAGCCAAAAGCAATCACCAAGTATTGAGTTTCAAACTCCAAGACCGAACAAGCAGGCTAAGGGACCAATATGGTCAAGACTTCAGCCAAGTGCGGAAACATCTAAGCCTTTTGATGCAAGGTCTTTGATCGGTAACAAAGGTAAACGCAATTTTTCAGCTCGTTCCCCTAATAAGTTGGACCCAGTTATCAAAGACTCCCTCAGAAATTCTCACCACGAAAAATTTGACTTTCCAGAAGCCTCAACCAATACCACGGAAGTCATTCTTGGATAACAAGAAACACTGCTCATATCATAATGATATTGGGCACAATACAAATGAATGTGTGGCCCTCAGAAATGAAATTGAAGCAGCTGTTAAAAACGGTAAACTCGAACATTTGGTTAAGGGGGTACGAGCAGGGACTGGCAAACCTCCCGCAAAGGATAGCCAAGGCCCAGCTAAAAAGCAAGTCAAAGATCTGAATGTCCACATGATTCAGGGGAGACATTCGGGTAAAGGAAAAAGGAGAGACTATTCAGACGAAGAATGGAAGAACGAGCCCGTGATTTTTCATCGGATCAAAGGGGGCCCGTGTATCAAAAACCCGCTAATAATTACTGCCGAATTTGGTCATTACCGGTCACAATATATGTTCTTTGACACAGGTAGCACGTCCGACATTATGTACGAACAGTGTTTCGAACAATTGGACGAAGAAGACAAAGAAAGACTACAACCAATTCATGCTCCTGTTTCTGGTTTCGGGGGAGAGATAATGCACCCGCGCGGTGTTATTACTTTCCCGGTCACACTAAGTGACGGAATACATTCAAGAACAGAAGAAGTTGAATTTTTGGTCCTACTAGCAACTTCTAAACAAAACATTATTTTGGGACGAGAGGCGATCAGAGACTTTAACGCCCACCCGTCCACAGCTCATGGTGCAGTAGGAGTTCCAACTCGCACTGGTGTGGCGATAATTCATGTAGACCGACATTGTTTTGCAACCGAGAGTTCAAGACCAAGCAAGGTCCCAAGACAGGCTCAGAGGACCGAACCTGAGAAATAGGTTTTGAATAAGAAGTTTCCGGACCAGACAATTACAATAGGACCCGCTATCTCGGAGATAGTGAGAACCTTTCTAAAGCAATTATTGACCAAGAACATTGAAGTTTTTGCGTGGCAGCCTGCGGACATGACCGGTGTCCCGCGGAGCATTTCGGAACACAAGTTAAAGGTAAATCCGTTGATCACCCCAGTTGTGCAAAAGAAACGAAAGATGGGCCCGGAACAAACGAAAGCCATGAATGAGCAAGTGCAAGATCTTCTTCACGCTGGAATTATACGAGAAATTAAGTACCAAACGTGGGTGGCAAACCCAATAATTGTTCTGAAAAGCAACGGAACGTGGAGAATGTGCATAGATTATAAAGATCTAAACAAAGCATGTCCGAAAGATTGTTACCCACTTCCGGAAATCGATTTAAAGGTGGATGTTGTGGCCCATTTCAAATTCAAGTGCTTCCTCGATGCTTACAATGGGTATCACCAGATTCATATGACAGCTAGTGATGAGGACAAGACAGAGTTCCGCACTGACCAAGGAACATTCTGTTACAGAATGATGCCTTTCGGGTTAAAAAATGCGGGTGCCACATACAAACGATTGATGGATCAGGCCTTCAAGGGACAGATAAGTCGAAATCTCGAAGTGTATATGGATGATTTAGTGATAAAAAGCATCGAGGAAGACCAAATGTTGAGGGACATAGAGGAAACTTTTGAAACTTTGAGGAGTATCAATATGAAGTTAAATCAAGCAAATTGTTCCTTCGGGATGGAGGAAGGAAAGTTCCTCGGGGTAATCGTTACGGGCACGGGTTTCAAAGCTAATCCAGACAAGGTGCAAGCAATAGCCCGTATGCCATCTCCCGTATCCCTCAAGCAAGTTCAAACACTTAATGGCAGATTGGTAGCATTAAACAGGTTTCTGGCAAACCACGCTGCTAAATCTTACCCGTTCATTTCAACACTAAGGAACTGCCTCAAAAAGGCACAATTCAGATGGACTCCGGAAGCCGAACAAGCGTTTCAGGAAGTCAAGAAGTTTTTAATGGAATTGCCCACGTTAACGGCTCCTCACGCGGGTGAACCATTAACATTATATTTGTCGGCATCCGACATTGCTGTGGGGGTTGTCCTATTGACAGATAGGAAAAATATCCAAACCCCAATTTATTACGTCAATAGAACACTGTCGGACCCTGAAACAAGGTATTCGATGTTGGAAAAATTGGTGTTGGCGCTGGTTTTTGCCGCCAGACGGCTCCACAGATATTTTCAAGGCCACCCCATCAATGTGTTAACTGGATACAAACTCAAGAACGTGTTGAGTAAGCCTGAATTGTCCGGTCGGCTGGCAAAATGGGCCATCGAATTGGGTGAACACTCGATCGAGTATAAGCCAAGACCGGCAATCAGAGGACAAGTGCTGGCGGACTTCATAACAGAAGTCCCGCAACACAAAGAACAATAATGTTTAATCGAACAACAACCCCAAGCACCTCCGGAACAGGGACAAGTCTGGTCACTGTTCACGGACGGAGCTTCAAGCAGCGAAGGGTCAGGTGCAGGCTTACGGCTAGTCAATCCTGAGGGGCATGAATTTACGTACGCCATCAAATTGGACTTCAAAAGTACCAACAATGAGGCAGAATATGAAGCCTTCCTGGCAGGACTGCGGATAGCGAAAAAGCTTGGGGTAAAGCATTTGGAAGCACGGGTGGATTCTATGCTAATTGCATGACAAATAAACGGAACATATGAAGCCAAAAATGATGTCATGGCTTCTTATTTGTCACAAGCAAAAGTCTTAATACGCCAATTCTCCTCTTTCAATGTCGTTCACATTAAGAGGAATGAGAATAAATCGGCGGACGCTCTTAGCAAGCTAGCTTCAACGAATTTTGAGCATTTTTCCAAAGATATTCGCGTCGAAGTTCTAGATCATTCATCCGTTCCACAAAATCAAGTCCTGGTAATTCAAACCGGCGTTGAATCATGGATGACGCCCATCAAAGTGTACTTATCTTCCGGAGCACTTCCAGCAGGAAAGGCCGAGGCTCGGAAGATTAAGCACAAAGCTTTGAATTACCAGTTGACTGATGGTATCTTATACCGGAGATCATTTCTTGGTCCGTTGTTACGTTGTGTAGACGCAGAATATGCAAATTATTTGATCCGAGAAATTCACAAAGGCATTTGCGGGTTACACGCGGGACCAAGAATGACAGTTGCAAAGATCATGAACGCAGGGTACTATTGGCCCGGCATGCATCTAGACGCTGTGCAGGAAATCAGAAAGTGTGATTCATGCCAACGTCATGCCCCCAACACCCTGCGCCCAAAAAACGAACTGATTCCAGTTACATCTGCCTGGCCGTTCCAAAAATGGGCTATTGATATTATGGGACCTCTCCCAGAAACCCCTGGACGAGTCAAGTTCCTGATAGTGGCTATTGATTACTTCACCAAATGGGTAGAAGCAAAACCGGTTGCATCAATCACAGCTTCGAGCGTGAAAAAATTCCTGTGGGAATTCATTATTTTCCGGTTCAGCCTCCGCAAGAATTGGTAAGTGACAATGGGACCCAATTCGCTGACAGCGGATTGCAAGAATGGTTGAAATAACTTCAAGTCATTCAAACCTTTACATCCGTAGCTCATCCGCAAGCGAATGGTCAGGTCGAAAGGACTAACCGAACTATCAAGGAGGGGATCAAGGCAAGGCTAGGGACGAAACGAACAGGTTGGGTGGATGAATTACCTCATGTATTATGCGCCTTCCGCACCCAGAAGAACTCCAGTAATTTGGAGACACCCTTTAGCCTAACCTATGGCACGGAAGCCATGATCCCCGCAGAAATCGGGATTCCATCCGCGAGGGTTCTATTAATTGATGACAACGATCACGAACTCATGATGAATCTAGATCTATTGGAAGAAAGAAGAGAATTAACATTGATTCGCGAGCACAATTATAAGAGACAGCTTGAGAAATATTACAACTCGCGAGTCCAAAATTGCAAATTCGATGCGGGAGACTTTGTCTGCCGCAATAACGAGGCTTCCGGTCAGGAGCCTCCGGGCAAGTTAGCCCCAACTTGGGAAGGACCTCATAAAATTAAACAAGTACTATCCAAAGGTACCTATAAGTTGGAGAAGTTGGATGGGACGGAAATCCCTCGAACATGGAACGCAGCACAGTTAATGAAATACTATATATAGCGGTTTTATTTTCTTCTTTATTTTTCGGCCTGCGTGCCCACATAGACTGGCAAGTTATGCAATTTCTTTTATTGAAAGAAGGCCTATACCCAATGTATGAGAATGCCCAGTTAATTCCATGTTATTTTATTAAGTTGTAATCTTTTATTGACAAAACTGAAGTTCCGGATAGGCACTTATATTATAATACATAAGACAAAGTGCACCGGAAGAAACACAAAGACTTCTTATTATTGATCAAAAGAGATTACAAAATAGGAAGAAAGATTTACAAAGAAAAATACATATACATCTACGGGGCGACATTCTCGTCTTCCGCAATATCTTCGGCTTCCTCATCTTCTTCCTCCTCCTCAAGATCCAGCAGCTCCTTTAATTGCTCCATGGCATCGTCCTTATCCGAAAGCTCTGATATACGGTCTGAAAGGGAAAATTTTAAGGTGTCAAACTCTTTAGTTTTCTCAAGAAGGATAGCAACGGTATCCTTGCCGGTCAGAACGTACTCCTCCGGAACTTTGCCCTCAGAACAAAACTTATACCCTTCCTCAAAACCCATCTGTCGGCCTGCTTGCTCGGACGCACGAAGAAGCACCGCAACACAATTTCCAAGATCGTCGTTGTTCCGGATATCAGTGATAACCTGTTAAGTCAAACAACCACGCGTGAGTACAAACAAACACATTATGTTAATACAAAAAAACTGGGTACCTTGGGAATCGCTGTCGACAGAAGCCATTTCTTATCCGCATGAGACCGAATAAGATCCATCTTATGTGCAGCACACTCCAAGGCTTGGTCTCAACTCTTAGCATTAAGGTCAGATAAGCGCTTGTCCTTGGCTGCTGAGTCAGCTTGAAGGATCTTTATCAGCTCAGGTTGGTCATCCAACTGTTTCTGGAGAGCAGCTTTAGCTTCCTCAGTAGCAAGTTGTTCGGTTTTTGCCGCCTCCATGGCCCGACGGCTATCTTGGGCGTCAGTTAACGCCTTAAAGGCGTCTTTCTTGGCGCCGAGCAAATTTCGCTCGGTTTCCTCTAGCTCATCATTCATGGCCAACCAATCACGATGTATCTCCTGATTGGTGGAAACAGTGTTCGCCATATGATAAGAGTTGGACTCTAAGAGTTCCCGACGGATGCGACGGCGTTGCCGTTCCTTCTCAGCAGGAGGAAGACTTTCGTCGAGATATTCTTGGCAAACATCTGCATCATTCAACACTGAGTTCCGGCGCAACGACCAGCGAGGTCTATGTGGAGCTGTATCTTCCTCCACCTGAGATGAGGAAGCTTGCTCCCCATAGTGAAAAACACTAACCCCACCTTGATCCCAGAAGAAATGCTCTGGATGAGGTGGGGATGTGGGAAGTTGATCGGATTCACCAACCTCCTTCTCTTTGACAGGGGAATTATCTGACAAGTCGATCGGATCTGGAACAGTGTTTAGCGGTGAGGTTGGAGGAGTCGGACGACGTGAGTCCTTCAAGCCTGAAATAACAAAAAAAAACCTCTTTAATCACCAAGGAGCGACAGATTGAAGTATAATCGCAAGGGTTCAAAACTTACCTTTAGAAGCATTTTGGGTGGAAAGCTCTCGAAGACGAGCTCCCAGGCCCGAGACTTCTACCTGATTTTTCTTCTTTTTCTTCTTCTTAGGCGCCGCATCGGAAGACTGCGCTTTCCGTTTGTCAGCAGCCTTGGAGATATTCGCATCTGTAACAGGAGGTTCTCCCTCAACGGATTGAGGACCACCTTCCTCGCCTATCGTTGGGTCGGCGGTGGTTTTCAAATCCTGCCTACGGGTCAAACCTACAGTCGAAGGTGAAGGGTTAGTAGCACCAATCGTTAACCCTTCCTCGCAGAGTGACGACTCTTCGCTAGACGAGAGGAGCACTATCACCTCGCTCGAAGTAACAGCGGTTATAGGTTGAGGTTGAAAAATACCTTCACACTTGGTGACAAACTCCTCACCTTGTGCGAACAGCGCCTCGGAGACAATAGGCTCCGGAGTAAGAATAGTGGAGAAAACGAAATTATTCCGCGTACGTTCCAAAAATGGTACATCATGCTGAGTAATAGGACGGCGAACCATCATGCCTCCCATCTTGTCCACAAGAGTGGAAAGAATCGTACCTTCACCTGCAGTCGAAGAACGTTAAAGAAAGTAAACTGGAAAACCAGAATATTACAAATAAACACTTACTCCCATCAGAATTCTCATAGTAAGGCTCCAAGGTAGGAAACGGCCACAAACGACTCATCCGGGCATGCACCATCGCTCCCTCATGAATGGGACGCATGGGCGTCGGAGTCTTTGTTAAAGTACGAAACCAGGCACGACCTTCGTATTCGGAAGCAGGGACTTCCGGCAATTTGTCCTTTGGCTTCCGGTAAGTCATGGCAAACGAGATAACATCCTCACTGATCCAAAAGAATTTTGTCTTCCACCTATGAATACTACGAATCCATTCAAAGCCAATAGTTCCTTTGTTGGTGGTGGTGAAACCATACCAGCCTTCACGATAGGTCATCTTGTAGAGTGCGGCGAACATCCCGATAGAGGGATCATAGTTGTGTGCTTCGCAACAGAACTCGAAATGTCGAATTCTAAGCATTCCAAAAGGATGAACCTGGGATAAGTGAATCCCGTAAGCCGTCAGGACCGACTGCAGGAACTTGGTCACGGGTAACCGGAAGTTCCCGGTGGTGAAATAGTCCACATAAATGGCCATTTTCTTCGCCGGGGGCGCCGTCGCAATGGCTCCTTTAGATGGACGTTCGGCTTCTCACACCGGTGGAAAACCGTATACATTTTTAACATCTTCAAAGTCCTTCTCTTTAATGTCGCATCCGACTTCATTAATAGCGGGGGTATTTTTCTTCTGGGCAGCCATTGGAATCGAGTAATACAAGGCAGATATAGGAAAGCAAAGTTCTCTGATATGAATGAAAGCAAAAATATGTAAGTGATAAGAATGGGTTGAAGACATTAAGGCCTATTTATACTCCGCAGTTAATGCGACCATCTGACTGACAAAAGAAAGAGAAAAAATGGACCACAAAACAACTGACACGTCAGGCGGGAGATTTATAAAAGCGTTTACAGCCTGTCAAATAGGCGTTTTACACGTCTTGTCAGCCACCGCCTAAAATCATCTCTCCGCCACGTCACCGATACTATCCAATTTACACAAGTACAAAATTCAGAAAGAAAAGATATCTTACAAAGATATTATCAACATCAAGTTCTTTTCATTAATATTCAAAATAGTGATTACAAAAAACTTGAATAGAAAATTACAAGTTCAAGTTTTAACGCCTACACCTATCCTATGGGTTCTGAGGCGTCGTGTCTTCCGGAGCATTCTGGGCGACATCTTCCGCCTTGTCATCATCAGACTTGTCGTCATCAGATTCGTCATCATCAGATTCATCATCAATGTATACTCGCAACTGTTTCACGGCATCTTCAAACAAGGCAAACTCTGGAAGCATATGTTGTAGCGGAAAGGTCAGACCATCATATTCTTGGACCCGCATGCCAAGTTCTTACTCCGCATCAAGTCCGTGAAGGGGATGACTCTCAATAGGTTGTCCGGACTGTAAAATTTCGGGTTTTTCGCTTTATCATTTGTAACCATTACCCAACCCACTTTCGGGTCCGGGCTTTATCATTAATAAATTTCCGCATTTATCAAGTTATAAATTATTATTATATTTATATTTAAACTATTTAACGTTGACGCTTTTAACCCAAATACAAGTTCTAGCCTCATATATCTCCAACTTCAAACTACAAGGGCCTGAGTGTAACTTATGTTATAACCCACCTTCTTAATCCATTTACCCATACCTTTGTCTAAACGGGTTTGCTTGGACCCGAATCAAGAAATCACTCAATTGAATGTCCAAATCTGTTTGTGATCGAGTTTAATATTAGGAAAGCGTTTACTTTTGATTAGACGCGGCTCACCGACATGTTAATTATGTTAATTACATAATTTTTAATCGTTTTTCCTTCTTTAACCTAAACGACACCCAAATCTTGTTACACACGATAACCGCGATAATAATGCAATTAATTGTGAGGATTCATTCATTATTTGATCGCCAACAAAACCCCTATAAATAATTTAGTCCATTGCACCTGTTAATACTCGCTCATTACGTTTCTTTGGCCGGCCCTGTTCATCGTCGTTCTCCCTCTTCTGTTCGTCATCTGAGGTAATTACACATAGGGTTTAAATCGCGAAATCGTGTTCATCATTAACCCTAAACCTGTTTTAATCAACTGTAAACGAATTGGGTTAATTGAATTTGCTAGGGTTCTTGGCTAAAGGGGAAAAATCGGAATCTGTTTATATTTAAACGATCTGGGTTTTATGCAATCTGAACTTGCAGCTCATATGGTTGGGTTGTATGTGTATCAAACTCGGGTCACGTGTTCAATCCCCACTGAACCCGTTTTCTTCTTTTTTTTGGGTTTTATAATTATATTATTAATATTAATGATTACTTAAGATTGTTTAAACTAAAAACCAACCTTTATAACACTCGTTTTTCATATATATGTATTCTCTAAGACATGTTTTCACTTATATAAAGATACTTAAAAACTAACATTTTCATAAATATATATTCATATATAAATCAAGTAACTTTATTTATAAAAACTAAGGATGATATTTTATTAAGTTATGCTTTCTTATATAAACTAATGGTTTAATAATAACTCCATATAAACATAATGTTATTATAATATTTATCGTTTAACTCGTATCGTGATCCTTATCTCAAGTATATCCGTTACTCTCTTAGGCTTTATCGTTGTTCGCGTGTGATTCGTTTCCTCATTCTCACTATCTTAATCATCCTCGTCCATCTCTGAGGTGAGTACCACATCCCCCCTTTTTACTCGTTTTATCACTTTTGGGGACATATGCGTAACTTATTATATTTTCGCACTTTATCTATACACAAAACTGCAATTGTTGTCTTATGTGTTAACTAATATCATGCCATACTTGCTATATGTTTATGTGCTCAATGTGAACCGCATTCGGAGAGGTCTAACATAATCTCAGAAAATAGTATGATCATACGCTAGTCGATTTAGCCTTGTGCTTTTCGATATCTCATTTTATTTGCTCATTGGTTGATTTGTTAATCTCATTTGATGTGTTGCAGCTACGTATATTATTATATATGTATAACTGAACTGGTGTGTTGCTCACTCAACCTCGTGTTGACAAAACTATATTATTTTCACGCATATGCAGGTCAACGTTTGATGTGAAGTGTGGACTTAGAAGATTTGTTTAAGAACTTATGCTAGAAGAGTTTATTTTAAGATTTTAAATTTTCATTTGAATTATTTGATGTTTTGTTTACTTGGATTTCTTTTTGTAATGAATAATGGTGTTATTTGAATTAAATAAATAGATATTTGAATTTTAATTATTTGCGTGATAGTAACCTTACGAGCTATGACAATCAGTCCACGCCCCGGCATTTCCGCCGTAGGTTGGGGTGTGACACGGACCGGGCAAATGCCAACCCTTCGTTGAAGCCTTTCACCCGGCCAACCCCTTCAGAAGCAGTCGTCAAGTTCACAAAGCAATCAGTAAGCTCTGTACTTCTCTTAATATAACGGGTGACCTATAAACGAAGTTTGTTATACATCATAAAAGAAAGTAGACAAAAGTTAAGCAATATCCAAGAGGAACTTACCGAGTCAAGACCACGGTTGAGGAAGTATTGCCTCTCCCGCTCAGCGCGTTCCGCCCTGCCTCGAAGTTCTTGCAACTCGGTAGAGGCGCGGTCGCTAGCTTCAGTCTGAGATTGCAAAAGGGAGTCGTATGCAGACTGCATTTCGACAATAGTCTTGTCTTTCATTTCAGATTGTTCCCCTTGCAATCTAAAAGCTTCTTCGAGTTATTGGATCCGGGCGATTTGTTGAGACACTTCATCCTGTGCCTTCACCAATTCGTCCTTTTTCCTTTGAGTTTCAGCTCGAGAAGCTTCAAGGGTGGCATTAGACCTTTCACATGCCTCTTTCCACCGTTAAGCAGCATCAACATTCCGCTCTTTCTCTTTTTAGAGTGCAATTTCGGCGTCAGATTGTTTCCACCTAGCTGCACTCGCTGCTTTACGGTGATCCTCGGCTTCCTTCTCCGTAACTTTCAAGGCCTCGGAAGCCGCACCAAGCTTCCCGCCCATTGATCGCCACTCCCGCAAGATTTCCTAACTACAGGCTAAGCTGTTAGTCAAGGAAATAGCCAGATTAGTATGTAGTTCCTGGCGGGAGCAAGTTTGTTGATATGCCATTTCAGCAGGCGGCATATAGTGCTCAATGAAACTCATACAGGTCTTGGGATTAGAAACCCGAGACCCGTTGACAATGTTCCAAGACGAGACGAACAAATCATAGTCTCCCCCCAACTGAACGTTCTCAAAATACTGGGAACTGGAAGTCCCAAGACGAACAGGAGTGGAGGAAGACTGATGAAGCCCACCTTGCGAGGAACCCCCTCCAGCCTCATGGACAGATGGTCCAAAAAAAAAATCGTCTTCCCCGCCCGATGCAAAGGGCGAAGAAGTAGGATTGAATTGAGGACTGGATTGAGGAGGAGGTTCATCAGCCCTAAAGCCCTCCGTAGTGACTTCAAGGTTCTCTTGCTGAGAACCAGTTGCATCCCCACCTTGGAAAAGATAATCCAATGACCCGGTAGTCATTGGTTGAACATTAGACCCCTCCACAGTCGTTTCAACAGGAGGGGTAACAGGCTTGACCCCCTCCTTCTCCGGAGGAGGCGACGGTTGCTTTTCAACATTTGGTGTCGGCGTTGACAGCTTACCAAATGTGCGTCCTTTAGCAATGGACGGATTTGCGTAAGAACACCATAGTCAGATCTCATTACTATGGTTGACAAAAATTCACAAGCAAGAACTCACCAGTCACCGTCCCTAATCGCTCCGCAAGGTTGGGTGGTAGTAGTTTCCTTGGACGATGTGTCTGACGCTTCTTCGTTATTGGCCCCTTCTCGGCGTCCGCAACGCTAGTACCCGCGTCACTCGCATGCGATGCACGAAGAGACCTCTTCCGGTAAAGTTCTGCCAACAAATGCGAGACAGATGAAACTTCAGAAGCATCATCTAAGCTTTCCCCCTCAAGGAGGGAAGAATCGTCACTTAGAATGACGATCGTCACGTCGGAGGTCAGCGCATTAAGAGGAGGAGGGTTTAGAATGTACGCACTTGTTTCAAAGATAGCCTCCGAGACAATCGGTTCGGCACGCACTTTTACAGGAAAGAGGAAATGTTGAGCAGTCCTCTCAAGGATAGGCGCATCCTTTACGTCACGGATAACTTTACCCACACAGCCCTTGCCATCTTCTAGGGCGTTCAACATTGATCCAAAACCTGAAAACAACTGCAAATGTTAGCAATAAATACTCAAACATGGAAGAGTAAAAGAACAAGATATTTAAACTTACGGCCGTCTAGCCCAATAAAAACAGGCTCCATGAAAGGAGAAGGCCATAAACGGCTCATGCTTGCCCACACAAGAGCTTCCTCAGGAAGTGCCCGCATAAAAGTTGGCGGAGTAGTAAGCGGCTAGTGTAATATCAATAAGAGCGTCGTTCGGAGAACGACGAGTCATGGCCTCGGGCACCACGTCCTCGGAGATCCAAAAGAATTTTTTCTTCCAATCCTTGGAAATGTCCTCGGTTACGCTACCGATAACTCTATCGGGCAAGCTATGACAAGTGTACCATCCATTTCGGTTGGCCATCTTGTAGAATACAACAAACCGGTCCAACCGGGGAACTAGGTCATGTGCCATACACACAAACTCGAAGTGACGAATTCGCATGACAGCACGAGGATGGGGTTGAGATTAGTGAATCCCAAACGCCTTGACCACTCGTTGAAAGAACTTCGTGACAGGAAGGCGAAAATTCCCATGGTCAAAGTAATCAGCGTATAAAGCCATCTTTCCTGGAGGAGGAAAGCTGGCTATGGAACCAATAGAAAGGAATTCCGGCCTCCATTCCGGTGGAATACCATAAGTCTTAATAAGTCTTTGGTATTCCTCTTGGTCCCAGCAGACTTCTACCTCATCAACCTCAGACTTAGCAGGCGCCATTACAAAACACTTGGTGGAATATAAGGTTATCTCAAGAAAGATTAAATGGTAGATCGAAGAAAGAAAGCAAGTTCGTATTCAAAATCCAAAGGCGATAAAACTTCAAAAAGAAGTTAACTCCCTCTATTTATACCTACCGAAATTAATGCGATGGGATACGAACAGTGGAGAGAGAAAAAATCGCCCAGTATCAGACTGCCAAGTCACGTGGGAAATTCGAAAAAGGGGAAAAGTTGTACAGTCGGGTACAGTAACAGCCGTCACAAACGTCCTGTCACCTGCACACGCGCCTGCGAGTGGTCAACTTGTCCTTTTTTATGATTATCCACAACAACAAAAGATATTTCCCACCAACTTGCAAAGTTAGAAATCCACATTAAGTCCAGAATTTCACACGCATAAAATACTTCACATGGAAGAAACACTGGACTGGAGGGACTTATAGAGGTAGGGTACCAAAAAGACCCAATTACCCTTAAGGAATACCCACGGGTCAATCAGAAGTCCCTCATAAGGCACCCGCGAGACATACGAATCATCCGCATAAATCACCTGAGGAAGAAACACCCTCATAGCACATGCGGAAGCATCCTGGCACCCTCAAAAGTCATCCGCAAGAAGGAATACCCTTCCGCGTAAATGACCACGAGGCAATGCCCCGGGACAGCTGTTATCAACTAATTACCTTCTAGAATATCTTTCAAAGATGCTTTCTTAAGCAATGTGTGATCACTCAGCCAATTAGCTAGTGACACGTGACAAGGCCGTTATAACCGTGCACATGACCAATATTACCCCATTAACCAATAATAGAGCGACACGTGTCCAGGTTGTTATACATGCACATGCAACGTATAAGCTAAACCTATCATATAAGGACACGCGTCCACACAGTTATGAGGTGTCTTCTATAGGGACAGCTGGCCCAATCACTTCCCTACACCCTTCGGCTATAAATACTCTCTCAATCATCATGAGGTATTCATTCACTCCCACTGCACTTTCTCAATTTACTTAAGTACTTTATTCTCATCAGAACTGTACTTATTCTCACGCCGGATGGTGGTTACGGGAAGACCCCCCCCCCCCCTCTTGTCCTTCCCGTAACGAGCTCACGGTGTTCTGTTTTGCAAGATTTACGTCATTGGACTTGGGGAATTGTATTCATATCGTATTGGCAATAACCGTATCCTACCTTGGGGATTCATCGGATCTAGGACCCATTAGTGGGGAGTAGATCCGTGTTTCTTTAGTAAATCTATTCTATAATTCAACTTTAAAAAGGTTTTTTTTTTGTTCTCTAATAATCTGCAAAGCGAAAATGGTTGTTAATATATATATGCATGATATGAGATCTGGATTACATAAATCTTCTTGTTTCACGGGTTGCATAATTCTTTTGGTTTTGTAGGCAATAAATAAATATCAATATATATTTGGTGAATTTGGAGAGAGATGATGGATCGGATTTCACACCTTCCTGATTATATTGTTCATCACATACTCTCGTTTTTTAAAACTCCTACCGAGCTTGTTCGAATGAGTGTATTCTCTAAGACATGGTTTCACCTAACTGCGTCTTTCCCGATTTTATGTTTCAAGATTCAGAAGTTTAGTTCTAGACAGAGTTTTTTCAAGTATGTTGAGTACACCACCTCTAGATTTTGCCAACAAGATGTCACTGCAGCCAAGCTCAAGCTCATTACAACTATCGAGGAGCCTGCAGAATTAGATATTGTCAACAAATGCCTTGATTTAGTTTTTAAGAAAGGCGCAAAGCTGATGCTGATTGATATTACTAAATCACTCTTATCTGCTAACCCTATGCCAACGTACCGTTTGCCTAACACACTATTAGTTGTTTCTGTGTTAAAAACTTTGACTATACGTCACTGTGAGTTGCCTTCTTCCTTGACGGTCGATGATGTCAAGTTTAAATCTTTGATTCAATTGGCATTTGTAGAGGTCCCCATAAATAATGAAGTGATCAAGTGTCGCACCACTAATTGCCCTCTTTTACAAGTATTCACTATTAGCAATTGTCATGGTTTTAAAAGATTTTGTGTTTGTGGACATCAAAATCTTCAAAGAGTTCGAATATTCTATACAACCCAGTTGAGAGAATAGATATTGAAGCTCCTAATCTTTCAGATCTTTTGGTTTTAAATTGGGCTAGAAGAGAGGCACCAAAATTGAGCTTGGTTTCATGCCAAAAACTAACAACATTGACTTACTACTGGCATTCCTTACCAAACTCAAATGACCTTAACGAATTCTTATCTAATTTCCCCTTGGTTGAAAATTTGGTTTTGGTTACCACATCTAAATGCTGCAATTTCAAGTTGTCAAGTCATACCTTGAGGACATTGGTGTTGCATTCAAACCACCAGTTTGATTTGGCAGATATTGAATTCAATACCCCCAATTTAGGTCTATTTATTTACTCTTGTAATGCTTCGAATCACAGGCCATTGATAACGTGTGCACGCCTTTTGCAAGCATGTCTACAATCTTACCCCAATGGCCAAATTATAGAAGCTGTTTGGTTCCGTAAGTTGAGGCAGTTTTTGGACAATGGAAGTGGATTCAAATTTTTGAAATTTTATATTCACACCCGGGTCCGTTTCTTTGAACAATCATATGAAAGTTAGTACCTACACATAGTTGTTAATTCATTTCAAATGCCTTGCAGAAATTCACAGAGTTGGAGAAGCTAAAGGCGGTCGAGTTGCCACCTTATGAAGTCAACCATGTTGAGCTACGTTTGGACAACCATGAAGATCATGAAGCTTTTGTGGATGCAGTTGCCGTCCTCAATCTCTAACTTTAAGAATGATCAGCATCTCCTTCAACTGATTTTGAAGAACAAAGTGGTGTTGTCAAGGTAAAGATGATTCGTTATTTTACTATCATTGCACTACAACAATTTTATAGTTTGTTTGGACACCACGATAAGTAGAGATAATAGTTATTTTTTCTTCAGTTTACATACGAGAAGCTACTTCAACAGGAAGATGATGGCCGTACCAATATTCAGATTGTGTCGCCTTCTTCTTCGTTATTGATGTCACTATTGGGTGAAGGAAGAGCAATCAGCTTCATGAAGGAAGAAGGTACACTTACTTATCAGCTAACTTTATACTCACATTCTCTATCTCACATGTGAATGTCCAAACAGTCATCCAAGAAGAAACATGATAATAGAACAGTCAAAGGTACGTAGATACGAAGATTTTCTGATGAGTTGGATTTAGGAATCTATCAGCTTGGACAAGGGTATGAAAGTTATATGTAAAGTTTAGACTTTAGAGTTTTAACAAGTTGCAGTTTACCTTTCCTAAGTATCATGATCATGAGAGTGATGAGGTTTTGCTTGTTATAGTTGGAGGTTTCAAATTTCAATTTTGAATGATTTTCTTTGTATTTGCAGTCACCCATTGTGCTATTTAATAAGTGTGTGTTTACTGTTTAGGGGCTAAATAGGAACTAGAATTTTGGGATTCAAATTAGAACTTTTTATGTACATGTGGCCATTTTGTTAAAAAAATGATAAGGGAGAAGACTTGAACTTGTGCATTGAAGGAAAAAAAAATACACATCCTATTACTCTATTTATCTAAACTATAATTTTATATGCATAACTATATAAAACTAGCTTTTGAACTCGTGTATTACACGAAATTTGTCAAATAATAAATAATAAGGTCCGTTATTTCATTTGTGATTCTCAAAATACTTAGAAATTTAAGTTACAAAGTAAAACTTGACACTTAACTCAATAATTAATAAAATCCACACTATGTTGTAACTCAATTGACAAAATGGTTTTGACCCATGATCCATGAATAGTTAAAATGAATGAGATGAGATATGAGATAGCATTGACACATAAGCTTCTAACAATTTTTTGTATTAGTATAGTAATTTTATTAGTATAGTAAGAAGTAAGATAAGATATCTACCTTTTTTTAAAAAAAAAATGGGCCCTTGGGATGATTGGGTCTTGGGCCGTAGATGATAGCCCTCCTTGCCCCTTCCTTGGGCCGGACGTGCCTCTCACCTTACTTCACATATTGTGGGGCAAATCCCATTTCACCGTAACCGCTTAAAAAACATCTTTAAACCATGTCAAATAACAACATTTATATTGTTGAGCAAATCCCATCTCAACCATATAGAGCCCAACAATGGGCTTATTATCATATAGTAAAAAATGTTAAACCATGTCAAAGAACATTATTTCATATCGTCGGATATATGCTACATTTGGGTTGCTGAAAAGCTCATGTATGAACATATAGTTATACATCTCGTCAAATCATTGAATATGAAAGCGATCAACAAATAAGAGGAATTGTTTATTAGATTTTGCTTACAATGGGCATAAATTGATTCCTCAAGAAAACTCACTATACATATTGTAAGTGTTTTGGCTCATTATGATGCTATCTGGATGACTTATTTGGTCATGTCGTATGGTGAATGTATATTAGTCTAGTAACTTATGGTTACTCACTATATTTAATTTAATGTGATTTATTTTGCGTAATATATTTTAGATGACAAATTTCTAGTTTTCTAGTATGGTCTTGTGGTCATGTTTGCCATATGAAAATATTATCAAATTTAAGTACCATTTTATGTTATGATTTTGATGCGGTTTTTTTTTTTTTAATAATATTGGAACTTAAAAGGTTTCTTTTTGATTTATAGAACATGGGGCATTAGTGATTATAAAAACTTAGAATGGATAAAATGTTGGTGCTCTTCTAGAGCATTTGGTACGCTACTAGGGATTATTGACACATGAAATCATATCAATAAGGCTCCTTGTTGTGGGCGTGTTCTTGGGCGGTAAGAGGGGTTTTGCCGCCCCAAACACAGTGCCGCGACGTTAAGGTGGGAACAACAGACGACATCTAGTATCTCCTTAAGTATATGACTAAATGTTTTATTTTCTTTTAAATATTTGAATGACATACTTAAGTTTTTATCTCTAAGTCAAAAAAAGATACTAACTGCTCTTCTTCAAAATGTAATCATATTATTTTAATTAGAGGTGCCAAATAAGTTGGGTTGGGTCAAACGAGTCATGGGTTGAAATGGGTCATGGGTCAGAACATGTCAATTAAAAAAAAAGTTGTTTTGGTTTGGGTTAGAAAAGGTTAGGGTCGGACCGGGTTTTTTTTAACGAGAATGACGGCGGAAATATTTTAGTTTTTTTTATTTATTTATTTTTTGTTTTTTATTTATATTTTAAGTTATGATCTTTTTATTATATATATGAATTTTTTTAAGGGTTTTTTATTAAGATCAAAAACCCTCAAAAAAATATTCAAAAATAATATTAAAATAATTTTAACTTAAAATTAAAATATAAATTATAAAAAAAAAAGTAAAAACACGAAAATGTTTCATACGCTGTCCTTGTTTCATAAAAAAAACCACCGAGAATCAAACCGAAACCAAAAAAATCGAGGAAAATGAAACAAAAAGTCAAAACCGGACCACATCAATAGAAATCGAAAAAATCAATCAAAACGAAATAAAAGAATTCAAACCGAACAAAAAAGAAACTGAAAAAACGGACATAAACGAGTCCGGAATCGACAAAAAAGAAACAAAGAAACCAAAACCCAACTCGTCACGGGTGAAAACTCGCGTTGGATTGAAACATGAACCGAACCCGTTTCGTGCCAAAACCTGTCTTGTACGAAAACATATTCCGATCCGAAACCTGTCCCACATCGACCCATTTCTTTGAACTTGTCAACCCATTTGACCCAAAAATAAAATGATGGAATTTCAAGTGACTTATTTTGGCTCATTTAGTTAAAAACTTTTACCCAAACTAACTCATTTAATTTTTAAA
Organism: Bidens hawaiensis; assembly: GCF_021521415.1. Classification (NCBI taxonomy): domain Eukaryota; kingdom Viridiplantae; phylum Streptophyta; class Magnoliopsida; order Asterales; family Asteraceae; genus Bidens; species Bidens hawaiensis. The sequence continues at coordinate 2,104,417 of NW_027491095.1, read as the reverse complement.
ACTACTCAAATTAACCCATTTAAAAGGGTTTGAGTCAAGATTGTCATCCTTAATTTTAATAGTTCTATGTTTGCTGTTTAAGAAGCTAAAAAGGTAGACGAAAGATGTTGATTTGTCAATCACATAGTTGCTACTGTATTAGTTTATAATAAATCACACATGAAATTTCAGACCGGCTCGCATAAGTCAACTACTACAAACCAGTTCATATATATATAAAGGAGAATGCTACTTTGAGAACTTGATGAGTTTAAAGAACTTTAACAACCAATACTAATCACATATTTAATTAATTTTTTTAATAGTTTGTGGTTGTAATTAAATCCACTTAAAATATCACAAGACTTGACTAAAAATAGATATAATATACGTGAAGGGTATATGGGTAATTTACCATACCCATCATTTCTGAGTTCTTTAAAATGTCACGTGTGACATTCATTCATTTTCAATTTTTCCTATTTGTTTATAATCCTATTAAAACTATGAATTCTTTAGAAAAATGCCTACACTCTTTCTATATATAAATCAAGAATATTATTTAAAAAAGAACTTTTGTATTTTCATAAAACAAGATTTAATATACAAAAGTAATAATAGAAGAAAGTACGACGTCATTTGTTATGTGTGAGAACTTCATCTTCTACTTAGTATATAAATTTAAAATAATATTAACAATTAGCATCATCATCATCATCATCATCATCATCATCGTACTCAGTATATCCCACCAATAGCAAAGCTATGGTAGGGTCTGAGGAGGGTAAGATGTAGACAACCTTACCTCAACCCCATAGGGATAGAGAGGCTGCTTCCGGTGAGACCCCCGGCTCGATAGTAGTTTTGCATCAAGCCTTGGACATAAGACACATAAGACACAATCATCGGGACACCGGCTGATTGGTGCATGTACCGTTGTCTTTCGGCTATCAACGCCACCACATGATGCCTGATTAACCTTCCGCCACTTTTAACGTTATTTTCACGAGATTAGTAAAATAACGTCAAAATTAGTGCAATTTTACTTTTGCCCACCCAAGGGTTCACACATATATACATTATATGTGCGCACCGCAAGCAGGGCGTTAACAATTAGTATGCATTGCAACATATGTAATCAACTTGATTAAATTACACATATGTAACTGTAGTAATAACGCTTACTCATATTACACCTCTGTATTCTAGTTCTATACGTGTACATGTAAGATTACATATATCGAGTAAAAAGTTACATATGTGTAATACATGTATTAAATAATTGTAACAAAAAAATACGTAAGTGTAATATACGTAACAAAAATTTTCATGTGTATCAAAATAACTACAATAAAAAGTTACATAAGTGTAATATGTGTATCAAAAAAGTTGTATGTGTAATATGTGTATGAAAATAATTGTAATAAAAAATAATATAAGTGTAATGCATGTATCAAAAAGGTCATGTGTAACATGTGTAACAAAAATTTTCGTACGTGTCATACGTTTATTCAAATAATTGTAATATAAAAAATAAATAAATGTAATACATGTAACAAAAAAATTCCGTATGTGTAATATGTGTATGAAAATAAATGTAATAAAAACTTACATAAGTGTAATACGTGTATCAAAAAGTTTCATATGTGTAAGACGTGTATCAATATTATTGTAATAGGCTTATAAAAATGTTTATTTTTCGCAAAATTGTATATTAACTTGTTATATAAAAGAAAAAAAGCTTGTAAAGAACTTTGTTTTTCTAATCGAAACATACTAATTTATGTATAAAGTATATTTTTATAATCACCCATTTCATAATCTAATAAAAGAATTTTAATGCCAAGTAATAGACAAAATTAAATTACATGTTGGCAACATCAAAATTTGAAAATACAGGTAAGAAAATTCATGTTATTATTCATATTAAAACTTTATAATGTGACAATATATTAAAACTGGATTGCCTACAATTTACAAGAAGGTTATGGTACCTACAACAACAAAAATAAAAGTGGAAACTAAATTAATATGTTCGAGGTTCCCCATAATAATCAAAATGTATGGCAGGTGATTTAATGTGTGAGAGAGAATAGAGAGGTTAAATTACCATCATACCCATAAAAAATCTCAGTCACATATTCATTTGTATTAGTCAACAATCAATCAAAACCATTGATTGAATTAATCAATGGATCAGTTGGGTTCTAAAGTTCTAATAACTCAATCATGTTCTTAATTGAAATGTATCATATATATACAGGGGTTATATATATATATAGGGGTGAGTTAACGTACAATAATAGCTTATCGTACATTACATACGCGACTTCCTGCACCATCGATTCTAATTGAGATTAAAACTGCTTAGTGGCATGATTGTAATTAACCTAAAAATACTTAACGCATACCCATCAAAGTCCACCATCGCGACCGTCGTCTACTGTCATGAGCACCACCATCGTCCGTCACCACCATCGATCGTTAGTCACAGTTAAGCAATTTCCAATTGAAATTGAAATTGTTGATGAGCCTAATTGATCAATTAACCTTGAAATTGATCCAAATTAATCATCAATTTGAAGCTTTCGCCGATCAATTTTGAGTTTTGAGTTATGGGTTTTGACATTGAACGTATTAACATTAAGTTTATACGATCTGTTTATACGTTCTGTTTAAACATATTATAAGTTCTGTTTAAACGTTCTGAACATGATCAATTAAACTTTAAAAGTTTAGTACAAAAAGTTTATACGTTCTATTTATACGTTTTTAAATAATGTTGTTTATAAGTTCAGTACAAATATTATGTTTAAACGTTCTGAAACAAAACGGAATACCTTTAAACGTTATGACCAAAAAAGAACATATTTAAACGTTCTAGTACATTCAAGGAAAGATCTGGGTGTTAAAAAAAGTATTGAAGTTCTGATAAAGTTTAGAAGTTCTAAGAAGTTCTGGGTGTTCAAACTGGTAAAGTTTAGAAGTTCTGAGTGTTCAAAACTGATAAAGTTTAGAAGTTCTAGGAAGTTCTGGGTGTTCAGAACTTCTAAAACTAATAAAAAAAATTAAACACCTGTAAACATGAAATTGAACATTGAAATCACTTCATATAATCTCATAATCATCAAACAATCGTCAATCGACCGTTAATTTGATCATTGATTCGATCATATGAACAAAAAATGGAACGTCTGCAACTGGGTTTACTCAAAACTCAAAATTGATTAATTGAAACTTCAAATTGATGATTAATTTGACCAATTTCAAAGTTTAATAGATCAACTAGTTCAACAATTTCAATTTTAATTGGTCAATTTTATCAACTGACCTGTGAAAAAGTCGTGACGAGGAAGATGGTGTTCACGACGGTACCGTCGACGGTCGCGACGGTAGATGCAATCATTGGACGGTGACAATGAAGGCATGCTGAATCGATGGAGCAGTGGAGCCGAGGATCAGAACGGTCGCATGTTTTTTGAAAATCGATGGTGAAGAAACTCGCGTACGTAACATACGATAAAGGATTTCCGTATTCCATCCTTTACCTATATATATATATACATACATAACATATATTATGTTGGGTACATCTGGTATAGGTAAATTGGTCAATATTATCGGGTAATAGGGTCAGGCGTTCAGACTAGGGATAAACATTTTGTCCCAAATAACCGTATTTGTACTCGTACCGTACCCGTACCGATTTAGCCTATTCGGTACGTGTATCGGTACTCATTTTTGCTGAATTTTGGTACGGGAACAATCGGGTACAGGTACGGGTACATTTGGTATTTTGTACCCGTTTGGATTATATAAGGGTTTAATTGAGATTCTTCATATTTAATATATGAAATAAATTCTCCAACCATATTATTATTGAACAAGTACCAAACGTTTTTGCAAAATTAAATAATATAACATCCAAGATACAAACCAACAAACAATCACTTAAAATTGGCGACCGAGTTAGGTTCTTCAATACTATCTTATCATTAAACCGATGACCAATTTAGTACCTGTACTAATTTGGTACCCGTCACGTACCTGTGCAAGTTCCAATACCCGGACTAATTCAGGTTGTTTGTTACTTGTACCGGCACCGTTTTAAGATCGTCGAAAATTTGGAAATAAAAAAGCAAAGTGGTATAGAAACGGGTATTGTACCAAAATACCCTTACCAATACCTGTACCCGTACTTGTACCATACCAAAAATTTTGGTATGAGTATTGGTACGTGTTTTTATTGATTTTTGGTATGAGTACAGACGGGTACGGATACGGGTACTGTCACACGCTCATCATACATGACAAATTTGCTTGATGTGGTCGCTCCCCCTTTTTTTAGAGTCACCAAATTTGCTTGATTTTTAAATGGAGACTTCTCATGCATTTGTCCCGAATTCATGGGTATGGGTCTTACCAACCCCAGATATTCCTTAAACGAGTTATAACATATCATTAAATTAAAAGTTAACCTCACCAAATTATTGATGTAAAAATCCTATAAATAGGATATACTAAAAATTAATATCTTATTTATTTTAAAAAAGATATATAAATATATATATTATTTAAATTAAAAAACCAATTTTATAGTAAAAAAATAAATAAACGGGTCTTGGGTCTCATCAAACCATAAGTATATTATTAATTTTCATAAATATTATTTATAATTAAAAAAGCAATTTTATAGTAAAATTAATAAACGGGTTTGGGTCTCATCAAAACCATATAGCTTTTAAATCGGGTTATAACATATCATTTATTTGTGAAACAATTTATCACCAAACCATAAGTATATTATTAACTTTAATACAATAAAAAAATATAAACTCAAAAAATAAATAAATATTAGAACAGATATTATAAAACAACCCCCGTAATACGGGGGATAAAAACTAGTTTCGTATAAATACGTAACTTTGATAGGGTAATTTTACACCATCAAACCCTCTTTAGCAAAAACGATTAGCCTTGTGCCAAAGATTTTTATTTTGTGTTGTTTTTATTATATCGTCCATTTTTGTATTCATATTTCCGGTAATGTTTTATATTTATTTTAATTGCTATATAGTTTTTTTATAATCTCTTTAGATTGTAAATCAAAATTCAAGATTGAATTAATATGTTGAAGTTATTACAATTTTCCGGTAACGTTTTCCGGTAAGGTTTTATATTTATTTTAATTTTTATATTACTTTGTTACAATATCTTTAGATTCTATATCAAAATTCAAGATTAAACTGATAATTTTCCATTTTTGTTTGTATTTATATTAATATTTATATGATTTTTTCTTATAATCTTTTTAGGTTATATATCAAAATCGAAGATTCAAATGAGATCTTCACTATTTCGTTTTTTCGGTAACGCGATTCAAATTTTCCGGATTTAAGTTATAACATCAATTTTACATTTTTTTCACATGATTCAAATCTTCCATAATTTGTAATATATTAATTATGTGATATTAATATTAGTATTTAATTTTATCATTTCAGGTTACTGTCCCCAACTTGGTATAGCTGATTTCATGGATTGAGAATTGTTTGATAAGATTTCTTTTATTTTTATTTAATATTGATTTATATTTATGTTAGTATTCATGTATTTATTTATTTTTCACAATTTATGTAATTTAATTGATTATTATATAATCCCGAAATGAAATTTAGTTGATTATTCTATAACACATTAAATTATCTATAGTAAGATAATCAATCTTATATTGTTGTTGGTCAAAGTCCAATTATATTGAATAGGTTTAAATAACATTTACATATTTGATTATATTGAATAGGTTTAAATAACAACAATTTGAATAAATTAACGATTTGACTCAATTTGACAATTTATATTGAATATGTTTAAATAAAATTTACATATATAAACATAATTTTCATTCCTAATTTGACCAATTTTTTTCAACCCTTTTTATTTTTTTGAATACCATCCATAAATATAAACTCATTTCATAATTATTCAATATTCATGCATTAAATAAAAAAAAATATTAGTTTATTCTAAAAATTTCAAGTTATTGTGAATTTAATGTCAATTTCAACTAAATTCCCTAAGTGAATAATAAAAATTATTTATTTGAACCATTTTGAAATTTGAATTATTGACCACTTACAAAAATAGGTTATATAGTTAATAATCCGGTGCTCACGTACATTATGGAATCTTTAATACATTTGACCAATTTAATATGTCTATATTATAATTTTTTAATTACCGTGTTTTAATTAATGTAACCAATAAATTATTATTGTTAATTAATTAATGTATTTATGTTTTTATAAAGATTGTTACAATACGTGTTTTAGTTAGGTTAGGTGATATAATGTTTTAAACACGATTAACTACAATATAATTAAACTATCAAAAAAATACGAGGCTCACAGTTAGATGTCAATCCTTACATGTTGAAGAGATAAAATAATTTGCGAATTGACTATTGGATATAGGTGAAGGGAATTGGGGGGGGGGGGGTTCAAATGACGACAGATGAATATACAAATTCCGATGATCTTCTAATTAACAATTCATTATATCCAATATCTGATTTAATAGACTTTGTCTATCCTTCGAATTTAGACAAGTTCTATTAACTTACTTTCGAGTACGGGAAATATTGTCGTTTGAAATTATATGTGTTTATTAGACGATTTCTATATTTCCACCCGTGGCGCCCACGGGACAATAACCTAGTTGTTATGAAAATGCCCCAAAATCTTGTTTCGATTTAGGCCCCCACATTTGTTTAGCAGGCCTAGACGAAACCTATGTTTTTAAATATGTTTCGATACGATAAAGACCTCTCCGTTTTATGCTTTTCTCCCTTGATACACTCTACTGACGAGAAACACTAGCTTTGCCGCCATTAACATCCACCAAATGACCCTATCACATCTCTAATCTATCATCTTTCCATCCATCCCTCAACATTAATTTAAACACCATCGGTTATAGTTATTCGTGACTCCTATTACTTGCACCACAACGGCGTTTGATTCTTAAAGTCAAATATGGATTTTGATTCAAGATTAATGCTTATGCAATCTGGGTTTTTGAGATCTTCTGTGTTGTTTTTTACTAACAGTTTTTTTTTAATAAAACAATCACTTAAAATTGGCGACCGAGTTAGGGTTCTTCAATACTATCTTATCATTAAACCGATGGCCAATTTGGTACCTGTACTAATCTGGTACCCGTCACGTACCTGTGCAAGTTCCAATCCCCAGACTAATTCAGGTTGTTTGTTACTTGTACCGGCACCGGTGCGAAGATCGTCGAAAATTTGGAAATAAAAAAGCAAAATGGTACAAAAACGGGTATTGTACCAAAATACCCGTACCAATACCTGTACCCGTACTCGTACCATACCGAAAAATTTGGTACGGGTATTGGTACGTGTTTTGATTGATTTTTGGTATGAGTATAAGTACGGGTACGGATATTGGTACTGTGCTCTATCCCTAGATATATCGTTTCAAAACCCTAACGAGGTATTACCATACGAATTGTGTCTTGTTGTTTCAGGTCCCTAGTTGTAAGCCAAAGTCTGATGGTTAGTTTTATATCACTCAAATCCCTAACCTGATTTGATTTGTTTGGTGAAACTGTAGAGATGGATATAATGGATCGGATTTCAGAGGTTCCTGAATCTATTGCTCATCGCATACTCGCTGCTCTTAATACTCCTGCAGAGCTTGTTCGAATGAGTGTTCTGTCTAAGACCTGGTTTCACCTTACTGCTTCTTTCCCGGTTTTAGATTTCAATATTCGGATGTTTAGTTCTAGAGAGATTTTTTTCAAGTATTTTGAGTATACCACCTCTAGATTTTGCCAACAAAATCTCATTGCGGGCAAGTTCGAGCTCAGTACAAATCTTGAGGAGCCTCGAGAATCAGATATTGTTAATAGATGCCTTGAACTAGTTCTTAACAATGGCGTGAAGGTGTTGGCCATTGATACGCCTAGATGAACAAGTGATCAAGCATCTCACCACTAGTTGCCTGCGTTTACAAGTATTTCACATTATCCATTGTAACGGTTTCCGAGAATTTTGTGTTTGCGGGCATCAAAATCTTCAAAATGTTAGGATTTGCTATAGAGCTAGTTCGGTTGACAGGATAGATATTGAAGCTCCAAATCTATCTTATCTTTCTATAGAAGACGAGTATGGAGAAAAGGCACCGCAAATGAACTTAACTTCATGCAAAAAACTAACAACAGTGACTTACCACGGGCACACCTTACCAAACTCGAACTTTTTATCCAACTTTCCCTTTGTTGAAAATTTGGTTTGGTTAATGCATATAGTAGCAACAAACTCAAGCTGTCAAGTCAAACCTTGAAGGCATTGGTGCTGCATTCAAAGAACGTTGATTTGGCAAATATTGAGTTTAATACCCCTAATTTGGGTTTATTTATTTACTCTTCTGATTTCGAGAATAGTTGGCATGTGACAAGGCATGCACACCTTTTGCAAACGTGTATGCGATCGTACTCCAACGGCCAAAGTATAGACGCTGTTTGGTTCCGTAAGTTGAAGATGTTTTTGGACGATCGATATGGATTCGAATTTTTGAATTTTTATATTCACACTCGGGTTCGTTTCTTTGAGCAGATCATATATGCATTTATTACTACATTATGAACAATCATGTAAAGTTGTATATTAATTCCAAATGTCTTGCAGAAATTCACAGAGTTAGCGAAGCTAAAGGCGATCGAGTGGGAACCCGCACAAGTCAAGCATATTGAGCTACATGTGGACAACCATGAAGATCATGCAGCTTTTGTGGATGCAGTACTTTGGTGTTGTCGTCCTAAATCTCTGACTTTAAGATCGTCCTCTCCTTTAACTGATTTTGTCAAGGTAAAGTAGATTCGTTATTTTACTTGCATTGCACTGGAAACATTGTTTAGATCTTGTCACAATTTTTTAGAGATTATATTTTTCTCCTGTTTATTATTTTTTCTTCAGTTTACGTACGAGAAGCTACTTCAACAGGAGGTTCAGGGCCGTATCAGTATTCAGATTGTGTCGCCTTCTTCTCCATTGATGTCATTTTCGGGTGAAGAAAGAGCAATCAGCTTCAGGAAGGAAGAAGGTACAATTTTTTTGTTATCAGCTAAATTATATACGTTCTTTATCTCACCCCTGAATATCCAAACAGGATTATGGAACACTTAAAGGTAGGTATGCAGACAGCATATATGAAGATTTTCTCATGAGTTGGATTTAGGAATCTATCAGCTAGGACGAGGGTATGAAGGTTATATGTAAAGTTTAGAGGTTTAACAAATTCCAGTTTACCTTTTATAAGTATTATGATGTAGGGATGGTTTTGAATCATGACATTGATGACCCTTTACTTGTTACTCATTGTTCAATTTGTTTATGTTAGGTTGCTAATCCTGGAGCCCTGCTTGCGGTGCACGCATATAATGTATATATGTGTGAACCCTCGGGTGGGAAAAAGTAAAATTGCACTAATTTTGACGTTATTTTACTAATCTCGTGAAAATAACGTTAAAAGTGGCGGAAGGTTAATCAGGCATCATGTGGTGGCGTTGATAGCCGAAAGACAAGGGCACATGCACCAATCAGCCGGTGTCCCGATGATTGAGTGCTATGTGCCTTATGTCCAAGGCTTGATGCAAAACTACTATCGAGCCGGGGGTCTCACCGGAAGCAGCCTCTCTATCCCTATGGGATAGAGGTAAGGCTGTCTACATCTTACCCTCCTCAGACCCTACCATAGCATTGCTATTGGTGGGATATACTGAGTACGATGATGATAGGTTGCTAATCCTGGTTTTACTATCGTTACCATTTCTTCAATGTCTTTCAATTTCACTCTCAAATTTTAAAGTTAAATACTTAATACGTATTAAAAGATAACTCATTATATAAGTATGGTGTCTTCAAGCGAATAAAATGAAACAACTAAGGCTTTACATTAAATTTAGAATGTAACAACTAACAAAATAATAGTATTTTACAGGTTTTCAGTTTACGCACAATTTGGTATCTTGATGTCTCACACACAATTACAATAGTTGGGGGTTCTTGTTCGGCTCATTTTCCATCCATAACATTGGTAACTAGTCTAGGCAAACACTGTTGCTGTACACAATCCCTATGTCTGATTTTTTATTCTGCACTTTTATTTTACAATATGGAGTCTTTGGTTATTAATTCTACCAGTTGGAAATGGGCCATATGGCTGAAAATGAAGATCTTGGAGGTTAAGGGCAAATTGGTCATATGGAAAAATAAGGAATTGGAAAAGGTTAATTTTAAAACTTGGGTCAAGTTGGACTCTTTATGGGTCCCAGCTGTTATTTAGAGATTGTTGATTTTTGTAGTCAACTTTGACATTTTTAGTCAAGGTTGACTTTTTCTTTGGCAGAGTTGACCACTGGAAAAGTCTGACATTTGGTATCAGCTTTGACCAGAATACCTGTGTGCTTAACTCTTGCTTCACAATCTGGGGCTTTGTTTGTTAATATGGACATGCCTACGTCAATTCGTTCACTTGATTAAGAAAGTCAATGACAAAGTGGGAACTACAGGCTGGTCTTTTGGCTCAATGTTTGATATGTACTGTGTTATGGAAGCTTTATCATTGTAAGTACTAGATATCACAATCCTCATAATGATTCCAGTTTTCCTTGTATGGTTGTGTTGATGGAGGTAAATAAAGATCATGAGCTGAATGATGAAGCTATAGCTGCAATCTTTTATTCTGCTGCATTGCATCACAGACTATAATTGCTCATAGTATGAAAGTCAAAAGAAATATAAATCAAGAGATTCATAAATTTGGTCATTTGGAATATAGGAAGACGATTAGAAATTACGAGTAGTTTGAAGCCTTCAAGGGTATTTTGGTCATTTATGTAAAACTGCTCTGGGCACTTCTGAGTATCAAATTTATGAAGTTCGAGCATGTGATTAAGCAAACCTCTAAGATTATGGGAACTCACATAACAATGTTAAAAACTTACAAAATCACATAACTATGTCCAATTTCCAACCATAACCTTCTGACCATAAACACTTCACAAGACTCTCTTCAAGATCCATAGGAGAATTCAAGTTAAGAACACCACCTTTCACCATTCTAGTATGTTTTCACACATTCTTAATGTCAGAATCTTATGTTCATAGTTACGTTATGTCCTTATACAAAATCAGATCATGAACCTTATTATTATAATATTATGCATGTTTTGTTATAAAACTTAGACCATATCAAGAACCCATGAGCCATAGTTGTTAAAATGCCAAAAACACACCTTTATCTTACTTTTTAACCTTAAATTAGTACATGTTCATGGTGATTTTTGCATATATGGTCATTGAGCCTCAAAACATATTTATTGCAAGTTCTTATAGAATATTAAAAGCCCATAAAATTCCAACTCGAAGTACGGATTCCCTACTCAAATAAGATAGTTTAAATTTCACTAAATTAGGCATTTTTGTAACGTATGAATATGTTATGAACGACCAAAAGCCCCAGTTTTTGAATTATTACAATAGAGAGATCAAACTTTGTAAGAAAAGTTATTAGTAGTAAATTTGGCCCCTATATTGTTAACTAGATTAAAAACCCATGTATTACACGGGTTTGAATAATTAAAAATAAAATAAAATAAAGCAAAAAATTAAATATTACATGAATAACATAAAGTTACAAATCATATATATCTAAATATATTTTCGTGTAAAAAAATAAAAGGATGATATTACAACAATATCATCCTCATATTTTGGGTGGGAAAAAGTAAAAATAGAAGACTATTAGATTGACACGTGACATAAAATGGTTTCCTTTATTATATAGGATAGATAGATCGTTAGAACACAAAGCATGATAAAAAAAACTATCCCAAACAGAACCAAAATTTTGGTGATCAAATTCAGTATTTTTTGGGCTTTCATAACTATTTATTTGAATATATGACCGTTGTTGGCAAAAGTTCAATATTTCGAAAAATCTTTAAAAATTCAACTGGACAAATGACAAATCCTTGACATATGTGATTATCAATAAATATAAACTGATAAAAAAATGATTTTGACGAAGGTGTTGAGATTTGAATGCTAACTAGTAACTAATTAGAACTTAGAAGGTCCACAGATTAAACCAATAAATCATATGCAAAGGGTAGCAAATGTCAACCAATAAATATAACCAGTCACACTATAATCATATAGTTTATAATTTTAAAAGTACAACATACCGTTTTTTTTGCTTTTTGTTGTTTTAGAAACTTTCCTTTTGTGTTCATGCTACGTTACTTCTCAAATTGGAGAGTCTCATTGCCCAACACTGGTCAGACTATGTTGTCTAAACCAGGCCTACGATAACTTCAGAGTTTGACTTGGGTGTTTCTCTGGAAAACCATACCGCCGACTGCCACTTGACAGTTGTTATGCCGCCACAAAAACAAAACCCTTCAACGTAACATGGTGGAACGAAAATCCAGATGAGTTTGAGATTCGAACTCAAAAAACTCATAAAACCTAGTTCAAATTCTTTATTCCCATAAATAATTTACTAAAAATGACACAAACCCCAAATCTTTCATGCCACAAACGAGGGGGGGTCTAATCTAACATACGTGATAGATAAATTATTATTGTGATATAATAACCTTTTGCGCCTCCTGACTTGAACAAATTGGTCCGGTGAGCACCGCAAAGGATCACGAAACTAACTTCAAAAGGTAATTAAATCTCCCCAAAGTTTGAATTAATTTTAATAGTTACTGCTTGCTTAATTCTTTCAATTCGTTTTGTAGTTGAAAACCCTAATTCTAATTCTAATTCTAATTGGAGAGATAGATAGATATATGATGGATCGGATTTTACACCTTCCTGATTTCATTCTTCATCACAAACTCTCTGCTCTTAATACTCCTGCAGACCTTGTTCGAATGAGTGTATTATTGTCTAAGGCCTGATTATGTTGCTGATTGATCTTAATTCTAATTGGAGAGATATATGATGGACAGATGCCTTGATTTAGTTCTTAAGAAGGGAGTGAAGGTGTTGCTGATTGATTTCATTCTTCATCACCCTTATCTGTCTCTGAGTTAAAGTCTTGACCATACGTCGCATTGCCATCTTCTGTGATGCTTGATGTTGTCAAGTTTAAGTCTTCGAGTCTGTTGGAATTCCATTCCATTACATTCAAATAAATGATGAAGTGATAAAGCGTCTCACCGCTAATTGCCTTCTTCTGCAAGTGTTTTGTTTTAGTAGTTGTTATGGTTTCAAAGTATTTTGTGTTTACGGGAATCTAAATCTTCAAAAAGTTATGCTTCATGACACCCCGGTTGAGATAATAGACATTGAAGCTCCTAATCTATCTAGTGCGACGATAGTAGATATTTTGCAAAAAGGGGTACCACAAATGAACTTGGCTTCATGCAAAAGACTAACAACAATGACTTACTTTGGCGATCCCCTATCAAACTCGTGTGGTTTCAGTGACTTATTATCCAACTTTCCTTTCATTGAAAGTTTGTTTTTGAATACTAATTACTAAAGCAACAGTCTCAAGTTCTCAAGTCACTCCTTGAAGACATTGACGTTGTGTTCAAACTACGATATGGCATATATTGAGTTCAAAGCCCCTCAATATGGGTTTATTTATTTACAGTGGTCGTTTAACTCTCCTCAAATGGCTAAACATTGGTCTACCCATTCAAAAACATGTATGCAATGTTACCTCAATGGTTGTACAAACGCTCTATGGTTCCACAAATTGAGGCTATTTTTGGACAAGAAAAGTGGTATCAAAGTTTTAAACCTATATTCACGCCAAATATAGGCAGGTTCATTTCCTTGATCAATCATTTATGTATTACTTTGTTGTGAACAGTTTTATAAAAAAAACCTAATACAAATTTGTGTATTCATTCCTTTTGTGTTGCAGAAATTCATAGAGTTAGAGAAGCTAAAGGTGATTGAGTTGCCACCTTATGAACTGGAGCATGTTGAGCTACAACTAAAAGCCATGAAGAATCAATAGCTTTTGTGATGCTGGACTCTGGTGTTGTCGTCCTCGATCTCTAACTTTTAGATCGTCAATAAAGGTAAAAAGGAAATGAAATATAATAGTACAAACAATAAGAAGTCTAGAATCTCAATTTTATAAATTTATGAAAATCTCTTTACAAATTTGTTTTTTTATCACAAGTATTTATATCGTCATCCAATATTAACAATTTTAGACTACTTCTGCTAGTTTCCCTGAATAATGCAACATATAGTGTTTGGGACATCGAAGGAACAAACTAACCCTAGAAAAGATTGTTCCTAGCTATTTTCTACTTGTTTAACTTTCATATATCTACTTATTTGATCTTCAATCAATATTTTACTTTTAACTATCTGATTATTCTATAACACAATTGTCAAAATGGTTTTGACCCATGACCCATAGATAGCCACGATGAATGTGATGGGAGATTTTAATATCATGAGGGAAAATTGACTATTTTATATCTTCCTTGACGTCTTTGATCAGTTGACCTTAGATCTCACTTTGTAGACCCCTCCTTTGTAAAAAAAGTTAGCCCTAGATCTCTTCACGACAGCAACAGATGGCTAGATCTTGATATCAACCCGGGTACCATGAGCTTGGACCACAATTACACCAAGCTCTGATACCACTTTAAGGCACATGATCAATCAAATGCTTTATTGTTAGAGAAAACTGACTCAAAAACTCGTTACAATAATTTTTATTAATCACTAATCTGCCTCTAACCAAACCCTATATTTATAATCTAACCCTAACTTGATGAACAAGACATTACCACAATAATCATCTATATCTATACTATATATAAAGAGAATCTCATGGGCAAAATTAAGAGCAAATTTTTAAGAGTTTTACAACCCACAAAGCATATGGTACCACCTTAAAGAATGACAAAATAGTCTTTTAACTCTAAATATCACGGTCTTTTTTAATTTTATTTAAATAGTTACAGTTTTTACCCTTTAATTTTGATTAATTTTTGCTAATTTGAATAATAGTTACACTTTTTCCCCTTATTCTAAACAAACTACCCCGACGACTTTTAAACGACCATAACTTTTTCACACATTAATATTTTTTTTAAAACAATTACACCATAAAAACGAGCACTTTATTCTCTTTAATTTGAGTATGATATTGTTATAGTTTATTAGTTTTAAAACTAACATATTACGTGATTGCCAGTTTGTACCAGCAATGAGTCGGGCGGGTTCGGCTGATGGCTAATTTGGATCGGGTCGGGATGGGTTCAGATCAAAACGGGCTTCAGGTTAAAACTAAGTCGGAACGAGTTTCACGTCAAAACAGATTGTGTTAAAAAACGGTTTATTTGAAATTACTTTATATTTCATTTTTGGTTCTTGATTTTTGTCACCGGTAACGCACGTTCAGGCATCCGTTACACGGATGATATTGTATATACATATCGGGTTGCTCGCATTTAGGCATTGTGTGATGCGCTTACAGGACACCGGTTACACGTCTTATGCCACGTTAAACGCATACCATCGTCGGGTTACGCATGTACCGAGGTTATGAGCGCACTAACATTGGCCGCGTACACCGCCGCATCGCGCGGGCACATGGCTAGTCATATTACAATTAGGAAACTAAACCGACTTGACCAACTTATCAACTTAGGTCCTTCCATATTCACTGACATGTGAATACCGTCCGGAATCACCAACAAAAGATGATCAATCCCGAAAGCTCCCCTCATCTCCATATAATGATTGTTGGTGATTTGTTTATATAGAAAGCAAGCATTTTGCTACATTTATTTGCAGCTAATCAGTACTTGCTATCTCCTTATACTTTTTTAATCTCGATATTGATTCTTGAATGCTTTTATCTTCATGTTTCTTATTAATAGCAGTTATTATTCAACTATTCATATCATAAACCTCTCTCTAGCTTTGGTAATATTGATATCTTAAGTTTATAACCATATAAATCCATACATCTCTTGCAGTTGAATGTCGCATATCTTGCCATTTGCTTAATAGTATCCATCTCCTGATTGCTGAATTCTCATGTTGGCTCCATCAAATGTCGGATTCGAAGCCTACTTGGTTGGTGGTTGTGTGAGAGATTTACTTCTAAATACAGCACCAAAAGGCCTTGATGTTATCACTACAGCTGATCTTGACAAGGTTATATTCTTTCTTAAAGCCACTTAATTAATGTGCTATTTACATGGTTCTTAAATTGTAGCTATAGTTTAAAATTTTTTTATATGGTGTCAACATAGTTCTAATACATAATATACAGAATGTGGTTTACGGTTATTAAATTGTGCTGTTGGATGACTTGATAAATTGAATAGAAAACATCTCTATAAGGTAATATATATTTCATACTTTTATATTCATCTTGATCAGATTATATCCTTTGTTTCTGTCTTAGTGATTGATGAGGTAAATTTGCTAAATTGATTAGGTAATTTGATTGATTCATTTGAGGAATTTATTATATTGATTTAAGTAAACTGATGCTTTGGGGAGACTTGATTAGTAGTATTTATGTCAAATAAAACTTATAGCAAGAATCAAAAAGTTTAGGAAAAGGTCCCCATTTTATTGTTCGTTTTGGGCCCCCAAAAGCGTTGGGCCGCCTCTGACAGGAAGCTATTCCCAAATAAATTTATTAAATCAGCACCTACACAATACTGACCAACTCCTTTCCTCAAATAAGTCTTACTTGAAGGTAACTTTCCGTTCTTATCGATTTAGATTCTCTTCGCAACACTGGTAATTGATTGATTTATGTTTGATTTTCGACCGAAGTTCGATTTATGCCCGATTTAGATTCACTGGTCATTGATGTATCTGTTCAGATTCTCTTTGCTTTATATTTTTATGTCCGATTTATGTTTGATTTCGGCGTCTTTTAGTTTAGTTTTCCGGTAGCAATTCTATTTAATTACTCATAAGTGATATTAATTACGGAAAATGACCCAAATAGCCATGTTGACCACACATTTAGCCATTTGTTTCAAGAAATCCCCAAAATAGCCACCTAAATCATCGCCGCCGATGTTTCTTCATCAGCCGCCGAGGTTTAACCTTGCCAACCGATGAAACTCGTGGACCGACGGAACTGAAGATGGATCTGAAAGAATTAGAAAAAGACGACGGAATTGTTAATGGATTCGGCAGAACTCGTTAAAGAACTGTCGGATCGGACTGAAATATTAATGGATTCGACGGAACTTTTAATGAATCTGACAAAACTCTTCATCTCCTACCTCTCAAACCCTAAACCTCTATAACCAACCTCCATCTCTATCTTTGTTATTTCTCCATAAAATCAAGCAAATTCATAGTGCAAATCGCTTAGTTTTTGGAGGAGACATAGCCATAGTGTATAATTTCAAAAACCTCCGAATTGAAATCTAGGGTTCATCACTTTCTTGCACAGATTTCTCAACAACAGATGTGATTCGTGAAAAATAAAAACTATGGTTGTGTTCTCGAAAAACTAAGCGATTTATACTATGGATTTGCTTGATTTTGTGGAGATAAGAAAATGGAGAAGGGGTTGGTTATGGAGGTTTACGGTTTAGAGGTAGGAGATGAAGAGTTTCGTCGGATCCATTAAAAGTTCTCTCGGATCCGACGGTTTGATTGACTATTTTGGGGATTTTGTGAAAGTGCTGACTATTTTGGGATTGGGGTGGTCAATATGGCTATTTGGGTCATTTTCCCTATCAAATTAGACTATATGAAAGTTTGTTCACCTATTGAATTAATTTGCTTTCTCAAGATATGCTCCCATGGAATATTAGACTGTATAGGTCTTTGCTTAAGTTATGCATTGGTCATTGCTACAGAAGAAACTGTGACGAAGACTTAAATTCTATGCAAGTTTACTTACTGTTGATATATAATCCAATTGACGACCACCCCATTGGTATATGTATATATTTAGTTGAACGTATTTTAATCCAGTCTGTTATCTTATGAACTACAAATAATTTAGAAAAACCCTTCCAAAATAACTCTATTAAATCTTCACCTACACAATACAGAGCTACTCCTTTCCTCGAACCTCAAATTCTTTGATGCGAAACATGTTCAGGAAGCAAGAAACATCTTCATCTGTTAATCATTGGTAACTCATTTTTTTGGAAAAACATGTCCAGGATGCAAGAACAAGAAGCAACATCTGTCTTTTGCATCTGTTAATCAATGACAATTTATCAATTTAGATTCTCTGGAGTCCTATTTATTGTGCTTTCTCGTGAAATTAATTTGCTTTAAGTCCTATCATTGTTCACTATTTATCTTTGATTTTGGTTTTGTTTTGTTTTGTTTTGTTTTGTTTTGTTTTGTTTTGGGTAAATCAATAGAAAATGAATTTAATTTCTGATAAGTCATATAGACTAATTTGCTTTCTCAAGATATGCCTCTAACATATTAGAACTATAATGGATACTTGATTCACAAAAATGCTATGATGTGTAACAGTCTATTTTAAATATGATATGTATGTAGTTAAACATATTATAATTTGTTATGCTTATTACGAACATAATAGTGTTATACTGTTATATAAAAGTTAGAATCTGTTGAGATTGATGGTCTTCAGCATGTTTTTTACATTCTCCCAAATTTTGATGGTTTTTCAATTTTGCAGGCTAGTGAATTTGGAGATATGGATCGGATTTCACAGTTTCCTGTTTCTATTGTTCATCACATCCTCTCGTTTTGTAATACTTTGGATGGTCCTCCTGCTGAGCTTGTTCGTACGAGTGTATTGTCCAAGACCTGGTTTAAGCTAACCGCTTCTTTCCCCATCTTAGACTTCGATATCCGTAATTTTGAATCTCGAACAAGTTTTTTCAAGTATGTTGAGTATACCACCTCAAGATTCTGCCATGAAAATCTCTCTGCACACAAGCTCAAACTCGTTGCAACTCTCCGCGAGCCTGCAGAATTAGATATTGTGAACAGATGTCTTGATTTGGTTTTTAGGAAAGGCGTGAAGGCGTTAGAGATTCATATTACTAACTCATCAGATGTCCCAGCTTCTGCTATGCCAAAGTACTGTTTGCCTAACACACTCTTATCTGTTTCTATGTTGGAATCTTTGGTTATACGTGGCTGTGAGTTGCCTTCTTCCTATATGGTTGGTGCTGTCAAGTTTAAGTATTTGATTCAGTTGGGACTGATAGACGTTCAGATAGATGATAAAGTGATCAAGTGTGTCACTACTAGTTGCCCTCTTCTACAGGAACTTTATATTGCCAGTTGTCATGGTTTCAAAAGATTTTGTATTTATGGACATCAACATCTACAAAGAGTTGGGATTTTCTATCACACTCCAGTTGAGAGAATAGATATCGAAGCTCCAAACCTGTGTTATCTTATGGTAGTGGATACGAATTATATAGGGGCACCACGAATCAACGTGGCTTCATGCAAAAAACTAACAACAGTTTTTTACTTTGGGCGCCCCTTACCAAACTTCAATGGGTTTAATGACTTCTTATCTAACTTCCCGTTCATTGAAAATTTGGTTTTGTATACTAGTTATAGATGCAACAACCTCAACTGGTCAAGCCATTCCTTGAGGACGTTAGTGCTACATATAAACTGTGATTTTAAAGGGATGGAGTTCAATACCCCCAATTTGGCTTTGTTTATTTACGCTCGTAATCTTCTTGTACTTCGGCCTGAGGTGGATAAACACTGGTATTTGGGAGGTAAACGCTGGCCTCCGGTAAGGGATTTAACCCATATGAAAGGATGCATGCAATGTTATCCTGATGGTCATATGGATGTTCTTTGGTTCCAGAAATTGAGGCTATTTTTGGACAAGAAAAATGGGTTCAAAGTTTTGAACTTGTATATTAACTCCATACATAGACAGGTTCATTTCTTTGATCAATCATTTATGCATTACGTTGTTGTGAACAATTGTATTAAACAATCCCAACACAAAGATGAAAATGAAAATATCAATTGTCTTGCAGAAACTCACAGAGTTAGAGAAGCTAAAAGCGATTGGTTTGCCACCTTATGAGCTGGAGCATGTTGAGCTGCAACTAGACACCTTTCCTTTAGAAGAATCAATGGCTTTTGTGGATGCTGTGCTTTGGTGTTGCCGTCCTAGATCTTTAACTCTAAGATCGTCTTCTGTCACTGATATTGAAGAACAAAGTGATATTGTGAAGGTAAGAGTTACTTGATTTATTCTAGCAATGGTGATCCTTTATTTCACTTTCATTGCACTTCAACAATTAAGTAGATATATCATCCTTTTTTTATTTGTTATTTTTCTGTAGTTTACATTCAAGAAGCTTCTTGAACAAGAAGATCAGAGCCATACCAATATTCAGATTGTGGGTCCTTCCTCTTCCCATGCCCAAAAGCACCTGATGGAGTTGAAATCATTGTCAAAGATATTACCCCGTGAAGGAGAAACAACTAGCTTCATTAAGGAAGAAGGTACAAATTTTCATCAGCTCTTTTTAATTTATACACACGTCTAACACATTATTATCAATATTCATACAGTTGTCCAAGAAGAAGCAGACTCTTTTAAGGAGATTTTCTGATGCATTGGATTTTCTTGCAGAAATTAGTTAAAACTGATTATTCGAACAAATAGTAGTTAAATTTCATTTATATTCTGCTTTGACATAATTACATATGCAGTGATGGTTTTAAATCATGAAACTGTATATGGGGAGATTTTGCTTCATTACGGATTCTTTATATTATATATTTGGGACTTATTTTTTGGCTGTTGTTAAGCCTGGCCAAACAGGTCCGGTAGGTAGATATGAAATCGGGTATTTTTTAAACCCGGAACCGGATAGGAACCGGTTCCGGGTATGGTCAACAACAGTCAAACCGGGTCCAGGTAGGAACCGGTTTCGGGTATAGTCGGGTATTTGACTGGGTTTTGACCGGTTCCCTCGGTTTTTTTTTTGGGTTTCGGGTATGGTAGGGTCGGGTTTTGACCGGGTAGTTCTGGTTCCGCTTCTGGGTGCGGCTCAGGGGAGAAATCCTATGCATGGTCCTACCCGCGGGTCGGGTACATGTAGGAACCGGTTCCGGGTCGGGTTCAGACCCGACCTTTTTGTGCACCATCACTACCGGTAGGGTTGGCAAAAATGGGATAAAGTATCAATCTGGGTTTTATAATGAACATCATGTCTCATTTCAATGTGTGCTATTTTAAATTATCTTGTTTACAAGTTAAATGGTGGAGCATGATCAGATGCAATACCTGTTTGACTGACATTAGCTAGTTGCTTAACATCTACAACAGCACCACTGACATTAGCTAGTTGTTTCAAACCTCTCATTGAATCAAAAGGCATGAATACAAAGACCTGAGTTAAATTAACATGAACAAATTAAAGCCTTGGAGAGATAAGGATGGGCCATGCTATTGTGTATATTACGTTAACCTCCAAATACAATTTATTTTATAATTTTACGATCTCACAATTGCCCCCAATTACAAATATTATCAAAAACGAAAAATCACACCAAGACTTCCGTTCAATCCCTACGAGTTTATTGCTATATTTACCCAAAGAAAGCTAACTCGTTTATTGTCTTCTTTGATTTTATTCCCCGAAGTTTGTTACACACAACCTTGATTCACGTCAACATGTTAAATTCTTAGGCTATGTGTTGCGGAGGTGTTATCCATACACGTGGGCATGATAGAGCTTGCTACACCATACCAGACAATTTATAAGGGGCGCCATTGGTGGAGCGTGGCTCTTCAATAACGGTGTTATAAAAAAAATTGTTAATCCACCCCACTAACAACCAAATAATTGAGTAAACCAATAAAAAAATCACCTCACTCCACTTTAACACTTTTTTTTTAATTTTAATATAGTTTAATTATTATTTTAATGGAACAGTTGTTAGTTGACTCGTAACACTTAAATTAACAGGTGGCTAGTTATCTTGACAGTGACGTGTCGCGATAACTAGCTCTTGCTAGCCATCCTCCAACACACAACTTTATAAACAATATTGATTAATTGCCATTTCTTGTTGTGTGCCTTTTAAGATTAAACCTTGTTGATAGTGTTGTTATAAGTTATACTTGGGCATCTATTATCTATATATTCAAAAGAATAACTGAATAACTTATTGAAAATTTATTTTCTTCAGCCACATTTTTCTTTGTCTTGTTCAGCTATCAAAACAACTTTTACACCATTTTTTTTATTTTGTTTATAGATATATTTAATATCCATGTTGGCCATATATAAAATACACACATGCTACCTTCTAGTACGTCTAATATTCATGATGTGTTAATTAACTTACGGTGTTTTCTTTAGATGTACTTTATATCATAAAGAATGAAAAATCCTGTCTTTGTCGAAAATAATGATAATTGCATTAGTTTATTGAATAAACAAATGTTAACTCTATCTATCCTACATATTTTGAAGAGTTAAAGGTGAATGCGACAATTAAATTTATCAACCATGCGTTGAAACTTATAAATTTCTTCTATACTAAATTTAATCGTTAGCTTAAAAAGAGCCATACTATTTGGACAGATATCAGAATTGCTGATGACCACGCTTTCATACAACTGTACAAGCAGCCCCCTATCTTTGTGAATTTTAATACCTCGGTCAAATCAAAATGAAAAACTCATAAGCACTAACGAGAAACGAAATATATAAACTACTTTTTTAAATGACATTGATGTTATAAAACGGCGATATAGCTTCTGGAGTTATGGTTGATCGCTGATCTTCACCAAAGAAGGTTTGTGTCTAGAAATATAGAATTTAATTGATAATCAGCCGTCGTAGTTTTTCTTTATTTATTTTTTAAAGTTAGTTTGGGCCCAATAACTTAAGTGAATTATGGTTAAAATTGTATTGGGCCAATATATAATAGAATGATTAAAATCTATACATATTTTATAAAAAAAATGTTTTAAAATTAAAAAAAAAATTTGGCTTCCAAAAACTACGTGTCTTAACTGGTTGTCTGGCTCGCCCTATGCATGGCCAAGCCATGCATATGAGTCGTATAGTGTCACACGACTTATATAATTAAACAATTCTCCTTGGTTAACGTGACGGAAATTATATGACATGATGCTATATCCCGCTAGTAATTTGATACGATATAAGATTCATATAATTGTTTGACTTAACACAAGATTCCATTACAAATTATTTGACACGTTACAAGATTTCACCGAAAGTTGTGTGAGTGTGTGTGATTTGGAATATATCATAAATTCATCAATGTCTGTAGCCTCCATTATAAATAGACATTACATAAGAGTAATTTGGAATAACACCATCCGCCAATTTAACCAATTAATCACATGGATATCTTCACTGAATGGCCTCTCACAACGGTACTAGCCCTCATCATATTATGCATATTCATATACCGAAGTACTCTAAGCTTTAGTAGTTCATCTAAGGCTAAGCTTCCCCCAGGCCCTCCAAGGCTTCCTATACTTGGAAACGTGCACCAACTATTAGGCAAAACTCGTCATGAGGCCCTTTGGCAACTTTCCAAACGATATGGCCCCGTTATGCAAATCAATATCGGTTCACAACCCTTCCTTGTCATCTCTTCTCCTGATATGGCCAAAGAGGTATTGAAAATTCAAGATCACAATTTTTGTTCCCGCGGACATTTCCAGGCTACCAAACGACTTACTTACAACTATAAGGATGTTGCCTTCTCGCCTCACAGCGATCACTGGAGGGAGATGCGAAAGCTTTTGGTGACTGAGTTCCTCGGTCCCAAGAGAGCTAAACTGACTAATAATGTGTTGTTGACAGAGATGGAGAGCGTCATCCGTTCTTTGTCATCAAATCCACCAAACACGGAAGTAAATCTAAGTAGTATGTTCTTACAAATAGTAAAACATAAGGTGTGTAAAGTGGCCTTTGGTAAGGGCTATGGAGAACAACAACTAAAGGGTCCATCATTGGATTTTATGCTTGATGAAACCGTCGAATTACTGAATGGATCTGTTGGTGATTCTTTTCCATGGTTAGGTATTTTTATTGACCACTTTAGTGGATGGAATCGTAGGCTGAATGATGGCTTTAGAAATCTTGATACGTACATCGATACGTTCATTGAAGAGCATCGAATAAATGAAGTTGAAGAAATAAGTGATGAGGACAAAGATTTTGTCCATACTATACTTGACATGGCTTCCAAAGAAAACGCTTCTAGCTATCGACCGAGTAATGCTGACTTAAAAGGTCTTTTGATGGTAAATGATTTATTTTATTACATTTACTTTTATAAGTTTGGATCAGATACAAATTAAATTAACGTGCTCACTGTGAGAATCAACTAGTTTAATTACATATACAGTATAGAGTAATATAATGCTTGACTAATGTTTCAGGATGTGCTCATCGGGGGAATTGATTCAACTGTTCTGGCATTGATATGGACAATGTTCGAGATCATTAAAAATCCTAGAGTAATGGAAAAACTGCAAAGTGAAATCCGAAATTGTACGGGAGAAATTGAAAAGGTAGAAGAATTCGATACCACGAAAATGACATACTTGAAAATGGTGGTCAAGGAGTCATTAAGATTGCATACGCTTGCCCCATACTTGATTCCACATGCGTGCTTAAACCGTACTCAAGTTAGTGGTTATGATGTCTTTCCTGGTACGCTTGTGCTAGTTAACGCTTGGGGACTAGCAAGAGACCCAAGCACCTGGGGGGAAAATGCTAACGAGTTCTATCCAGAGAGGTTTACGAATCCTGATGTCGATTTTGGAAGGGAAACGTTTGAGATGCTCCCTTTTGGAGGGGGGCGAAGGGCCTGCCCAGCTAAGAACACAGCTCCAGGAACTTTAGAGTTTGTGATCGGAAACCTTCTTTACTGGTTTGATTGGGAACTTCCTAGTGGAATGAAGATTGAAGATTTGAACTTGGAAGAACGGGGTACCCCGGTTCTTAGGATGAAAGGTCCACTTTGCCTTGTACCCAAAAAGCATAAGTAAGCCTTAATGAAGTAACGTATTAGACTGTAAAACATCGTTTCATCTTTACGCCAACAATTTAAATAAAGCACGACATGTTAAGTGCTAGAAGTATAGGACTTGAGTTACTCTGGGTTTGAACTTTGTTGTTAAATATTCTTTATAAATTCTAGAGCAATCATCTTTCTTGTATCAAAGCTTTGATCATTGTTCGTGTTTGCGTGCTAGGTTTTATACATGTTCTTTGTTTCTCCATGTTGCTACTTGCTAGTTTATGCTGATCGTGGCTCTTTTTCGTATTTAGTTTATACCTTTACATGTGTGTTTGATAGCAAATTAACTTTTTCCTCTGCACTAAAAGTCAGATTTTGGTTCTCCCTTTAACACACATGGTACAAATTGATGATAAATTCAACCACAAAAGAGAAATCCCAAACACTCCCTAAATATTTTCGCTTGATTATTAGATGAAAGACTCTACTCTTAAGTGTAAAGCATCTTCTAGCAATTGAGTGAAGACTAGCTTGTACTCCAAGTATACCTGATATGTGATAACAATAGATTCATTTGGGTGAAAAGGATCATAGAACAAGTTCATCACTCAAATTGTATAACAGGTTATATTGGACCACAACTCTAAAACTAGCTAACTTAAATTGGGTCCACGCAAACGAGCACAACCCACATTGTGTTTCCACCAACACGACCACCTCTCCAACAACCACCGTTGCTGCTGCCACTGACGTCGCCACCACCAACGACATCTCTGCCACTACCGTCTGCACTAACGTTGTCGCCACCTACATTGTCATTGCCATCTTCACCTCACCACCACCTCATCACAGCTATCATACCAAAACTGTCACCGTATAGCCGACTTCACCATATATTTTTTTTTCTAAAACAGCCCCTTATTAAGGACACCTGTCAGGTGAGTCGAACCGAACTAAACCAGGCCTTAACCAAAACTAAAAGTCCAGAAAACTAAACTCGAGGACCGGACCAGTAAGGGTGAAGCAGTTCAGTTTTGTCGAGGTTGGCACCGGGTCGGGCCATATTTGCCTGATCAGATTTGTGGGACCAAAATAACAATGTCGGACCAGATTTTAAACAAAGTAATTCAAGTTCCCCAAATCATTCAACCATATATGAAACAACAGTCGGCCTTGTAATCACAAAACTTATCAACCATCATCACCGCATATGTTAAATTTATCAGTTTTCACAAGTTTCCGCCAAAAACTCAATATCCAATGCATTATAAGACCTCCATATCTGCATACCTTTGACTATTCCATTATATATCCTGCTTCTTCTTGGAGTACTGTTTGGATGGATATTAACAGGTTAGCTTAAGAATGTGTCTTTAATAATAGCTAATAAAAAAAGTACCTTGTTCCTTTATGAAGCTAATTGCTTTTCTGTCACGTGGTAATGCCACTGACAATGACTTTAAGTCCCTCAAGTGCTTTTGGGCTTCGCAAGAGGAAGGAGACACAATATGAATATTGGTATGGCCTTGATCTTCTTGTTCAAGTAGCTTCTCGTAAGTAAACTGAAGGAAATAACAAATAACGGATCATCTTTGTTAGAATAAATCCAAAAACAATAATGAATAATACATCAAACAATATATCACATATAAATATAATTGTTACCTTGACAACAACACTTTGTTCTTCTAAAGGAAAAGATGATCTTAAAGTTAGAGATCGAGGACGACAACACCAAAGTACAGCTTTCACTAAAGCTATCGAGTCATCATGGGTGTCTAGATGTAGTTCAACATGCTCAAGTTCATAAGGAGCCAATTCAATTGCCTTTAGCTCCTCTAACTCTATAAATATCTGAAAGACAATTGGAATGTACATGGCTTTTTGTTAGGGTTTTGTTATATAATTGTTCACAACAAAGTAATAAATAAATGATTGATCAAAGAAACAAACCGGACAACTTTCTGCATGAATATACAAGTTCAAAACTTTAAACTCAGTCTTCTTGCCCAAAAACTGGCTCAAGTTCTTGAACCAAAGAGTATTTATAGAATCATCGAGATAACATTGCATGCACCCTTTTAAATGGGTTAAGTGCCTTACTTTAGGCGAGAAAAAACGAGGTTTACAAGGGTAACTAAAGAAAACCAAATTAGGGGTATTCAACTCAATTTCTTCCAGATCACATATTGGAAAATATACCACCAATGTCCTCAAGGAATGACTTGAGATCTTGAGGTTGCTACATTTATATGTGGTACCGAAAAGCAAACATTCAATGAAGGGGAAGTTGGATAAGAAGTTGGTAAAACCATTGGAGTTTGGTAAGGGATGCCCAATGTAAATAAATGTTGTCAGTTTTTTGCACGAAGCCAAGTTCATTCGCGGTGCCCCTGTTAGACCCTTATCTCCTACCATAAGAGAAGACAGATTTGGAGTTTCAATATCTATCGTGTCAACAGGAGTGTTATAGACAACCTCAACTGTATGTAGATTTTGATGTCCATAAACACAAAATCTTTTGAAACCATCACAATCCCTAATAACTAACTTTTCTAAAAGAGGGCAACTGGTGGTGAGATACTTGATCATGTCATTGTCTATATGAACGCGTTCGAGTTCCAGATGAATCAAAGACTTAAACTGGACAACATCAAGCATCAAGGAAGAAGGCAACTCATAGCCACATACGACCAAAGCATATAACATAGAAACAGATAAAAGTGTGTTAGGCAAACGGTAATTTGGAATAGGGGATTTTAAAAGGTTATAAGTAATCTTAATCGCCAACGCTCCCATGCCTTTATCGAGAAGTAATTCGAGGCATCTGTTAACAACATTTAATTCTCCAGGCTCCTGGATAGTTGTAACGAGCATGAACTCGTCTGCGGTGACAATATCTTGATGGCAAAATCTAGACGAGGTATAAAAAACATACTTGAAAAAAGTTTCCCGAGATGTAAAATAATCATCATAGAAATATAAAATTGGGAAAGAAGCGGTTAGGTGAAACCATGTCTTAGACAATACACTCATTCGAACAAGCTCGGTAGGAGTATTAAGATAAGAGAGTATGTGATGAGCAATGAAATCTGGAAGCTCGGAAATGCGATCCGTCGTATATATATCTCTCCAATTTCAGTATCTAAGGTTTACAAAGCAAGATTAATTAACAAATATATAGGTTACAAAAATTTCAACTATTACAACTGCTAATACATATATGATTAACACTTCTACCTCAATAGCTTAGCAGATACTAATCAGAGAGCAGCCGGCAGCAAGTATTAACAACGGTGTTCAGATCTTCAACGTTGCATGCAATTTTCTTTTAATGGTGATTTTAGTGGTGGTTGTACATTGAAGATTGTGATTGTGTGCACCAACCGAAATAGCTTGTGCAGTGTGTAATTTCTTTTTACTTTTATTTAATTGATGTCAATGTATTTGTTCTTTGTTTATTTCATTTTTGTTTGATTTTTAAAATACTTGGAATATAGTATCCGTTTTGAATGTCATATTTGGAGTAATATTGTAGCTCCATACTTATACATTCTTCATGGGAGTAGTAGGTTTGAGTCTTATATGAAGCAATTTGTTTCAGGTTAAGGTATCGCGTTTTAAATTTGTATGTTTCTCGGTTATGTGTTTTCAATTGAATGTGGAATACCGTTTGAATGTTGTTTGGATCAAAATTTGTATACTTTTATGATTTCGGATATCCATTTAAGTATCCGAATTCGTATCCAAAATACGAATATATATATCTAAAATTTTAGAAAAAACCGAAATGAACTATTCAAGATTCTCAAATATCCAAAATTTACCCCTAATAAATTGAGGATGGTTTTACTTTTTATTTACGTTCCGTCTATTTGTAATTTAGTTTATGTGATTTATTAGTTTTTTTCTTAAAAATCTTAATGTTTCACTTTGAATAACTATAATATTCAGTCACAAGGTTAGAGCATCCAAAGGGGCTTCTTTATCCAAGGTTTGAAAGGATGTGGCAAATGGATGGATGATGTGGAGATAGATTTCATTGATGTAGTGTTAAAGTTTGTGATCTAAGTTTGAAACTGCAAACTTTCAAGGGACAAGAAAAGCGGGCCAACCCCACTTTTAAATACAAAATTAATTGAAGGAATAGGTGATGATG
This sequence comes from Bidens hawaiensis, assembly GCF_021521415.1. NCBI lineage: Eukaryota > Viridiplantae > Streptophyta > Magnoliopsida > Asterales > Asteraceae > Bidens > Bidens hawaiensis. Next base: position 2,075,231 of record NW_027491095.1, on the reverse strand, counting down.
TGGTAGTTTGGAAAGGTTTGTTGTTGTGGAAAAAAGTGAAAGTTTGTGATAAAAGTTTGAAATATGATGTGGTGCTGATATGACATTTTGTAAAGTTTTGTTGTTGTGGATGCTCTTACACCTACCACTCCCATATCATTATGTTATTATTACACATTTACACCTGGGTCAGTTTTGTCCGGTCAGGCCAATTCTGACCCGTTTCTAGGGGTAAAACCCAACCCGCAGACAAAAAGTTAATAAAACTAAACCCGAGGACCACATTTCTAGGGGTAAAACCCAACCCGAAGCCAAAAATCTAATAAAACTAAACCTGATACCAGACCAATACAGTGTGGGTTGGTTCGGTCTTGTCAGGATGACGCGGGCTGGGTTGGGCTACATTTGCATGATCAGAAGTTCAGACTTGTTGAAGCAAAAGTAACAATGTTGGACTGAAAATGGCATTGAAGACTTAATTCTGGATGAGATTTAGGACACGTTTACTCAACAGTCAACACAGAATTAACAGTAATCAACATAAATCAGTTTTTACTTTTAAGTTTAAAGAGGGATGCTGATGAAATAGAGAAAACCATAATAAACAAAATTTAAACAATTCAATTCAAGATCCCAAAATCACTCAACCAAATATGAAACAGGCCAAATAATAAAAAAAAAACTTGTTATTGTTGAAAAGAAGGCTTTCTTTTCTTGAAACATCAGTAACACTTTAAAAGCATACAATGTTGAAAACGTACATCAAACCACTTTAACAGAAATATATTATATAATCAGCATGGCACAAGAAGCAATGGCGGTGGTATTAGGGGTAACGAATCACCATTTATGTCGGTGATTCATTGTGAAGCCTCTTTGCTCAAAAACAGAATTAAATGTTATAAACAAAATTGCAAGATGGTCGGGCATGGCGAGTTTGAACCAGTAAAAGCTTATCCAGCGGGTATGATACTTTTGTAAATTAACCTTTTATCACCTGCTTTTGATATAGGCTTAGCAAAGACTAGATAAATAAATTGAACAATGAGTAACAAGCAAAAGGTCACAGGTCATGATCATTCAAAACCATCCCTACAACATAATATGTATAAAAGGTGCACATCAATCTGTTAAAACACTAGTCTTTACTAATAACTTCCATACCCTCGTCTTAGCTGATGGATTCCTAAATCCAACGAATCTGAAAATCTCCATATCTGCTTGCCTTTGACTGTTCCATTATCCTGCTTCTTTTTGGACGACTGTTTGGATATGTACAAATGAGATAAAGCATGTGTATAAAATTAGCTGATAAAAAGCTATACCTTCTTCCTTTATGAAGCTCATTGCTCTTCCTTCACCTGATAATGACATCAACAATGAAGAAGAAGTCTTGACGATCTGTATATTGGTACGGCCTTGATCCTCCTGTTTAAGTAGCTTCTAGTATGTAATCTGAAGAAAAGATAACCAACGGAAGAAAATTTGTAGAAGTGCAGTGAAACTGTGAAGTACGGTAAAATGATCTTTGTTAGATATAACTGTATATTACCTTGACAAGGTCACTTAATTCTTTAAAACTAGTTAAAGGAGAGGTTGATCATAATATTAGAGATCGAGGACGACAACACCAAAGTACAGCTTCCACAAAAGCTACATAATCTGATGGTTCTTTTTGGGTGTCTAGTTGTAGCTCAACATGCTCGAGTTCATAAGGTGGCAAAGTGACCGTCTTCAGCTTCTCTAAATCTATGAATTTCTGCAAGGCAATTGAAAAATATATGTAACTTTGTTTTGGGGTTATTTATATAACTTTTCACAACAAACTAATACATAAATGGTTGATCAAAGAAACGAACCTGGCTATATGTTGCTTGAATATACAAGTTCAAAACCTCGAACCCGTTTTTCTGGTACAAAAAGAGCCTCAACAAGTAGAACCAAAGAGTGTTTATATTACCGTCGAGATAACATTGCATACATACATTCAAAAGGGTGGAAAGCCTTAACAGAGGCCATTGATAATACATTACCAAAGGGTAACCAAATAAAATCAAACTAGGGTTACTTGACAATCGGAGGGTGTCGAATTTAGATTTAGTATCGAAAAAAAAACTTTCAATGATAGGGAGGCTGGATGAGAAGTTGGTAAAACCATTCGAGTTCGGTGAGGGAAGCCCAAAGTAAGGCACAACTATTAGCTTTTTGCATGAAGCTAAGTTCATTAGTGGTGCCCCTTGTCGAAGCATGAAATGAATCTGACCTGATCCATGACGATGTTCCCACGGATTTTCGAGATGAACGAACCACGACTTGATCTTCTTCTTCGATTGCTTGAGACCTGCAATGACTTTTCGGGGGTGTGGAGGTGACTGCTAAGAAATCCTGAAGATCTCTTGTTTACAGACACAAAAATAGGGTGGTGGCTCTTATTGAGCATGACCCTCTAACAAGGAGGTGGGGACCTCCTTATATAGAGAGCCTCATGGCCACCATCATGGTACCCTAATGGGCCTAGCCCAGTTAGGATTACCTCCACAAAACCCCCTCAGCCCAATAACATTGTATTAGTCCATATAATAAAATAAGCCAAACATAATAAATTTAGGGTCGTAAAACCGGGTTTAGTACCATACCCCTACAAGCCCCCCAAGTCCAGTGTTGCTCCTAGGCGTGCAAGCGTTTAGGTGGAGCGCTGGACTTTATAAGGTGTGTTAGGACATGAGGCGGTTTTTTTCCCTTTTCTTCGGCCTTGTCTTTATTGTCTTTGAGTTTTGGGAGGTTTTCTCCATGATGGTGACATGTTGTGATCTTTATGATAATGATAGTGCACTGGCATGAATAAGATATAGCACGCATCATAACAATAGTGGCGCGATGCCTGATAAAAGATAGAGCGCGCATCTCGATAATGATGCTTAATAGTTTGCGCACGAGGTAGCTTACGAGCTATAAGAATAATGAAGCTTGCGCGCGAGGCGACTTACGAGCTATAAAAATAGTGAAGCTTGCGCGCGAGGCGACTTACGAGCTATAAAATAATGAAGCTTGCGCGCAATGTCGACTTACGATAGTGGCGCGAGGCCTGATAAAAGTTAGAGCGCGCATCTCGATAATGACGCTCAATAGTTTGCGCGCGGGGTAGCTTATGAGTTATAAGAATAATGAAGCCTGCGCGCGAGGCGACTTACGAGCTATAAAAATAATGAAGCTTGCGCATGTTGCGGCTTATGAGCTATAATATGACGATAATGACTGGCCCACAAGGGCCTCTTCTACGCAGGATGACTATCCCAGCTTGTTTTCAAAATAATAATGGAGGCGCAATCGGCCAGATAATAATAATGTCATATGTGCTTGTGCGACTCGTAGCCGAACCTGCAAAAACATATCAAATTAGCGCGTGGCCGTTTGGGATATTGTTAGGCTCCCGCCCTAAGATTCGGATGTCTTCCATCGCGATAATGTAGTGGTGGTATACCACGATAGTCCCCTAGTTCATTGCTGCTAAATAAAGTTGTCCTTATCCTGATTTGGGATTAGACTATTCTCATTCGTTGTGTCGCTTACGCATAGGTTTTGGCTTTGTGTCATGCGCCACACGCAGATGTTGCATGCGCGTGCGCGTAGACTTTGTGTCATGCGCCACGCGCAGATGTTGCATGCGCGTGCGCACAGGCTGTGTCATGCGCCATGCGCAGATGTTGCGTGCGCTGATGTGATATGCGTGAGCATATGATGCGTAAGCATATGTAATATGCGTGAGCATATGTGATGCGTGAGCATATGTGGTGCATGAGCATATGTGGTGCATGAGCATGTGATATGCGACTGCGCTCAAGCATCATGGCGGTGCGCATGTAGAATGGCGGAATGGTTGACCCGCGGTGGCGCGCATGTGACGTGGCTTGTGTTAATAGGTTTAATTATGACGGCGTGTTGAGCGGAGCGGAGCCGCGTTCGGTCTTGTATTCGGCGCGAAGCCGTATGGGTTTATGAGGATTCCCAACCTTTAAGTTTGGCGCGTGGCCTTATGGGTTTATGAGGATTCCCAACCTTTAAGTTTGGCGCGTGGCCTTATGGGTTTATGAGGATTCCCAACCTTTAAGTTTGGCGCGTGGCCTTATGGGTTTATGAGGATTCCCAACCTTTAAGTTTGGCGCGTGGCCTTATGGGTTTATGAGGATTCCCAACCTTTAAGTTTGGCGCGTGGCCTTATGGGTTTATGAGGATTCCCAACCTTTAAGTTTGGCGCTTGGCCTTATGGGTTTATGAGGATTCCCAACCTTTAAGTTTGGCGCGTGGCCTTATGTGCGCATGCACGGCGACGGAGTGGTGACTCGCGGGCGCGCGTGCATGGCGGAGAGTTGCGCTCACGCATGTCGGCGGAATGGTGACCCGCTAGCGAGCATGCGTGGTGGCAGTCTTCTGCGCAAAACCCACATGGTGGAGGTCTTTTGCGCGAAACCCACATGGTGATTCCCGCGGTGGCACATGCATGGCTGCGGAGTGAGAATCCGCGAGCGCGCGTGCATGGCGGCGGAAGTCTGGTAATTTTTGAATCTACAATTTGAGAGTTAGATATGTAATTTTAAACCTAAAATCCAGGTCTGTAATCTAGATCTAGATCTGTAAATCAGATCTAGATAGATCTGAAGCTCGTAGCGGAGAGAATTTAAAACCATCACAGATCCGGAGGCTTGATCATCCGAATCAGGTAGTTTCTTTTTTGCACAGATCTGGAAGCCTCTTTTAGATCTATGGATCTTTTTGAGCTTTAATAGAACAAGCCTTGAAGCCTTTTTCTGTAAACTTCCAGATCTGGGTTTTTCCTGGGAGAGATCTGACAGCCGAGACGAAAATCGAAGGGTAGTTCGTTGCCGTCCCACGGATGGCGCCAATGTCGAAGCATGAAATGAATCTGACCTGATCCATGACGATGTTCCCACGGATTTTCGAGATGAACGAACCACGACTTGATCTTCTTCTTCGATTGCTTGAGACCTGCAATGACTTTTCGGGGGTGTGGAGGTGACTGCTAAGAAATCCTGAAGATCTCTTGTTTACAGACACAAAAATAGGGTGGTGGCTCTTATTGAGCATGACCCTCTAACAAGGAGGTGGAGACCTCCTTATATAGAGAGCCTCATGGCCACCATCATGGTACCCTAATGGGCCTAGCCCAGTTAGGATTACCTCCACAAAACCCCCTCAGCCCAATAACATTGTATTAGTCCATATAATAAAATAAGCCAAACATAATAAATTTAGGGTCGTAAAACCGGGTTTAGTACCATACCCCAACACCCCTATTCCATATATATCTGTTATAAAAAGAAACAAGAGATTTGGAGCATCAATATCTATTCTCTCAACTACAGTGTTATAGTCAATCCAAACAATTTGAAGATTTTGATGACCATAAACACAAACGTTTTTGAAACCATCACAGCCGACGATATGGAATTCTTCTAGAAGAGGGCAACTAGTGGTGAGATGCTTGATCGCTTCATCATCTATCGAGACGTTTTCAAGTTTCAACTCAATCAAAGACTTAAACTTGACAGCGTCATCAAGCATCAAGGAAGAAGGCAACTCACAGCCTCGAATGGTCAAAGACTCTAACACGGAAGCAGATAAGAGCGTGTTAGGCAAACGATACTCAGCATAAGCAGAAGATGAGTTAGTAATAATAATTTCAATTTCTAACTCATACAAGCCCTTGTTAAGAGCTAGTTCAACGCATCTGTTAACGATATCTAATTCTGCAGGCTCCTCGAGAGTTGCAACGAGCTTGAGCCTATATAATGTAACATTTTGATGGCAAAAACTAGAAGTGGCATAATTAACGTACTTGAAAAAAGTTTGCCGAGAGACGTAAAATCATCATCATGGAAATATAAAACCGGGAAAGAAGCGGTTAAGTGAAACCATGTCTTAGACAATACACTCATCCGAACAAGCTCTGTAGGAGAATTAAGAAAGGAGAGTATGTGATGAACAATGAACTCAGGAAGCTCTGAAATCATATCCATCATAACTCTTTAAGGTTTCCAACTACAAAACAGAAATTAAATTAAAATATACAAAACTTGGACAAACTAAATATATAGGTGCAAAGCATTGTAACAAAATTCCAAATTATTCCGTGGTGCTCAAACGGCAGTGGTTGCATGCAATGTAAAGAAGGAACAAACCATAGAAAAAAGATTTGTTGAAAAGTTGATGGTTTAAAGTAACGGTGGTATATTGAAGATGGTGAAAGTGTGCAGTGGTCCTACCAATTAAATTAAAATAGCTTGTGCAGTGTGTCTAATTTCTTTCAACTTTTCTTATGTATTACATCTCCAACAATGTATTATCAAATATTTGATATCGGACAGTTCAAAATATTTTTTTTTTTTGATATGGGCATATGGTACTATAGATAATTAGATATATGGATTACTATTTATTCGTACCATGTATCAATTTCATATATTTTTTTTAGTGAAGAAAGATAAAAACATAATAAAAAATAATAAATAAGTATTATTTAAATAAATAAAAGTATACATGAGTAAATAATATATATATATATATATATATATATATATATATCAATGTTGTAAAAGTAGGATTACAAGGCCGAGTACTCTCCGAGTACTCGCTACAAGGTATATCACCGAGGCGAGTTTCTGTAAATCCGCCTAGTTACTAAAAATCGGTCAAATGTGGCCAACCTCAGCCAGAATCACATCTTATCGGTGAACTTGGGCCGATTTTGACTCAAAAAAATAAAACATAATTGTTATTTCAATAATATTAAAGAATAAATATCATTTTTTTAATTAATGATTAGTAATTTTTAGAATATTTTATATTTAAAAATGTATTTTTTTATTTATATTAATATTCACCTATTTTGTTATAAATATCAGTAAACTTATGATATTTGACACATATATAACCAAATATTAATTTTCTTTATATTTACCATGTCCGAGTACTCCGAGTACTCCCTCCAAGAGGGTCGGCCGCCTAGGGACCGTCTAGTGACTTTTGCAACATTGATATATATATATATATGTATGTATGTATATACATATATCTATCTATAATATATATAAATGAAGACATAAAAATCCTACGTGTCGCGATGTGGTCGCTCCCCCTTTTTTTGGAGTCACCAGATTTGCTTGATTTTTAAATGGAGGTTTCTCATGCATTTGACCCGAATTCATGTATATACCTATTTTTTTATTGTATGAAAGTTAATAATATACTTATGGTTTGATGATAAATTGTTTTACAACTAAATGAGATGTTTGGGTCTCATCAAACCATAGGTATATTATTAACTTTCATAAATATTATTTATAATTAAAAAACAAATTTCATAGTAAAAAAATAAACGGGTCTTGGGTTTCATCAAAACCATATAGCTTTTAAACCGGGTTATAACATCTCATTTATTTATAAAACAATTTATCATCAAACCATAAGTATATTATTAACTTTCATACAATAAAAAAATATCAATTAAAAAAATAAATATTGGAACAAACAATATAAAACAACCCTGTAATACGGGGGCTAAAAGCTAGTTTGTATATATATATATATATAGGATCAGGATCATGAGAGAACCTTTTTGAAATTGAGAACTATGAGAACCATTTTGAACCACAAAAAACCCAAAAATAAAAAAAATCATAAAATAAAAAAAAAACACAAAAATCAAAAAAGTATAAAAACCAAAATTCTTATTTTATCATCCTGGATTCATAAAAAATAAAAAAAAAACTCGGTTTAGCTAAATTATATACACATATGTATAATATATACATATATATATATTTACATGTTTTTTTTGTACACATGTGTATAATTTAAGATAAATGATACTGTACATATGTGTATATTACGTAACTAAAAATTATATAAAATTATACATATGTGTATAATACGACGTTTTTTTGTATTTTTTTTTATTTTTTATATGAAACTGGAATGAAATATAAAAATTTTGGTTTTTTTACTTTTTTAAAATTTTTTTTATTTTTTGTTTTATGATTTTTTTAAATATTTTTTTAAAGGTGTTTTTAGTGGTCCAAAATGGTTCTCAATTTGCAAAGGGTTCTCTTAGGATTCGTACCCTATATATATATATATATATATATATATATATATATATATAAAAGGAATCTTACAAAACAAGTTTCTTGTCACGCTTTTTTTCTAGTAGATTTTTTTTTAATATGAACAAATTTTATGGATACATTTGTTTTTAGTTAAATTATGTGATTGAAAATTATAAGGATTCCAACGTCAATGCTTTAGTATTGGTCTAACTAGTAGAACAGTGAGATTTATGGTTCATTTTTTATCCAGTTTCGAAAACAATGAAAATAGAGTGTGCATGTGATGGGTTAGGAATTTAGGTGTTTATTCGGCAAGGACAAAGTGGTCAAACATGCGGAGAAGAGATGATGCGTGTCTCGGGTCAAGTAATTCAAAATAAAATTCAGATAACCAAAAGTAGATCTTGCGTACGGTTTTTCTTTATACTATTTGGTTTTATATTTTGATTGTTACAACTTAACTTCTTATTAAAGATAATCTAGAATAGCAAAAGAAATACAGTATAATTTGTAGCGCGTTCATTTAACAGAATTCGTGGAAATTCAAATGAATAGAATTAAAATCTCAGGACATGACGTGTTCATTTTGTTAGAATTGGAATTTTAATTCAATTTTGATGTGTTCGGTTCATTTAATTAGAATTAAAATTTCAATTCCTTCAAAGCTTCAAATTCCTTTAAATAAACGAATTTCAAATCCTTCCAAATTATTGTGGAAATTAAGTAAATTCACGAGAATCTTTTCTCGAGATTTTTTTAACGAGGACAACGAATAAAACATTTTAGTTTTTTATCATTATTTTTTAATATTTTTTTGATAGGTTTTTTATTTTAATAGAAAACCTCTAAATTTTTTTTAAATACTAAAAAAACCATAACGCAAAATATAAATAAAAACAAAAAATCTAAAATGTTTCCGCAGTTATCCTCGTAAAAAAAACAATTTCAATTCAAAACGAACACATCAAGAATGAAATTGGATTTCAATTCTTTCCAATGCCAATTCATATTGGAGTGTTTAGATTCTAAATCCAATTCTTTCCCATTTCAAATCCTATGTAAATTACAATTACAATTCCAATTTCATTCCATTTTGTGAAACGAACCCCTAAAAAGGTTTTGAAAATAATTCTTAATTGCTCAATATTTCATGTGACCCAAGTTTGATTCTTGTCCTCATAATTTAGTTTTGATGTCTAAAGATTGTGTGAGTTGCGGCGATCACTATTTCGATCCTTGAACTAAACGGGTTTTGTCTCACCTTATTGTTGCGTTTTCGATCGAGTGTTCACAGGCATAAGTCTTATGTGAGGGAAGTGTATCTTAATGTAATGAAATTTACCAGCAGCTCATTTAAAATATTCGTTGGACATTAAAAATATATATATATATATATATATTAATAGTTTAAATATACAAAAAATATATATATGCTAATTAAAGACAGCTCCACTTACTGAAAAAGTGGTGTGTAAAGAATATGACCCAAATTACTGTCATTTGCTAGGAAAAGGAAAAGAAGAGTGTGAAGCTAGGGTTTATCAATGGATAGAAGAAGCATTGTGGTATGCACAGTAGCCGGGTTTCTAGGGCTCGTATCTGCTCTTTTGGGCTTTATTGCAGAGGCCAAGAGGATAAAGGTAATCAATCTATCAGTCTTATCTTTTGCTTTATTTTGGGGCTGTTTTATTGAAGTTAGTTAGGGTTTGTTTGATTATTGCAGGGTTCCCAGGTTGAGTTTTCATCGCCATCTGAATGCGTGTACCCGCAGAGTCCAGCTCTGGCCCTTGGGTTAACTGCTGCTGTGTCTCTTATGGTCGCCCAGATCGTCATCAATGTCGCCACTGGATGCATCTGTTGCATCACAGAACATCCATCAATCCCTAACTGGACATTGGGTCTTGTCTGCTTTCTTATTTCCTGGTAATTACTTTATTAACTACCCGAGCCCTAGCTCAATGTAATACGGGGATAAAAGCTAGTAATATAATATTTTATGATTGACCTGATTGGAACAATTTCAAAACTTGGTTACTATTCTACAGAGTAATCCCATATATTGATTAATTACATTTATCGTAATTTTATATATAATAGAGTTAATATATAAGTATATTAAATAATAGTAGTTGTTATATAAATATATCTTTAGGCTCGCGAGCTAGATATGTGAAGCACAAGCTCGAGCTCGTCCAATAAATGAGCCTCAATAAAAGTTCAAGCACGTTTAAGCTTGGCTCGATTCGAGTTTTCAATGAGCCGATCTCCAGCATCTCACGAGCGGCTTGGCTCATTTACACCCCTATTTGATTGGTTGATTGCAGGGGTGTAAACAAGTTGAGGCCTAGCTCGTTAAGGCTCGAGCTCGACTCATTTTAACTTGAGAGCTCGAACTCAGCTTGGTTATTATTTACTAATTATTTAATAGTTTATTTGTATATTTTTTAAATCATTTACATATATGTATTTATAGTTAATATTATTTATATATTATAATATATATTACTTAGTTGTTTTTATCGTAATTTTGTATATAATAATAATTTTTATATAAATATATTTCTAGGCTCGCGAGCCGGCCCGAGCTTGTTTAACAAATGAGCCTCAATAAAAGCTCAAGCTCGGCTGGATTCGAGTTTTTAACGAACCAATGTCGAGTAGCTCATGAGCAGGTTGGCTCGTTTATACCCAGGTAAGTCAGTTGATTGTGTAAGTCATCATCAATGATGATTGATTTGAAGGTATATGCATATACATATGCAGGTTCACATTTGTTTTAGCATTCCTTCTTTTGTTGAGTGGGGCATCGTTGAATGATCAGCACGGAGAAGAAAACATATACTTTGGGAACTACTACTGCTATGTGGTAAAGCCTGGAGTCTTTGCTGGAGCTGCTAGCTTGTCCTTGGTAAGTGTCATCCTGGGCATCATCTATTATCTCACCTTCAGTTCGAGTTCAACGAAGGTGGTTAGTCAAACAGGCATTGCTATGGGCCAGCCTCACCCAAACCAAGATCCTGTTTTCGTGCATCAAGATACCTATGCTAGACGCCAACTCTCGTAGATCACTTGTGTTTCCATTTACAATCCGATTCTCCTTTTGACGTGTAATCGCTGTGCTAGAATATATCCAACTGTTTGATTAACCCTATTTTGACCTTAAGGGTTATGTTGAATATAAATATGTTTTAATCAATGAGAATGAACTAAGAATAATTATTGAAAATGCAGGATTTTGGTGTTTAATGCCTAAAATAGATTCATAATGCGAAAATGGTTTATTGGCTAAATGTTGATTTTAAAGGCCACTTGTACTACTTCACCAACTGTGTTTGGGGTGTAAAAAGTATAATTGAAAGTGATCAAAGATGATAATGCAAGTTGTGCGCTAAACTGGTAATTTGGGTGAGAATCATGTTATTTTAATGAATGTCTATCGTTAAATAATGATACGTGAAGTTGGGTTACGGAGGATTACAAGAGCATTGATTATTTAATGGGACGGAACGAAAATTGGCTGAGATGATGAGACACGATATCTTCAAGTTTTATTACGTTTTGCATACACCTGCGTAAGTTTCCGGTACATTAAAAATCATTAAACTAATTTGTTGATATATATTTTTGAACAAACTACGGTTTATAGTTCGTGTGGTTTAGCCAAAATAACCATCGTAATCCAAAAGTTTTTGTTTCAATCAACTCCACGCTTCTAGCAAGGGTCGCCTTGTCTATTTACCTCTCTAGCTTGATTAGGAAAAAATCAAGGCGATTTAACCCTAATTGCTGGTCAACATATACCAACTATTATAACTTGTAATCGATTATCACCTCATAAATAATAATATACTCTATTCACCGCGCGTGGATGTAGGTTAGGTAAGACCGAACCATGTTGAATTCTCGTATCCTTTTACTATATGTTATTAGTGTGTTTCACCAAAGCGTTACTATATGTTATTAGTGTGTTTCACCAAATCGCCCATGAGAGATGGACAAGAGACGCTAATCGTTACATTTATACATTTTTCTTCTATTTTTTTTTTTCATGATCTTATGATACATAATGTTCTGAATTGACCACGCCCCTATATCAATACAAAACCAACTTTAAGTAGAATGTCTAATCTGCTTGCCAAAAATAGGAGAAAGTGTGTGTAGTAAGCAGTTTTATAACCACATTATGTTGTTAATTCAAAATGCATTATTCTATTGCTTCAGAAAGAAAAGGTAAAGGGAGTGAGATCAAAGAAGTTGATTTGTATACATATTTTAAGATGTCTAAATACATAAATAAGATGATCAAAGATCATTTTAAAGAAAATACATATCAGAAATTTGTGTACAAATCACCACCCACATATCAAACTTTGGCAAGTAAGCCAGACAGATAAAGGTTAGAATGTTTACAAGGTATGTTTACTTTTGGAGAGAATAAGATGCTTGATGCCAGTGTAAGACTTTAGCTCCTCCAAAGCATCAGATGTCTTTCGAGACAAAAACAATCCAGATGTGTTGCCGCTGTTCGATTGGGCCTCAGCCTCACTGCAGCAACTAGAATCTTGTCGCAGAGGCGGTGCCGTTCTCAACATACGAACAAGGGCACCTACTGCAGCATCTTGTGATTTTTTACCACTCTGACTGTAAAACGTCACATCACCACCACACAAGGCTTTAGTAACTTCACACATATTACATATACATATACATCATCATCATCATCGTCATCATCATCATCGTACTCAGTATATCCCACCAATAGCAAAGCTATGGTAGAGTCTGAGGAGGGTAAGATGTAGACAGCCTTCCTCTACCCCATAGGGATAGAGAGGCTTCTTCCGGTGAGACCCCCGGCTTGATAGTAGTTTTGCATCAAGCCTTGGACATAAGACACATAACACACAATCATCGGGACACCGGCTGATTGGTGCATATACCCTTGTCTTTCGGCTATCAACGCCACCACATGATGCCCGATTAACCTTCCGCCACTTTTAACGTTATTTTCACGAGATTAGTAAAATAACGTCAAAATTAGTGCAATTTTACTTTTGCCCACCCAAGGGTTCACACATATATACATTATATGTGCGCACCGCAAGCAGGGCATAAATTATAAACAGCTCCTATATGTCTAAAACTAATTCTCAAATGAGTCAATAAGTAGGATACTAGGTCCGCTCGCTCTTTAATTTTTATTCTATTACTCTGGTCACACACCCGCTAACAAGACGAGTATTATTTAAGGTGAACTAGTTTTCTAAAGGGGTTTAGTAGTTTTATACGTTTACAGCTCAACCATATCATAAGATAGCCACTGCAGCTGAAAACTACAGTCTTTAAATTTTCCTGTTAATTAGCTTACTCTTGTCTGAGTAATTCACATTTTAAGCACTAATTCTGTTTAAACCCATAATAGTTTGTTCAGATTTTTATTTTGAACTTTGCTGCAGACTGGATATCTTGAAACAGTATAAAAACAATACGGCGTTAACAGAACACTGCTTATAATATTGTCAGTTTTATGGCCCTCGTATAAGAATTTAATCACTCGTCATTAACAGACAAAGTCTAAGGCAGGAATTACCTGACTGGGGAATCACAAGTATCAACATCATCAACAATAAATGGACACGAGAAGTCAATATCATCCAACTCATCCTGGAGAGACAATCTACTGGAGCTTCTAGAGAATCCAATACGAGAACCACTTGATGAAAGCAAACCAGAAAACCTCCCTGAATCATCTTTCGACACCTGTGGAATAACCGTTAATCAGTGCAGTTGCAGTTGCTTTATTATAGAAGGCGTAGGATATAATTACCTTGTGATGTGTTGACCCGGAACTCAGATCCCCAACCCTTGACATCTCAGACTTTTTAAGAGACTTAATGGCGGGAGAAGAATCATGAGATGAACGTGTGCTTCTAGGCGACAGTGGTGGAAGAGAATGTCGATTAGGATCAGATAAGTTAGGAGAAAGGTATCTGGGAGTTCGGGTAATCAAGGGATTAGGAATACTGACAGGCCTAGATTGCATGTTAAGGTACGTTGGTGGAGACGGAGAGAACGGTGGTGAATCATCAAAGCTGTGGCGAGTTGGCGGTCGGGTGGTCCTTTGACCACAACCATCGTAAGAAGACGCAGCAGGTGAAGAAGATAAATCATAACGCCCACTGGAGGAATGATATGCAGGCGGAGATTGATTCTGTGAAGTAAATTGACCTCCACTTGTCCAGCTATGCGGGCGTCTAACAGGAAAAGACGTCGGAAACGCTCTAAACGGATCAGTGGCAGGGCTGCCAACATAATCCGTAATAATCTCAGGTGGACACGGTGCCAAACTTTCCAAGTTAAAATCCGACAGACTCTCACGATATCTCACAGATACCGAAAGACGCCCATGCTGGGCTTCAACCGGTAAGAAGCTATAAAGCTTCATAACCTGTTCCTCAGACCGTGTAAACGGGACACTAAACGTCGACACCTTGTAACTTATATCAAAATCGCAAGCCTTACCCTTAGCCTTACTACGGTACGCCCTATAAGCCGGAAGAAGCCTCATCATGGCGTACAACGATCGCAACAGAATAATCGACTTCTTATACGTTTTCTTATAAGACTCGCTCGACTGAGACACCCTCGAATACTCATACTGAACAACCCACCTCTCGATAACGGTCTCAACTAACGCCCCATACCCAGATTCATTTTCCCCTTGAACTAATATAATATCAATAACCATAGGCTCCATTAAATTCCTGTGCCAAAAGTTCAAACCGTCTAACGCAGTCGGCCGCTCCCCTAAAGCCAAATTAAACCATTTGTCACTCTTTTTGACCTGATGAGTACCCGGAGGACCGGGCCGAATGGAAGGAACCCGAGACTCCAAGACAATATGCAAAGATTTTAAGAGAAACTGGGAAACAATTTGGTCATTTCTTCCATGTTCAATAGACTGCAAGTCCATACTAAAACCCTAATTCCATTACTCACTTGTTTCAAGGAAATGAGTGAAATTGATCAAGACCCATGTCAGATTTTGGATCAAGATGATAAATTTAAGTGTGCATAAGCTAAGATCGGCTTAAAAAGATGATCCAAGAAAATGGAAGTAAGAGTAAAACCCTAATTCCATTACTCACTTGTTTCAAGGAAATGAGTGAAATTGATCAAGACCCATGTCAGATTTTGGATCAAGATGATAAATTTAAGTGTACATAAGCTAAGATCGGCTTAAAAAGATGATCCAAGAAAATGGAAGTAAGAGTAAAACCCTAGAAATTGGAAGGTTGACAAAATGTACCAGTGAGAATAGAGACGTGTGATCTAACAAAGAAAGAGAGAGATTGCGTACAAGGCAGAGTGGAAGAAGTGATGATATGTATGATATTATTATTATTATTATTATTAATCTCTTCATCTTGATTAGTTAATCAGACAAAAAAGATTCTTCTGCTGACGTCATATTATTAACAATTTACAAATTGATTTATTTATTTTTATTTGGGATAATGATTGTGGTATTTAATAGTTTGGAATCATCAAATATTTAGAGCATTCTCATCCCATTTCTTATCTCTATCTCTATAATTGTACTAAAAAACACTACATTTCTCTCTCTTGTTATATTAAATAATATTATTTATACCTTTATCATTACAGTTTTTTCTCTCCTCTACTCACAATAATCCAACAAATATTAAAAAATAAATAGGGGCAAACAATGTTCCTCAAATATTTCCCAAAATTTACAAAAAATCACTACATTTCTCTCTCCACCCTATAATTTACACTCACAATCACTCATAGCCCCACCCTATAATTTACAAACTCTTCACACATAATTACAAGGGATGGGATGAGAATGCTCTAGTTGTTGCTTACAATTATTGGATTTTGATTTCAATTTATGGTGCAAAATTGTTTCTATCAAGGCAAGTTGGGTTTGTAACTTCGCTTGAATAGACTACATAAGAGAATTTGATGGATGAAAACACTTATCAATAAGGTATGTATGATTTCAATGAGTACGGTTAGGTTCGATTCGGTTATTAGGCGAAAACAAAACATAAGTTATCTTTAATATACAAATCGATCAATTTTCGGTTTTCAGTTTTCGATTTCGAAATAATATAAAACTTTATATATTAAAATTTATAAAACAAAAAAAAACAAATATACGTAAAATTAGTTATAATAATATAATATTAAATAAAACATGTCGTTGAAGACGTGTTAAACTTTCAAACACATAGTTGAAGATGTGTTTGAATGTGATATTTTTGGAATCCTAAGGTTTTGGGAGTTTTCCCCAAAATTAAAAAGAAAGAAAAAATATTATTAGCTTGACACAAGAACCCAAAAGTCACGCCTTTGTAGTCGGATATCACTTCAGATTAGAATGGCTTTAATGAGCAGATACATACCATGTCGCCAAGGGCACAAGTAATAGAGATGGCTTGAAAATAATCTAATCAGGTAGAAGCATGCAATTTCGTAATGATTTTCCAACCGCTCTCTGATAGGTTTATAATGTATATTTGGATTTGTGAGTTTGGAAAGCTATTTGGTGTGAAATGAAGAGAAACAAGGAAGTAAAGCTCAAAAGTTAAAGTTCAAAATCATGTTCGGCCACACAAAGTGACAAAACTATGCACGAATGGACGGCCACACACAGCATTATGTATACACTAAACTGTATGACCATACACGTCTAAAATGGGGTTTAGCCCTAAGTTTTACGAGAAGACCACTTTTGGTAGTGAAAAAACTTATTGTCTCTATTAATTGTCAGTTCTCGTTTTAAGTTTGTAAGAGTGGGGATTATCAACTCCAAAAGAAGATCCTGTTGATCGAATAGCATTTCTACTTTGATTTTGGTTTGGTTCATTCTTGTTGGTCATGTTTCACTTCGGCTTTGTAAGTTGTTTAGGTTTTTGTATTCATCATGGGCAAGGTCGTATTTGAGAATCCCTAAGAATTTGGGCGAGTAAAAATAATCCCCCCCCCCCCGGTTGAAAGTGGGTTTTAACTGTTTAATAACCTAAACTAAATCAAACGGTTATGGGTTTAAGAAACAAATTTGATTTTAAAATGTAGAGTGAACTGTGGTTTTCGTCCTTGTGGTTTATTCAAATTTGCTATTTTAGTTCAAAAGTTTAAGATTTGTTAATTATGCCCCTAAGGTTTCATTTTCATTGCAATTATCGTCATTCTCGTTAACATATTTTGGACGGAAATAGTATTTTTTTTAAACCGCATGGACGAAAATTGGAACAAAAATGAAATCTTATGGACGAAAATTACAACGTAAATGAAATCTTATGGATGAAAATAGCAAACTTTA
Organism: Bidens hawaiensis; assembly: GCF_021521415.1. Classification (NCBI taxonomy): domain Eukaryota; kingdom Viridiplantae; phylum Streptophyta; class Magnoliopsida; order Asterales; family Asteraceae; genus Bidens; species Bidens hawaiensis. The sequence continues at coordinate 2,057,780 of NW_027491095.1, read as the reverse complement.
AACTATTAGACTGAAATAGCAAATTTGCACAAACCATAGGGACGCAAACCACAACCCTCTCTAAAATGTAACTACTATTATCACCCACTCTTTTGCAGAACCAACTTTAGTTGTTAATTCATAGTAATTATAATTTTTTACCGTTGTAAATGTTGTAGGAGCGGTTTTAGCTTGTGAAGAACATTAGACTAGTTTTGTAATTATCATGTGTGAAAGGTGTCCAGGTGTAATTTATTATCTCTAGTACGTCTATATAACACTATTATACAATCAATCCATGTACAATACTCTTCATACTTTATCAAGGAATACAAAATTGATTAATCGCTTAATTCAACAGGAGCTATATTTACTTTTTGTATTCTTTTCCTTTACCAATAATGACTTCAGTCCCAAACAAATGTTTATGAAGCAGAAGTCATACAAATGAAATCTAAGTAAACACTAGTATATTCCTATCAGATTTGAACATCAGCTAGTGTTAACTTCAACTTCATGTTCCCGCATTGAACTAATATTTCTTGTTTAGAAGGATCTACTTTCAACACAGTTGCTTTCTTGTTAAATTTAGAAACATGAACCGTATCACCTGCCTTGACGGTTTTTTCTGCAATTCGAGTGCGAACGATTTGTCATACAGTAATTATTAGGTTAAGTAGCCTATAAGATTGTGATTGACAAGTACCTATTGGCTGTTGCTTGTCATTCAACATTACTGGTGTTGTCTCTTTTTGTGTACCTGTGATAGACTTACTGCTGCTAAAGGATGTCAGCCTTTTCTGCTGCTTATTAACATTTTGCAGCTCAGAAGCAGCTGCGGTTGGGGATGCACGACGCTCTCTCACTCTCTTGTGAAGTATTGACCGTGCTACTCCTCCGGCTTCTGATATTTCTTGTATTTTTCTGTATTTTTGGCTGATGCCATTTTCCCTGATCCTACCCTCGCTAATAACTAGTTTTCTATGAAGCTCCCTGCCAAGCCTGAAACACAAGTAGTAGTATTAGCAGTTATACTTAACTGCCACTCATTTCTATTCCTCACCTAAGATGATGGCGTGCTTCGTGAATATGCTCATCAACTTTCTGCTTCAATTTCTCCATATCTTCTATAACCTGCATGTCAAGAAATTATACACAATCACCAAGATAATTATGTTTGGTATGGATGATTGGTCAATGTAGAATATAGTTACAAGTAGCAGAGTGTGCTGCTGAAAGTCACCTCATTAATCTCTGCACTAGCTGTTCCATGGAGTTCACGAGCATTATCTACAACCACGTTAGGGAGTCCAAGCCTTTCAGCTATGTTTATTGCATTTGACCGCCCTGTATTGCATCTTCATATTAATTATTAACTCGCAAGTCGCATCATAGAATAAAATGAAAAGCTAAGAACCTGGAATTCCCCAAAGAACTCTGTACGTTGGTTTCAGGTTCTCTTCATCAAACTCCATGCATGCATTGTCAAACACATTGTTGCTGTACTTGAGGGTTTTAAGTTCACCGTGATGGGTGGTAGCCATTGTCAACAATGCTCCAGATTCAGCAAAGCATTCCAGGAGTGACATTCCCAAAGCAGCTCCTTCTAGAGGATTTGTACCAGCACCAACCTACCCAGACACTCTTAATTATGCTACGTCTTACAAAAGTAAAATAAAAAGATGTCTAGCCATTGAGTTATTGAGAAATCCAGAAAGATAGTACAAGTTTCAATGTTTAAAATGTATCTATGATACCTCATCTAAGAGCACTAATGACCGACTTGTTGAACTTGAGAGTATGTCCTGAAAAGAAACAACACTTGGGGATTAGCCGTCCACCTAACCAGTCAGCTATATATATTGGAAATAAAACGCCACCAAGCTCTGAGCTGTTATAGAAGACATCACAATTAAGAAGGTTGTTCTAATGATAACAACTTACACTAGTTTGTTTCAAATGGCCGGAAAAGGTAGACAAAGATTGAGACAAGGATTGTTCATCACCAATATCAGCATATACAGAATCAAACCATGGCATCCTCACAGGTTCCGATGACAACACAAAAAGTCCTGCAAAAACAACGCCTCCACCTTTATATTTAACAGCATAAGACTCACTCCTCTCTGACTAAGCAAATACTTAAAAAAGTTAAAACCCATGCCTGCTTTTGCCATCATAGCAGCCAACCCTACTGTCTTTAATAAAATGGTCTTTCCCCCAGTGTTTGGGCCGGTTATAACCAAAACTCTCGTTTTCTGTGCAACATATATATCTACGGGAACAGGGGATGATTGTTTTAATCTTGCAACCTGAAAACTTATAAAACTGAGTTAACGTCGGAACAGAAACTGTAAACTATTCATTTTGTCAAACAGTTACCTGTGCTTCTAAAGATGACAGATTTGCATTTATTTCTTCCTCTCTCTGAGTGGCAATCCCTACCTGCTGCCTTCTCCTTCTAATTTCCTAGTGGTTTTAAATTTGAGTAGTTTAACATAAAGATTTTACTTTAGCAGAGAAAACACATGGCGCTTACAGCAGTAACGTCACTGACGTCCTTCAAGGCCTTGTGCATTTTTTGCCGATGTTGTTGAAGTAGCAGAGGATGATAAGCTTTTGGCAGATACAGTTTCCATTTTACTTGTTCAACTGAGGACGACTCCTCGGAAGATAAAATTAGATCCGGATAAGTGCCGCCAAATGAAATACTATATGTCGCCCGAGCATTGATCTGCATTTGTTGTCGTACCAAATCAGGTTTTAAAAGAACAAGAGAAAATTATAAGAGATTTAGGGAGATAATTTAACTCAAAACATTAAACATGGTTGCCTACTTACAACCAAAGAGAAATAAACATAACTAGACCCACTATCGCAAATGAACTACGCACTACTAACTGACTGTCAAACCTAAGTGAAGTAACTAAAAAGAAATAAGCAACTGAAGGGAAACTGATGTGCATGCATGCTTCTGGAAGTGCATGTGATGCATGCCTTGAAATTATACACGAAAGAACCTTCGGGAAGCCTATATCAGGCCCATGGGCCCATATATGAATGAAACATATACTAACACAATATATACACTTACCAGTTCTCGGTACAAAAAATATTTGCAACATTTTCTATGCTATGATGAAGGGAGAAAATAATTTAAAACATAAGAAAACAATAAAAGAAATGGCAAACAAAAACTAGAATGCAAAAAAGATACTCCTTGCACACTGGCCACTGCAGTGGCAAATTATGAGAATTCAAAATCAGAGATAGATACTAACCACATCTAATTGGATTATCGCATTGAACAGATTTTCTATGTCCTCAAGATCTGTTTGCATCTGTACAGGAATAAAATAAATAAATGAAAACGCATCAAGAGAAGAATAAAATAAAGAAGTTTGATTCAGTTACCTTGTGTGTTATCTGCAAAAGCACATCAGATTCAGCCTTGGCTATTGAAGCTCTTGCTTGTTGCAACTCATCATTTAATGGAACTGCAGAAAGGGGTTCCACAAGGCTTCCTGTGCCTGAACCACTACAGCACACTATTTTATCTCTCAAGACTGGGGGAAGGTAGTAGCAAGTTCTCACATTCAGATTTTCTTCCACCATTATAGAAGAAATCATAAAAAATGCTTGTCCACTTGTTGGACCGACAAAAATGAAAGATATAATGAAACATTTTTGTTAAAAAGTTCCACTTCAAACACAAAAATCAAGCACAACACTTCTGCAACGAGATCTTTGAGATATAATGCACCAAAGGTGCTCCGAATTCAGCCCACGATAAAATGTGACCGTGTACATAAGGTTAAAACATACAAAGAACAAGGATAGACAACCTGAGCGGACATGGCCCAGGATAGGGGTTCATGGAGACATAGGATTAAGGTTAAGGACTTTTAGGAGAGGGTATATATGTGTCATAGCTTTGTTTTAGGAGCTTAGATTTTCTTACACTTAAGGTGGACTTTGCATGTGATTGTCTTTCTGTATCTATTTCTGCATATACTTTTATGATGTTATATCAATTTCTATATTATTATGTTACTCTTCCACCACTGCTTTTGTTATTGGTAGCTCTCTATTTCTATATTTTTAGTTCGGTTGTTTGTCTATTGTTTGTTTTGGTGCTCTCTGGAAGGAGTCTTTCTATCCCAAGGGATAGAGGTAAGGTTTGCCTACATCCCACCCTACCAATAACTATGCTATTTGTGGGATTTACTGGGTACCGATGATGTTGTTCAAGTAGGAGATAAACTATTGATCCCACAATAAAGTTCAAAATTCATTGTGACAACGCTACAGCACCGAAAACATTTGAACAATCAAAATCAGTTGGCGAGTAAAATTAATAATGAAAAAAACAGAACAATAAAATGTGCAATGAAGTCTAGCATGCGATTCACCTTGATAACAATAGACCGTCAAAGCTTTTCTTTGTATCAGTTCCTGATTTTATACACCATCTTCCATCAGTGTTGCTTACTTCCTAGATCAGCAAGGAATAAAGATGAGCATAGAGCCATAATACAATAAAACATAGATAATACAACACATCTTACCACAGATGATGTTTCGTTCATCTCCTTACTGATTAGACTTTCCATCAACTGGTGTAACTGAATAAGAAAGAAGAATCTGCGTAAGTGGATCGGATTTCTATGGTATACATTTATTTGACAGTAGACATCTACATGAAATAATAATGTTTTTGGAGATATATTGGACCGTGCAAAATTAGCACATAGTCCACCACTATGCTTGCATTAACATGTAGCTGCACCCACAAATTTAGAGGGATGTCAGACAGTCCATATGATTGAACTCTAAAGTGCAATCAAAATATCAAATAACTTAATTCCGAAAAGGGTATAAGCCAGCCTGATAAGGGTTGCTTACTGAAAACTCATTATTGGAAGTAATCAGATGCATGTGAAAAATGCTGGAGTTACTAGGAAAATTTTGTTCATGCTTTCTGTGGGCATGTGCTTTAGATTGGTATTAATGTATGATACATGCTGAACTTAATTCATTCAAATGGTAAATCCCAATTGAATACTAGATTAAAGAAAAAGGATGGAACCTTTCTTTCAAGCAAGCGCGCTTGTTCACGAGCTCGTTTCAAGGTAGGACTCTGCAAATTCACGAGGAGGATTAGTTAACACAAGAATATATAAACAAAAACATCCTTTTGGCGCGAATTAAGGAATAATAAGGATCGCAAGGATAGAAGAAATGAGAGAAAAGGGAACTTCTTGAATATTTTTTTTATAACTCCCAACCTGTATGTTCGTTTACAAAATTATATTAGATGTAAACTATTATTTGGAAATAACAAATGAGTTGGATGCATAAGCTACGGATTAGGCAATTAACGAATTTGCGAACATTTTGGGGGAAATGGGGAATAACTAACATGTTATCAAAGGGACGAGAATAATGCTATTTCGCGGAAGAACACAGGATTTAAGAAGACTTTTCAGAATCTTATTGTAAACTTAGTCACTTCATGACATAATGAAAACTTCTACTGATGACTCCCTATTTGTAGCAGATGCATAATAACCTAGTAAACTAATTAGATAGTTCTGTACTATGATTAATCTGAACTGTCTTCTGCCTAACACATTTTCTAAATAGGTGTTAAAAATGCTGCTGGTATCAGGGACTTGCGCCAAAAATTTGATATATTCTGAAACAAGACCTACATCTGCTAAGAGCTACGAATATCTCAACGATAGTGTGTTAGTGGCATACCGCAGAATCTTTTACACAACCATCTTCATCTACAAGTTTCTGTATGAACTTTACCAATGGGCGATTAACAGACATGTCCATAATCTGTAAGCGGTATAACAAGCATTAGACTTTACAGAAAAGGGCAGAGTGGTAAACAAACTCATCATAGATGTGCATACCATTTCAGCAACCGGCATGAAACGTCGTAGCCAATCCGAGTCTTCCTTTATTGCCTCTTTGAGATTCATCTGCAATGAGCCAACCAATTGTAGCATGGTTACAAGGGCCACTGCTTCCAGTCCATCAACAGGAAAGCCCCTGTGAGCATGTTGTATTGCAGACTTCACCTGCAAGAAAAAACAGCAAAAATTTAAGACTTCTATTGACCATATCAGCTCCTATTTGGATGGAAATAGCATCTAGTTAATCGGAATTTGGTGAGACTTAAAGATCCAGTAATCTAGTAAGTGAGTATTTTTCTTGGTGAGTCTGCATAACCTATCGACATAACACAGGTTTATCCTATCCAAGCAGTCTTGAACAAATGAGACTTAAAAAGTATTGTATAATTGTGTTTTCATACTTATTATTCCTAAACATGCATAGTCGTTGGAAACTCTATATCATTGGCAATTAATTGGCATTCTTTTTTTCTCAGGCGCTTTCTTGTCACAATCGCTAGAAACTCGCAAACTCCTAAATGTGCTTAGTCAAACGGTATGCAATATGCCTCATATGAGATAATAATAATAATAATAATAATAATAATAATAATTGATAATAATAATAATAATAATAATAATAATAATAATAATGATGATGATGATGATGATGAATATGGAAAAGTAAGGGAAGTGTAGTAGTGTGATAAGTAAGCTTACCTTGGTGATATCGATGGAGGTGAAATCCATGATGCAGGTACCGTGATTGTGCATTTGAACGGCGGCATTGGTCTCAGCCAAAAGTCTCAAACTGTCTTGGTAGGACTGATCCAAACACCATAATTCTGCCTAAACAAACAAAAAATCAGTCATTGATGTAATTATTATTATTATTATTATTATTATTATTATTATTTAAAGAGAGAGAGAGAGAGGAAAGGTAACCTTTGTAGCTTGGCGGCCCAAGGAGGTGCCGGAAAAGGAAGCAACGGAATCACATACTTCATCCCACTGAAGCACCCGAATAGTGGTTTCAACTACGGCGGCCAAAGAAGAAGAGGAAGAGGAGTTATTAATGGTGTGAAGTTGTGTTTGGGGCTTCTTCAGGAAAGCAGTAACTGCATGGCGAGGAGGCTTGAGTTTGAATCTAAATTGAATGCAAGTACAAGTAGAAAATGAAATCATTCCACCCCTCCTTTGTTCAACAGAAGAAGATGAGCTCTCAATATCCACACTCCAGTGGATGATGATTTTTATTTTTATTTTTTTATTTTATTTATTGAAATTACAATTTATTTAATAAAATATAATGAAAATTACAAGAAAATTATATCACACTTGGTTTTCGTTGGGTGCCTTCAAATAAACTCATAGTGTTCACGAGTCTTATTTAACAAAGGGAGAAGAAGGAAAAGTGATAAAAAGATGAAAAAACCATAGTTTAGAGAATTTTTTAATTAAAAGGAGGGAAAATAATGAAAAGTGGGAGCATATATGTATTATCTCCAAGATCAGAGAGATTATGAAAGAAAATACATTTGTATAATTTTAACTCTTATCAATTACTAAATTACTCTTATATCTAACTTCATATTATAGTTTACTTAGAGGGTATAATTGGAAAATTGTATCTTCTTTACCTTCTAACTCGGGAACACCTAAAGTCCTAAAATGTTTAATTTCCTTTCTTTTCATTAAACTCAGAAACACGAAATAAAATCATACATTTTCCTTCCACTGGTTTACTTTCATGTTCTAATTCCCCTTCCTTCCCATCCTTAAATGCTCGGGAACACGATAGTTTTTTTAATATAACTCTTTTGTTTCCCATGATTTTAAAACAAGAAATAATTTGCATTGTTCATCTTCAACGCGCTTTATTATGTTTTAATTGTTTTAGTCCTGACTTATGGTGTTTGTTTCAACTCACCATTTGACCTAGATGCATTTGAGTGGCAGCTTAATGGTGGGATGGGAATTTGAACATATCTACTAGCTCTGTAATGACCCAGTTCCCGAGTATTATTTATGTCACACCCCGACTTAGGGCCTAGGCGTGTGACCAACAGTTGGTACCGGTTTTGTAATTGTATCAGAGTTTAACGGAAGTCTTTAAAAATATTTAATATATTTTGAAATATTAGTCTTATTTATAAAACTTTATTTATAATAAAATACTATTATATCTTTTTGAAACATTTTATTTACAAATCTTTATTTTGTAGTAATATTCAATTTATTTGAAAAGTTTTTCGAATAATAAATATCCGAATGTTTTATAAATCTCGTTTAATTCTACAAACCATATTGTTTATAATCTTTTAAATAGTTAAAACAATGAGCCATCTCTACCTTGCGAACATCCACGTCATGAATGGCTCAAATTCTTGATGCTGTACTTTTCCTGAAATGTTAGAAAAATACGTCAGCGATATGCTGGTGAATACGTTGACGCTAAAATATTTTCTTTACTTAATCACCCCTCGAGACCACGTAAGTCTCGGCTCATCTTGGCTTATGAATAATCAAGTTAAACAATCATCATAAACTCGAGTCTCCGCACTAGGTCACCTCAGCGAAACACCGCAGCGTTTATGACATAACTTAGGTACCATAAATATACACATGGCCATTCCTCACTCGGACGTAACTTAGGTCCGGCCCATCGTGGCTGGAGGTCATGACCAAGCGTGGTGCGATGTGCCCACCGCGTTTCACATATGTAAGGATCCAGACAAACGTATACCATAGCCTGAGGGCTGGCTTATACTCTTATTTATAATGTTTTTAGAGACACGTAGCCTCATATAAAGTTTTACACATAACACGTTTGTTTGTTTGAAATCAAGTTTGTAAAAGTGGGCGTATTCACCTTTTCGATTTGGATCGGCTTCAATACACCGTCCGAGGGTCTTTCCCGTTACTACCTCGCACCTATAGTACGAGTATAGCCTTTTTCTTTTGGATCAGCTTAAATACACTGTCCGAGGGTCTTTCCCTCTTCTTTGTTATCTCGCACCTATAGTACGAGAATAACATTGTATAAATATCTAGATCAAAAGATCTAGCTTTATACATTTAGTCTGTTTGCATAGCTTTAACCTTAACATGTCTTTTCTTTTATAAAAGATTTAGACCTTTAGTCTGTTTGCATAGCTTTAACCTTGACATGCCTTTTCTTTTATAAAACATTTGGACATTTAGTCCATTCGTTTATTGTCACTTATATTCTCCGTTCACTTATATTCTCCGTTTCTTCCTCATGAAGAATCATCTTTTATTTATATTTCTTCAAGAAAAATTATTAATTTGACCATAACATTTGTATATAAAACTTTTATATTCCTTAATCACCAAGAAACACTATTCTGAATATAATTCTTTGTATGCAAATTCTTGTGTTTCTTAATCTTGAAGAAACATTATTTTAACGATACCTTCATATATACAAAACCTTATGTTTCTTAGTTTCAAAGAAACGTTATCGTCTATAACCTTGGTTTATATAAAGCTATGTTTAAATTATAATTAATCAAGGTTTGGGCTATACCTCGACTAGGGCCTAATCCATATAATAAAATTACGTAAGCGAAATCCAAACCTTAACACGGGTATTTGGATTATAAAGCTTACGAACGAATGGGCAGCATTTCTATTGCACGTCGGATGTCGGGAGACAAAATGGCGGAACTTCAAAGTGACGTCGGGATGGCACGGACTTCAAAGCTCGGGGAATCGTCAGGGCGTCAGTGCACGATTTACAAGACAAGGCGGAGAGATAGAGTCGTGAATGCTTCAAACCACCGCTCTTTTGTTTGCTATTTATAGTTGACTCGTACACCCCAACGGAAGAATGTCAACGGTAGGTCGGGCCACCCATGTCATGCATCATCCCTCGTTTATTCTGGTAATCATTTCGTATCAACTTCACGGGTTAAATGTTTCCCTTAATTATTTATAATAGTCATGTACATCCACTGAAGAGGTAGGTCCCAGCAAAGTCCAGTTGGACCCGCAAGACACACCTTGAAAAGGTACGTCTGCGCAAAGACCAACTGGTTCCAGCTGTTCCCGCAGGAAAGCCTCCCTTGGTACAGTACCCTACCTGTTCCCGCAGCCGTGGGTACATACCAAGAAAAAAAGGCTACCCGCACTAACGGTAAGGCTACACGCATAAGGCACTAACTCTTTACACTTCAGCAATGTCACCTGAGGAAGGAATGAGCAAGGCGGGAATACTCCCGCCCAAATGAGCCAGTCCGTACGCTTCTGGAAGATCTTTTGTACTATACCTGCCAAGGTATGGACAAAATAGACAAGATCTGACCAAAGCAGCCCATGAACCTGTGACAACTGCCCAATCCGACCCGACCCAGGTACCCGTTTTCGAATCCGATTCTTTTTATAATTTAAAATTTTGATTATTAATCTTTGTAAATTTAACATTAAATAAATCATATATATATATATATATATATATATATATATATTTTTATATTACTTACTAATAATAATAATTTCTTTTCCGCCGACCCGTCCCTTTCTTCCTTCTCTCCGCCGTCCCGCCTCCCTTTTTCTCTCTTGTCGCCGTCCCGCCCCTCTGCTTAACCCTTAAGCCTTGAAACCCTTTTTCTCTTAACTCTTTGCTTGTCCTTTGGTTCTTCCCGCCTAAGGATGTCTGCGCAGCTCCACGCGCCAGACTCCTTACAAGGAAGCCTGCGCGAAGACCAACTGTTCCTGCGATACGCGAGGCGAACTGTTCCCGCAGCGCGCTAAGAATGGTAGTTCTTCCCGCGGCGCGCTAAGGATTATAGTTCTTCCCGCGGCGTGCTAAGAATTGTAGTTCTTCCCGCGACGCGCTAAGGATTGTAGTTCTTCCTGCGACGCGCTAAGGATTTTAGTTCTTCCCGCGACGCGCTAAGGATTGTAGTTCTTCCTGCGACGCGCTAAGGATTGTAGTTCTTCCCGCGGCGCGCTAAGGATTGTTCTCTGTCTGCCTCCGCCCTCGCGCGCGCTCGAGTCTTCTCGCGCTAGACCTTAAGTCTTTTCTTCAGTGTATGCTTTTGAAATATCTTATCTTTTGTATGAGCACTGTAGGTCAGTTCCGACATCTGTCCGAAAAGCCACTTTCGGCGCAGCATGCGCACCAATCCTATTGGTTGACAGAAAAAGTGACTAACATAATCTTTTGAAATCTTCTTTTGCATGTCTTGAACAGTGCTTTATCTGACACCTCCCATGCTTTGATCTGTAACCTGTCAGCTTTTCCCCATCCCCTGCAGCTGCCGGCATATCTTTTGATATCTTTTGCTTTTGTTTTCTTGTGCTTTTTAATATCTTTTGCTTGATTTGATAAGATCTTTTCCCCTTTCAAGGGATTGTGTTCCCTTGGGTTTTCCTATAAATTAAGCTAATTTCTTGTTTATTAACACTACACACACTACACTTAAACACTCCCCAAATCTCTCTCCCTTTGCTCTCTGCCGTAGTTCCTCAGCAACGCCACTCCTCTCTTTGCCTCCGTCTTCTCTTCTGTTCTGCCCAGAATCTCGGTAAATATAAATATATATATTTTGTTTTAATTTGTTTAACTAACAAAAATCGATACTTACTGCATATATTCAAGACATAAAAACCAATCGTTAAACCAAGAACCTCTTATTTATAGGTTAACTTTCGCTTGTTTAAAAGTTGGTTCTTGCATTATCTTTCAACGCACCGTTTACAAGTGAGTAATCTCGTACTTAATCCCCTTTTATTTTTAACGTTTTGGGATGTTCATGTGTTCGTACAACTTGAGTCTTAAACTTGTTTATGAAATTTATGTGCGCAAAACCCCATGTGTTATGGACGTTTACTTGGCTGTTTATTTGTATGTGTGAATCATTAACCGCTTTGTTCGGCCTATTCCGAAGTTTTCATGGATCCATTAGATGAACACGGGAGACCTATCGTTTACGGTTTTCTTGTTTTGTTTACACATGCACGTATGATTATTTGTTTTTGTGCTCGATTGGGAGCACGGATTGAACTATGAGCTATGATCTATTTAGGCTTGATCACAATCTGATTACACACTATGTTAAACCCCAGTTAAGCACATGTTGCGTGCAGTGTTTGTTATTATCTATTTATATCTATTAAACTTGATTTCTCACCGACACGCAAGTGTTGACGTTTTATTTTAACACATGTTCAGGTTCGCTGTAGCTGCTTTTGGGAATCTCAAGGACACGTAGGATGTTTTCTTTTTCTTTGGACCTAGATTAAAATGTAACAAGACAAATTATGTTATTTGAATATTTTGAATTATGATATGATTTATGTTACTTTACGAACTGTGTTCTGCGCGTGCGCAATGAAAATGTATTTATTAAATATTGACACCCAAATAGTGTCACGAGTAATGAAACAATACGTGGCGCCCCGATGTATAATCCGCCATCGGTCGGGGTGTTACAGATTGGTATCAAAGCTCCGTGACTTTAGGATAGGTGGTTAGACGTAACGACCTAGAATACCTAAGAGTCCCTTCTCGCGCATGGGAAATATCTCATGTTTGCGCGCTAATTGTTAATTACTCGATATTTATAAAATATGCTTGCGCATACGCAGCACATGATTTCGTGTTTTATTCACGATCTTTCGATTTTTATTGTTAAATTTCAATTTATTTCTTTACTTACATATTCGTTTGTTGTTGGGGTTTAGCATTGAAAATCCGAAAAGTCATGGTGATACATGAATAGTTGATTTTCAATCCCCATTAACTTTATGTTTTAAATTGAAGATTTGAAAAGTCATGGTGATACATGAATTGTCAATCTCCAATATTCATTTACTCGATATTTTAAATTGAGAATTCGGAAAATCATGGTGATGCATGAATTGTCGATTTTCAATTCGAATTCATTACCTGTATTAAGTTTGCATTTAAATTCATATTTTACTTCAAAATTTGATAGCATTTAACTCCGCGAAACAAGCTTTACAATGATATACTTTGCGCTAAAACGATTTCCCATACCAAGATATTAACAAAAATTAAAACTTTTATAGAATGCCTCCACTATCAGCTCGCCGTCATCAGAGGAGAGAAGCCTCGCGCAGACGTAGGTAGCAACGTTCCCAGGAAATGGCCGCCGCAATAGCCCAAGCCTTAAACCAAAATAATACCAACCCCTCCGGATACAATATTAAATCCTTTAATGCGGGTAACCCTCCGAAATTCACAGGGCTCGAAGGAGCCACCGTAATGCTCCAATGGCTCGAGAAAATTGAGAACACCTTTCTCCATACCCAATGCCCTCCAGACCGACGAACCTTATACGCCTCAAGTGTCCTAGAATCAAGGGCGCTTACTTGGTGGAACGGAGTAGCTCACGCGCGTGGCGCAGAGGCTGCTTCTAGCATGCTCTGGGAGGAATTCAAGGAACTTTTGACTAGAGAATTCTGCCCTCCCAACGAAATAAAGCTCCTTGAGGAGGAATTTTGGAACTTGAAGCAGTACAGTGGCGAAGCGCGCGAGTACGCTACGCGCTTCCACGAACTAAGTTTGCTTGTCCCGCACCTAGTCACCCCTTCCCCCCGAGCCATCTAGAAGTTTCTTGGGGGTCTCCCCATGGAAATTCAAGATTCTGTATGGGCCAGGAACCCAGCAACCCTCTCTGACGCCATCGAGTTGGCCGCTGTGCTCAGCGACAACCATGTCAGGGCAGGAACCCTGTTCCTGCGGGGAGCCGAGAAGACCAAACTCACCAAGACTGTCCCAGAACCAACAGAAACCAAGCCAGAACCCTCAAACCGTAACAACCTCAAACGCAGGCGCAAACCCAATCATCAAGCCTACGCGCTTACCAACCCGCTCGTTGTCCAGCAACCCGCCTACCAACCTCCAGTATACGCTCCTAACCCACTGTCAACCTACCCAACACCCCCTGTAGTCCATAACTATGCCTTAACCAATCCCGCACTCCCTGCCCAGTCAACTAAGAAACCTTACACAGGAAACCAACCCTTTTGCCCAACCTGTAGACTTCACCATCCAACTCAAGTCCCGTGTCGACAATGTAACCGATGTGGTCGTACTGGTCACACTGCTGAGAACTGTAGAGTCCTTCCCGCCAACCCAATCGCGCAAACACCACCAACTTACCCGCTAAACCCACAACCAACATACCCTAATCCACGACCCAGGTCGTGCTATAACTGCGGTGACCCCAGTCATTTCCGGAACGCGTGCCCGAGACTGCAAGTACAAATTACGCAAGCTAATCCGGTTAACCAAATTTCAAACCAAGTGACGCGCGGACGAGCTTTTAGTATAACCGCGCACCAAGCGCAAGCGAATAATGACGTGGTTAATGGTACATTTTTACTTAACGGACAATATGCATCTATACTTTTTGATACTGGCGCCGATAGAAGTTTTATTTCTCGCGCATTTGAACAAAAACTTACGCGACCGCGAGTAAACTTAAACGAAAACTTTTCAGTTGAATTGGCTAATGGTGAAACTATTTTAATAAACTCTGTGATCAAAGATTGCATGCTTAACCTTAATGAACATGATTTTCTAATCGACCTCATTCCCATGCCTCTTGGAAGTTTTGATGTGATTATTGGAATGGACTGGCTCTCGCAAAATCGCGCCGAAGTAATCTGCGCCAAGAAGTTGATTCGCATTCCTCGGGAAAATGGTCAAGATCTTCATATCTACGGCGAGAAACCATCTAACGGTCTTAAACTTATGTCATGCTCTGAAGCCCGAAGACTTTTGCGGAAGAAATGTGTCGCGTTCTTAACTCATGTGGTCAAACCCGATGAAGGAAAGAAGAAACTTTCTGAAATTCCCATCGTGCGTGACTTTCCTGAAGTCTTCCCCGATGACCTTCCTGGTTTACCTCCCGCTCGGGAAGTCGAGTTTCGTGTTGATCTTGTCCCTGGTGCATCCCCCGTAGCCAAATCTCCTTATCGACTTGCACCCGCTGAAATGCAAGAATTAGCAAGTCAACTTCAAGAGTTGACCGATAAAGGATTCATTCGCCCTAGCTCTTCGCCTTAGGGTGCTCCGGTGTTGTTCGTTAAAAAGAAAGACGGTTCGTTTCGCATGTGTATCGATTACCGCGAGCTGAACAAGCTCACCATTAAGAACCGGTACCCCTTACCGCGTATTGACGACCTCTTTGACCAACTCCAAGGTGCCTCTTGTTTCTCCAAAATCGATCTCCGTTCTGGCTATCACCAGTTGCGTATCCGCGAAGAGGATATTCCCAAGACTGCCTTTCGAACCCGCTACGGTCATTTTGAATTCTTGGTCATGCCCTTCGGTTTAACCAACGCCCCCGCTGTCTTCATGGATCTAATGAACCGGGTGTGTAGGCCTTTCTTGGACCAATTCGTGATCGTGTTTATCGATGACGTTCTGGTGTATTCCAAAACCAAGGCCGAGCATGAACAACATCTTCAGTTGGTGTTGCAAAAGCTTCGAACCGAACAACTCTATGCCAAACTCTCCAAGTGTGAGTTTTGGTCGGATGAAGTACAGTTTCTTGGTCATGTTGTAAACAAGATGGGTATTCATGTCGACCCATCCAAAATTGAAGCAATCAAGAACTGGATTGCACCGTCCACTCCTACCGAAATCCGTTCCTTTTTGGGCTTAGCTGGTTACTACCGACGATTCATCTCGAACTTCTCAAAAATCGCCTTGCCTTTAACAGCATTAACGCACAAAGGCAAACCGTATATTTGGGGCTCTAAGCAAGAAGAAGCCTTTCAAACGCTCAAGCAATTGTTGTGCGAAGCTCCTGTTCTAGCGTTACCTGAGGGTACTGACGACTTTGTCGTTTATTGTGATGCCTCCAACCAATGTCTCGGTTGTGTACTTATGCAACGAGGCAAGGTTATCGCTTACGCGTCTAGGCAACTCAAAATTCATGAAAAGAATTATACGACTCACGACCTCGAACTTGGTGCAGTTGTATTTGCCTTAAAAATCTGGAGACAGTACCTCTATGGGACTAAGTGCATCATTTACACAGACCATAAAAGCCTTCAGCACATTTTTGATCAAAAGGAACTTAACATGAGACAACGCCGATGGAACGAACTCATCAGCGATTACGATTGTGAGATCCGATATCACCCTGGAAAGGCTAATGTGGTAGCCGATGCGCTCAGCCGCAAGCCCAGTCAACTCAACTGTATCTTGCCGCGCACGCAGCTTCATTTCGCGCCGATCCAAAACGATCTTGAATCGCGCATTCGCAACGCGCAGCGCGCATCGATCAGCAAAGGCAACCTACGCGCCGAGTTAGCGTGTGGTGCAGAAGCACATCTAGTCCCTAACCTGAATGGAATTCTCTGTTATCTCAATCGCATCTGGATCCCCATTGAGGAGAATCTTCGCTCTGTCATACTGAGTGAAGCGCACAAAACTCGGTATTCCGTTCATCCTGGTGCTGACTGTAACACCCCGACCAAAGGCGGATTATACATCGGGGCGCCACATATTGTTTCATTACTCGTGACACTATTGGGTGTCAATATTTAATAAATACATTCATTCGCGCACGCGCAACGTAAACACAAGATATAAATAAACCAACATAAATCAATATATTATAAATCATAATATTCGAACAGCAATAACTTGTCTTGATACATTTTAATCTAGGTCCAAAATAAAGAAAACTTCCTACGTGTCCACAAGCTCCAAAACAGCTACTGCAAACCTGAACATGTGTTAAAATAAACGTCAAACACTTGCGTGTTGGTGAGAAATCAAGTTTAATACAATACATAGATAACAATAAATCTGCGCGCAACACGTGTATGTCTGGTGTTTAACAAGGGTGCAATCAGATTGTGATCAAGCCTAAATAGATCATAGCTCATAGTTCATAGTTCAATCCGTGCTCCCAATTGAGCACAAAAAACGAGAAAACATATGTGCAAGTGTAAACAAAGAAAACCGTAAACGATAGGTCTCCCGTGTTCATCTAATGGATCCATGAAAACTTCGGAATAGGCCGAACAAAGCGGTTAATGATACACACATACAAATAAACAGCCAAGTAAACGTCCTCAACACATGGGATACTGCGCGACTAAAGTTCATAAATAAGTTTAAGACTCTAAGTTTGTATGAACACATGAACATCCCAAAACATTAAAAATAAAAAGGGATTAGGTACGAGATTACTCACTTGATAAACGATGCGGTGTAAGATAAAGCAAGAACCAACTTTAAACAAGCACAAGTTAACCTATAAATAAGATTATTGTTTTAATGATTTGTTTTAAGTCTTGATTATAAGTTAGCATAATTAATAAGTAAATTATTATATATAATATATATTACCGGAAAAGCAGGGCAGAACAGGGAGGAAGACGGAGGCAGAGAGGAAGACGGCAGAGGGAGCAAGGAGCAAGAGAACAGGAGAGATTAAGTGTTTTGTGTGTGTAGTGTTATGAAAATATTATTATTAATTATAGGAAAACCCTAGGAGACATAATCCCTAGAAAAGGGGAAAAGATCTTTAACAGAATCAAGCAAAAGATATGGAAAGATATGGCAGCTGCAGAGGCAAGATAAAGCTGTCAGGGAACAGTAAAAAAAGCATGGGCGGGTAGATAAAGGTACTGGTCAAGCATGGAAAAGCAGATCTCAAAAGATAATGTCAGTCACTTTTTCTGCCAACCAATGGGGTTGGTGCGCATGCTGCGCCGAAAGTAACTTTTCAGACATAAGATAGGTCAGGTCAACAACACAGAAGATAAGACAACACAAAAGTAAACGGCTGGATTAAACAGAAGAAAAGACTCAAGACATAGCGCGAGAAAGCTTGAGCGCGAAGGCAGACACAGAAGGTCAAGAGTGCGCGAGCGCGAAGGCAGACAGAACCAACCTTAACGCGTCGCGGGAAGAACTACATTTCTAAGCGCGCCGCGGGAATAACTTCAATTCTAAGCGCGTCGCGAGAAGAACTATATTCCTTAGCGCGTCGCGGGAAGAACGGTATCCATAGCGCGCCGCGGGAAGAACTAAAATCCTTAGCGCGCTGCGGGGACAGTTCGTCTCGCGTATCGCAGTAACAGGTGGTCTTCACGCAGGCTTCCTTGTAAGGAGTCTGGCGCGTGGAGCTGCGCAGACAACCTTAGGCGGGAAGAATCAAAGGACAAGCAAAGAGTTAAGAGAAAAAGGGGGGTTCAAGGCTAAAGGGCGGGAAGGCGACAAGAGGGAAAAGAAGGCGGAAAGAGAGAAGAAGAGGGACGGGACGGCGGGAAGGAAAAGAGAGGAAGAGGCGGGAAGGAAAATATTATTAGTAATATATATATTTTAAATGTCAAGTTTTAAAAGAAAATAATTAAATTTTAAATCATAAAAAGAATCGGATCAGAAAACGGGTACCTGGGTCGGGTCGGATCGGGGCAGATGTCACACTGACAAAATGTACAAAGATTTGCGCCTTTCTTATTGGTGGCCCGGTATGAAAAAGGATATTGCTGTGTTCGTAGCTAAATGCCTAACTTGTTCTAAGGTAAAAGCTGAACATCAACGCCCATCTGGTTTGCTCGAACAACCAGAAATTCCTACGTGGAAATGGGAAAGTATAGCAATGGACTTTATCACCAAGTTACCCTCGACCGCAAGCAAACATGATAGCATTTGGGTAATAGTGGATCGATTGACCAAGTCTGCCCACTTTCTGCCCATTCGTGAAACCTACCGTGTTGAACAACTTGCGCATCTATATGTCAAAGAAATTGTCTGCCGTCATGGTACTCCCTTGAGCATCATATCCGATCGCGATGGCCGTTTTATATCTCGCTTTTGGAAATCTCTCCAAACTGCGTTAGGAACTCGTTTGGACATGAGTACTGCATATCATCCTCAGACTGACGGACAGTCTGAGCGAACCATCCAAACCCTTGAGGATATGCTTCGATCTTGTGTTCTTGATTTTGGAGGTAATTGGGATTCACACCTACCTCTGATCGAGTTCTCTTATAATAACAGCTATCATTCCAGCATCGGTATGGCCCCATTTGAAGCACTTTACGGTCGAAAGTGCCACTCGCCGATTTGTTGGAACGAAGTGGGTGAAGTTCAAATCACAGGACCCGAACTAGTTCAAGAGACAACCGATAAAATCGCCAAGATCCGTGATCATCTGCTGACTGCCAGAAGCCGACAGAAGAGTTACGCAGATCGCAGGCGGAAGCCTCTCGAATTTCTAGTTGGTGATCTTGTTCTCCTCAAAGTGTCGCCCTGGAAGGGTGTTGTCCGCTTTGGGAAGAAAGGTAAGCTTGCACCTCGTTATGTTGGTCCGTTCAAGATTCTCGCGAGAGTGGGAAAAGTTGCCTACAAACTGGACATGCCGCCTGCGCTCAGCAATGTGCATCCAACTTTCCATATATCCAATCTCAAGAAATGTTTAGCTGACGACAACCTCCACATACCACTTGATGAAGTTCAAGTTGATGAGTCTATGCATTTCGTTGAGAAGCCTGTTGAGATTATGGATCGCGAGGTGAAGCAAACCAAGCGCAGTCACATCCCTATTGTCAAAGTTCGTTGGCAGTCCAAGCGCGGAGCCGAGTTCACTTGGGAAAGGGAAGATCAGTTGAAGATCAAGTACCCGCACCTTTTCTTTGCGCAACCTACTTCGAGATAAATTTCGGGACGAAATTTCTTAAAGTAGGGGAGACTGTGACAACTGCCCAATCCGACCCGACCCAGGTACCCGTTTTCGAATCCGATTCTTTTTATAATTTAAAATTTTGATTATTAATCTTTGTAAATTTAACATTAAATAAATCATATATATATATATATATATATTTTTATATTACTTACTAATAATAATAATTTCTTTTCCGCCGACCCGTCCCTTTCTTCCTTCTCTCCGCCGTCCCGCCTCCCTTTTTCTCTCTTATCGCCGTCCCGCCCCTCTGCTTAACCCTTAAGCCTTGAAACCCTTTTTCTCTTAACTCTTTGCTTGTCCTTTGGTTCTTCCCGCCTAAGGATGTCTGCGCAGCTCCACGCGCCAGACTCCTTACAAGGAAGCCTGCGCGAAGACCAACTGTTCCTGCGATACGCGAGGCGAACTGTTCCCGCAGCGCGCTAAGAATGGTAGTTCTTCCCGCGGCGCGCTAAGGATTATAGTTCTTCCCGCGGCGCGCTAAGAATTGTAGTTCTTCCCGCGACGCGCTAAGGATTGTAGTTCTTCCCGCGACGCGCTAAGGATTTTAGTTCTTCCCGCGACGCGCTAAGGATTGTAGTTCTTCCGGCGACGCGCTAAGGATTGTAATTCTTCCCGCGGCGCGCTAAGGATTGTAATTCTTCCCGCGGCGCGCTAAGGATTGTTCTCTGTCTGCCTCCGTCCTCGCTCGCGCTCGAGTCTTCTCGCGCTAGACCTTAAGTCTTTTCTTCAGTTTATGTCAGCCTGTATGCTTTTGAAATATCTTATCTTTTGTATGAGCACTGTAGGTCAGTTCCGACATCTGTCCGAAAAGCCACTTTCGGCGCAGCATGCGCACCAATCCTATTGGTTGACAGAAAAAGTGACTGACATAATCTTTTGAAATCTTCTTTTGCATGTCTTGAACAGTGCTTTATCTGACACCTCCCATGCTTTGATCTGTAACCTGTCAGCTTTTCCCCATCCCCTGCAGCTGCCGGCATATCTTTTGATATCTTTTGCTTTTGTTTTCTTGTGCTTTTTAATATCTTTTGCTTGATTTGATAAGATCTTTTCCCCTTTCAAGGGATTGTGTTCCCTTGGGTTTTCCTATAAATTAAGCTAATTTCTTGTTTATTAACACTACACACACTACACTTAAACACTCCCCAAATCTCTCTCCCTTTGCTCTCTGCCGTAGTTCCTCAGCAACGCCACTCCTCTCTTTGCCTCCGTCTTCTCTTCTGTTCTGCCCAGAATCTCGGTAAATATAAATATATATATTTTGTTTTAATTTGTTTAACTAACAAAAATCGATACTTACTGCATATATTCAAGACATAAAAACCAATCGTTAAACCAAGAACCTCTTATTTATAGGTTAACTTTCGCTTGTTTAAAAGTTGGTTCTTGCATTATCTTTCAACGCACCGTTTACAAGTGAGTAATCTCGTACTTAATCCCCTTTTATTTTTAACGTTTTGGGATGTTCATGTGTTCGTACAACTTGAGTCTTAAACTTGTTTATGAAATTTATGTGCGCAAAACCCCATGTGTTATGGACGTTTACTTGGCTGTTTATTTGTATGTGTGAATCATTAACCGCTTTGTTCGGCCTATTCCGAAGTTTTCATGGATCCATTAGATGAACACGGGAGACCTATCGTTTACGGTTTTCTTGTTTTGTTTACACATGCACGTATGATTATTTGTTTTTGTGCTCGATTGGGAGCACGGATTGAACTATGAGCTATGATCTATTTAGGCTTGATCACAATCTGATTACACCCTATGTTAAACCCCAGTTAAGCACATGTTGCGCGCAGTGTTTGTTATTATCTATTTATATCTATTAAACTTGATTTCTCACCGACACGCAAGTGTTGACGTTTTATTTTAACACATGTTCAGGTTCGCTGTAGCTGCTTTTGGGAATCTCAAGGACACGTAGGATGTTTTCTTTTTCTTTGGACCTAGATTAAAATGTAACAAGACAAATTATGTTATTTGAATATTTTGAATTATGATATGATTTATGTTACTTTACGAAGTGTGTTCTGCGCGTGCGCAATGAAAATGTATTTATTAAATATTGACACCCAAATAGTGTCACGAGTAATGAAACAATACGTGGCGCCCCGATGTATAATCCGCCATCGGTCAGGGTGTTACAAACCAATCACAGGGTGACAGCTCACCGACAACAGTACGAGGAGGAGCACGCTCTAGTACAAAATGTCACTATCAGCCGCTGCCTACCCACCAACTCCCATCGTGGCACGTACACAGCCCATGGTTGGTGAAAAAGGAATATTATACAGCTGGCCATGTCACTATCAGCCGCTGCCTACTCACCAACTCCCATCGTGGCACGTGCATAGCCTGTAGTTGGTGGAAAAGGAATATTATACAGCTGGCCGTACCTGCTTGGAAACCTACCTTCGGCTATAAATACTCCAACACCTTGGAACGGTATCATCATCTTATACTATCTTATATCATCTGATATTATCTCATCTTCTCTAGCTATTTCTCTTAATATACACTTATATTCAGAGCAACCTAGTCTGATTCTCACGCCGGAGGGTGGTCACAAGGAGGAACCCCCCCCTTCTCAGTGACGAGCTCACGGTGTCTGTTTTGCAGGTTAAGAATAACCATCTTTGCCGGACCTAACCCTCGTGGGAAACATCTACTTAACCCTAAGATTATCCATAATCTTCCGGGGTCACTTAGTGTTTCTTCATTTGCGCCATCCGTGCATTAAGCTAGAACTTAATCTTCCTTTATCTCAGTTTTTTCAAACTTCTGGAAAGATGGTTAACGTTACTCTGATGCCAAAGCCACCGGGTAACCAAGAAACACCGGTAACCACAACCCCAGCCACTGGGAGGAACACCAGCGAGTATACGAATGTTACGAACACTACCCCGGTTACCCAAAACCGGGGCAAGTGCAGTAAACAATCTTCCCCTGAGATTCATCGATACCCAGGCGGAAAAACAGACGAGGCTCCCCCGCCAAACATTAGACCAAGTTAAAGCTTGGGCGGAAGCATGTCAAAGAGAATTCCAAGCCGAGTTGGATGAACGTTTACGTTCACTCCAACAGGCCAATGACGAGTTCGGAAACACTCGACAACAGCTCAACATGAGTAATGAGTGCGAGTATGATGAAGATTGGGAAGAATCTGACAGTGACGCAAACCCGCGCCATAGGGCGAAAGGGAAGCGTAAACAAGCAGATTTCCACCAGAGAATAAATTTTGGAGAAACCTTTAAACCAAAAAACGCGAGTGGAAACTCACGTGACTTCTCTAAAACCTTCAGACCAACTGTTATGTAGGTTCCCGCGCGGGGCGTCGCCGATCGATACGAGATCCGCACGATGTCTAGGAGTGCGGAATCCTCCTAGACTCGTTTATTGGTGTAGAAGACGAAGAACACGATTACACACATACAAACACACGAACAAACACATGAATGGGATAAACACATCTGCAGATCCTTTCATATAATAATCATAACTCGTTACACACCAAACACGAAAACAAATGACGGCCGACCCGAGGTGAGCTCTACCTCGGGCCGTCCCAAACGACTCTCCCTCTGGATTTCTCTCTAGACAATTGAACTACACAAAACACACTCTAATTTTCTGGTTACACAAACCTAACCAAGACACACACACACACATATATATATATATATATATATATATATATATATATAAACAACTTCACGGGCTTGGGCCTGTAGGCGAAGTTGTTCTAACTTCGCCTATGGCAGAAGCTGTTACAACTTCGCCTATGGCGAAGTTGTTCTAACTTCGCCTATGGCGAAGTTGTCCTAACTTCGTACATCGTTTCCGCTTATCAGAATTGCATAGCGACGGTCACAAAATGCACCAACAGACTCCCCTTTGACAGTTGCTCTCAATTCTAACAAACACAAAAGATCATCTGTTACAAACCATGCACTAATAGACTCCCTCTTAACTGATGATCTTCAGTTTGCTCTTCAACCAGCCGTGCCTGAAACTGTCTTGTAGCTTCACAAATCTACCAATCACCCAGCGTCTTCCATATCCGATCTCCCCTTCAGTGTAAGCTTCTCCGACTATATAGATTGAGGTCTTTGAAATGCATGCATCCCCGTGCCTAATTGATCATCTCAACCAATCACGTGAGTCCTTCTGACTTCACCAACACGTGAAGTTGGGCTCCCTCCACAACTTCACCAACACGTCGGCATACGATAAGGTTTAATCTTCAACTACTCAACATCAAGTGATCAATTTCATCACAAAACCACCTTGACAGAATCTAACACACATGACCATTAATTAATCCAAAGCATCTTCAATCACCAGGGATCACGATCAAGAACATAAACACTTTAATTCCCGATTAAATCCAACTTGTTCCATAATTTTCACTTTAATAAATAAGCATCACGTTTCAGGATCCAATTCTCGAACGCCTTGAAAATAACATAAATAATATGCTCTGACCGCAATCCAGTAATGACGAAAACCTTCAGTTCAATTTGACTTTCTTCAGTTGGTCAACCTCGAACAACAACTATTTCATTGCCCACAAACACCCAAATATGTGTCAATATACAGTTTCAATCAATATCCCATTCACAAACTCAACTCCATATCCAGAGTTGACACGTATTTGTTCACACGTAAGACCAAGAGATAACAAGTTTCACTCGTTGACGGAACAACGTCTTCGGTCTCACAATAATCGTGTACACCTGGCCATACAGACGAAAACTCCAAACACTTTTTTTTTTTAACTTCGCCTAAAGTCAACTTCGCTCCTCCTTAACTTCGCCTGTCCATAACTTCGTCTGTCCAAAACTTCGCCTGAGAGATAACTTCGCCTGAGATAAGCGAACTTGTGAGGTAGGCGAAGTTGTGAATAACTTCGCTTAACCTTATATCTTCGCCTAAACCCTAAAATTTAAGCTACAACTTCGCCTGAACCCCATAACTTCGCCTGCGGCGGCTGTTCGGCCAAAAACGCATCAGAAACGTGCCAGAAACACCAAAACGCAGATCTCGAACCATAGCATAAGAGCCTAAGGCTCTGATACCACTTGTAGATTCCCGCGCGGGGCGTTGCCGATCGATACGAGATCCGCACGATGTCTAGGAGTGCGGAATCCTCCTAGACTCGTTTATTGGTGTAGAAGACGAAGAACACGATTACACACGAACAAACACACGAATGAGATAAACACATCTGCAGATCCTTTCATATAATAATCATAACTCGTTACACACCAAACACGAAAACAAATGACGGCCGACCCGAGGTGAGCTCTACCTCGGGCCGTCCCAAACGACTCTCCCTCTGGATTTCTCTCTAGACAATTGAACTACACAAAACACACTCTAATTTTCTGGATACACAAACATAACCAAGACACATATATATATAAACAATTTCACGGGCTTGGGCCTGTAGGCGAAGTTGTTACAACTTCGCCTAAGGCGAAGTTGTTCTAACTTCCCCTATGGCAGAAGTTGTTACAACTTCGCCTATGGCGAAGTTGTTCTAACTTCGCCTATGGCGAAGTTGTCATAACTTCGTACATCGTTTCCGCTGATCAGAATTGCATAGCGACGGTCACAAAATGCACCAACACCCATATATGAAGAATGAGGCATAAACCCCTATCTTGCCCTTAGGGGCATCATACACCGTCTGGTGAGGCTCCGGAAACTCAGGCTCGTAGGGCTCGAGCATGAACTTCTTGACGATGTAGTGATACAATTCAACAGAAAGAGTACACTGGCACTCGCCAGCAGTACTCCTATCGTCCTTATCAGACGTGGACGACGGATTCTCGAGGAATACATCGGACTCCTCAGCAGTAATCTCGGGATCATGAGTAAAAGACATTTTTGAAGTATGAAAGAGAACGATTTCAGGAGAATGCTCGACGGAAAAGTTAGAGTATTCGCCGGAAATCGTTTAAAAGAAGAGTGAAGTGAAGGTATGAATTAAGATGCACCATCTTCCCCCTTTATATACTCATCGCAATGAATGCGATGAATTTAATGCGGAGGAGAGAGAGAAGCGCAGGTGCAATGAAACGACGACACGTGGAAAGAGCAAGCTGGCAACAGCTGTCGACAGGACGCGTGCCGTAAAATTCGCCCCCACGCGCCCGAAAACTCGCGCCCACGCGCCTGAAAAAGCGTCTGGAATGACCATATACTGTCACGTCGCCATAAACTTCCTGCACGTCCTGAAACCGTCAGAAGACGCTAACGTCCCTTCAACAGTTTGGACTGTTCTTATCCTTTTACCAACTCTTCGAATTTCAAAAAGATTCAAAGATTCAAAAATAAGAGGGAATATACCCCCTTACTTTGAAAAGCGAGAAACCATAAGACGAGTGCGGGTACAGTGTCAAGGCGAAACCCTTCACATACTTAGCACTTGCAGGGAATCGAAGCTAACAAGATACCTTGGGAAACAAGAAACCGTAAGACAAGTGCGGGTACAGTGTCAAGGCGAAACCCTTCACATACTTAGCACTTGCAGGGAATTGAAGCCAAGAAGGATCTTATGGACCATGCTTGCGGAAAGAGAAATAACACCTCCGCATGACGGGAACATTGAGAATTAGATTGTTTGAAGCTTCAAGATGGAATTGGTAGTTTAACATAACTGATCACTATGTCCAAAACTACCAAAACCTCGTGAAGAATCTATGCAAGTGAAACTCAACGCTCCCGACGTGCGAAGGGGTTAAACACCTACCCGCATCATAACCAATGATCAGGCAGAAAAGTCGGGAATTTCTGCAAGTGACATTAGGAAAACTGCGGGAAGAATCCCCACGGAAAACCTTAAAAAACAAAACCCTCTTTAAAACCCCTTGCTTAAAGTCCAAAAGTTCACCTCACTTATTAACAACTCATGAGAAGAACAATGGACTGGGGGGACTTGAAGAGGTAGGTCCCAGCAAAGTCCAGTTGGACCCGCAAGACACACCTTGAAAAGGTACGTCTGCGCAAAGACCAACTGGTTCCGCAGGACCCACCATGCTCAGAGAGATGAAGACCTTACACGCAGTAAGCCAGCTCTTCCCGCAGGAAAGCCTCCCTTGGTACAGTACCCTACCTGTTCCCGCAGCCGTGGGTACATACCAAGAAGGAAGGCTACCCGCACTAACGGTAAGGCTACACGCATAAGGCACTAACTCTTTACACTTCAGCAATGTCACCTGAGGAAGGAATGAGCAAGGCGGGAATACTCCCGCCCAAATGAGTCAGTCCGTACGCTTCTGGAAGATCTTTTGTACTATACCTGCCAAGGTATGGACAAAATAGACAAGATCTGACCAAAGCAGCCCATGAACCAATCACAGGGTGACAGCTCACCGACAACAGTACGAGGAGGAGCACGCTCTAGTACAAAATGTCACTATCAGCCGCTACCTACCCACCAACTCCCATCGTGGCACGTACACAGCCCATGGTTGGTGAAAAAGGAATACTATACAGCTGGCCATGTCACTATCAGCCGCTGACTACTCACCAACTCCCATCGTGGCACGTGCGTAGCCTGTAGTTGGTGGAAAAGGAATATTATACAGCTGGCCGTACCTGCTTGGAAACCTACCTTCGGCTATAAATACTCCAACACCTTGGAACAGTATCATCATCTTATACTATCTTATATCATCTGATATTATCTCATCTTCTCTAGCTATTTCTCTTAATATACACTTATATTCAGAGCAACCTAGTCTGATTCTCACGCCGGAGGGTGGTCACAAGGAGGAACCCCCCCCCTTCTCAGTGACGAGCTTACGGTGTCTGTTTTGCAGGTTAAGAATAACCATCTTTGCCGGACCTAACCCTCGTGGGAAACATCTACTTAACCCTAAGATTATCCATAATCTTCCGGGGTCACTTAGTGTTTCTTCATCCACCAACTAAATTTAGAGGTTGTATTCCACCACCATAAGCCGATTTGTGATTATCAACCGTCTTCAGAAGGCTAGATTGTCATCTTCTTGTCTAATGCTACCACCCCTAATTTCTTTTTTTATTTCCTTAACTCTCGATATATCAGACATCCCCAAATATCTTTGTTATTAAGTATATATGTATTTGTTGCTTGTGGTAGATGGCAGAGAAATGAGTAGGGTGGCAGGTTTTCTTATATTGACTCACGTTTTAAGATTAACCTGTTCATATCTATTATGTATATTATATATTTCTCTTTTTATTTTTAGTGATGTCGGTCAAATTAATTACATACATATATTACTATAAATGTTAAGATATTTTAGATATAATACATATATCTATGTTAACTTATTGTTACTAGTTATTGCATAATTATATACATATATATTAATCCTCGATTATTCTTTGTTAACAGCCGTTTAATAATTTAAACACACATTTTAACACCTTACAATTTACACAATTGTCACTTATATTGATAAACGCTCAAGTTATAATATTTCAAATATAAACTAAATTATTTTATTTATATATGATAAACGGACAAACCTTATGTTCATATCACTTATTTATGGGTGATACATTTTGGTCTTCAAACTTTACAAAACTATATGGTGGAACAAATTTTTTTTACGGATGTTACAATTTAAAGGAAGAAAGGAAATTGAGGGAAAGTGAGGCTTTTATATTGTAAATGCTTTTGGAAGGAAGAGAAGGAAAATGAAAGGAGTAGAAAAAATAAAGGAAAATAATGAAATTTTTTCCTTCTTCCTCTTTTAAGTGAACTCAGGAACATAGCGCTAGAGTTTGGATCACGTAAAACAAGCATTTACTTACACTTTTGCAAAATTAAAATGTGATACGAAAACGAAAGGTATCGACACAAGTGCAAGAGTGGTTAGGGGTTATCCATATAGTGGTTTCTTGCATGAAGGTCTTGGTAGGGGTGTTCATCGGATTGGATAACTGGTTATTCGGATTTGAAAATTTTTGAACCCGAATTAGGAATATTCCTATCCGATCTGAATTTATCCGAATTCAATTCGGATCGGATTCGGATAATATCCGAATAAACCGAAATTATCCGAATAATCTGAAATAAACCTAAAATTTTTTTCTATTTTTTTGTGCCTAACATTTAATAGTTTAGAATCACAATAAACATAAAACCATAAAATATGAATTACTCTTAACACAAATTTAAAATTTAAACTTCAAATAATAGTTTAATAAATATACCAAATTGAAAAATACCACTAAAAACATGTTTTTTATTCTGATTAAACGGATATCTGAATAATCCGAACAATCCGAATTTTTTAAAATTCCATATCCGAATCCGAGTTAGTTATTTGGATATTCAGATTAATCCGATCCGAATATCCGAATAAAAATTCGGATCGGTTTTTTTGGGTTTCGATTTCGGTTCGGATTTCAGATTTCTTGAACACCCCTAGGTCTTGGACCTTTAGAACTCCGTCTTCGGGAGCAAACACAAGGCATGGTTTTTGTAGGCAAAAATGATTTACCAGGTGTTCTGACTTCTGCGTTGTATTAAAAATAATATTTATAAAAGGTTATTTGTCAAATTTAATAAATAACTATATAAAAGTATTGAATAAAACGAATATCTATTTTAAAATATTTAAAGTGTTCATCGTGTCCTAGTCCAATCATCAATCGCATTGTTTAGCGTCAAAAAAAGAACCGACTTTTACCTCTACCTGCGCCTCTCAAAGACAGCTAATGCATTAACGAAAAAGTAGGCAAGGTGTGGTGTATAATAATACAGATAAAATAATAAATGAAGGGATGGTGTGGTGTGGTGTGGTGTGGTGTGGTGTGGTGTCCTCAGACTACCGTTTCATTCAGGAATGAAATAATATACAAAATAACCAGAAGCCAAACAAATAAATAAATATCCAAACACGCATTAGTTGCCTTCCACATAACCACAGCCTTACTACCTTGGATTGATTGAAACACAAACACAAACACAAACACAAACACAAACACAAACACAACACTCTTATCATTTTTATTTTGTAATTGGTTGAATGACGAAGAAAAGAGGTGTTTCAAGAGACCCTAATTATAATAATTCATTTTCCTGCACATCCTAGCCCCTATCTACAAACGCCTAATTCACGAGGACCATGCTTGCAGAGAGAGTGACATTAGAGCTTATTGGCTCAATATTTTGGATCTGCTGCTGCGTGAACGCTCTTCCATCATCTGTCTACAGGTTCAACTTAATTTCCTTCTTTGTAACTAATAATTTATTTATTTTATATCATGTGATTGGAATATTTGTTAATAATAATAATAATAATTAACAGGAGTTCTGGGTTGGAAACGAAGAACTTGTCAACATGTATGACACTAGGCTTGGGGATGCAGGGTATCTCAATTTCAAGCTTGCCAGAACTAATAATCGCGGTGATGGTAACATCAATCAAACACTATTCCTTTCAATCATTTTCATGTTTGTACTATATGAATTGATGTAGAATATCAAATAAAAACACTAGTTTTTATTTATTACTATATAACCTACACTTATATTATTATTATTATTGGTAATCATTTGGGGGCTGTGCGTTATGGGATAACTAGCACCATGTCCACGTAGGCAGTGAGGCAATAGCTAGCCGTCTCGTTAATTTAAGCGTTGCGAGTTAACTAGCCACTACTACCTCATTAAAACAATAATCAGACTATTCAAAAATTTGAGGTGATTTTTTTTAATTGGTTTACACAAGTGTTTCATTGGTTGTTACACCATTTGATTTGTTTCATGCCGTTATTGGGGTGGCGCCCCATGTAACTTGCCCGGCGTGGTGTTGTAGGCTCCACCATGCCCATGTGGCATGGATGACGCCTCCACAACACCTAGCTTAAGTATTTATCCTTGGCACTAGTATTATTGAAATAATCAAGTACGGGTCAATATTAAGAAACTGGTATACATAACTGTCATCATATGGCGGGGTAGATTAAGACTAGATATATACATATATGCAAACAGAATTCTCTACTTTTGGTTGTAATCCCTTACTTCATTTAATGAAGTACTCTCCTTTGATCCTATTCTCTACGTATGATTTCATATATGGATATTTGATAGTTCTTGGTTACCAACAGTTTTGAATATTATGTGGTAGGCTTGTTGACTGCTGTGCACAAAGACTACTTTCGGGTGATAGACCATCGGGAGTTCCTCTTCAACGATTTTGGAGACCGTGTTGCGCTGCTTTTACATGTTCAGCTCTTAATTGGAGGCCAACAAGTTCTTATAGTTAACACTCACTTATTGTTCCCGCACGATTCAAGAATGTGTTTGGAAAGATTGCGTCAGGTAAACATGCTATCTTTTCTCTCTCTCTCTCTCTCTCTCTCTCTCTCTCTCTCTCTCTTTTATTGCTGCTGTGCTGTTGTCTGATGATATGAAAAATCTTAGGTTTACAAGGTCCGGCAATCTGTTGAAGCTTATCAGAAGGAAAACAATCTTAGTCCTCTGCCCATTATTCTCTGTGGGTAAGTTACTAACTCAACTCTTTTACTCTAGGCCAGTCAGTGTTGTAGAACTCTCTACGTGCTAGTTGGCCGGTGAGGTACCGACTAGCGATTAATCAGGATTAATAGGGATTAACCGGATTGGAATTTTATATGTAATTTATCAAATATGCATATATATGCCAAATATTATATATAAATTTTCAATTTTGACTGTTTTTGACTAAATAGCGATTAATCGGCCCCTAGGCGCAATTTTTAAAAATCATGATGCCAATTGATCATAAATGTTGTTAGGGACTGGAACGGGAGCAAGCGAGGTCATGTTTACAAGTTCCTTAGGTCACAGGGATTTGTGTCATCGTATGATACTGCTCACCACTACACGGATGCTGATGCACATAAGGTCAGTCAGTAGCAATTGTTTATCTACAAATGTACTTACCATGGCGTTGCATAATCCAGAATTTCATTCATGTATTCAGTGGGTTAGCCATAGGAATCATCGAGGAAACATATGTGGTGTAGATTTCATATGGCTTCTTAATCCAAACAAGTGTAGGAAAGTACTCAAAACAAGTTGGAGCGATGCGGTCTTTGGACTGTTCAAGGTACACACAATCTTTTTTGCACATTTCTTTTATGTCTTTGATATATATATTTGTATTGTTATGTTCACTTGTGTTTGACCTGCTATGAAAGAAAGTCAGATGTGGGGGGGATTATTGCTTTGACTTGCAGTGTTATTAAGCAGTGAGTTATCTCCCATCCCATCTTTCTTCGGTTATCTCCCATGCTATCTTTCTGAAGACCGCCCCTTTCCTTTCCTATTTATAGATATCTATATGTTGACATTATGATTATGATCTGTAGCTAACCAAGACTTTGTATTTTTAGTATCATGTGCGGCGGGCCTCACTCACTGAAGAAGATGCTTTTGCATTACTTAAGGCCAACAGTGATGGAGATGGTATCACTTACTATGGTTTTTGTGAAGCATTGCACCAGGTAAGTGCAGGTATTGCTGTATAGAATTATCCCAAGTGCATGCCTCAAATTGGATATGGGTTTGATGCAGCTTAATTTTATCGGTCATCCAAATGGACTGAGTGAGGAGGAGACGAAAGACCTTTGGATTCAAGCAGATATTGATGGCAATGGTGTTGTTGATTATAAAGAATTCCAAGTACTAC
The DNA here is from genome assembly GCF_021521415.1 of Bidens hawaiensis. Taxonomy (NCBI): domain Eukaryota; kingdom Viridiplantae; phylum Streptophyta; class Magnoliopsida; order Asterales; family Asteraceae; genus Bidens; species Bidens hawaiensis. The sequence goes on along the minus strand of NW_027491095.1, from coordinate 2,025,497 downwards.
TCCTTTTCCCTTTGAACTTCAACTTGAACTTGCTTGTGAGTTAATTAAGCGTGTATATTAATATTGCTATTGACATAACTGCAGAAGCAAATATGGAATCCGCCTACAAGGTGTGAGCAAACAGTTACCGAAGATGATCTAATAGGGTACAGGGTGAAGAATGCGGTACTGTACCCGAGCGAAGCTGAAAAAGGAATGTGGCCAGATGACTACTCGCTCTCTGATCATGCCCGTCTCACTGTTGTCTTTTCACCGGCTGTGAGAATGCGTGTACCTTAATTCTTTGTTTCTTGGTCACCAAGAAACAAACAACCCTTCAGCGTATATATAAGAAGGGTAAGCTGCCAGCATCCATTTTTGAGGATTTGCAGATATACATGAGACCTGGTTCAGATTGAGAGCAGGAGAAATAGTATCTGCAGATTATGAAAGACCATGTGTAATTGTACTGAAACAATAAACATACTTGGTTGCAGTATATTGGAGCATTTGTTACTTGCTCCCATAATTAAAATATCCTCATAGTAATTACTTGTTTAACTTTTATTTATCAAGTACTAAACTGATTTTTCATTTGATATGAAAATGCTACAGTTACATGGCAATTATTTGATATGGTGGTGCATGGGCCGGAAACTGAATCCATAACCTTACTTTTGGTTAACCGGACAATGATAACTAATTGGTCTAGGTTGAGTCAGTTTTACATGTTGGTTCAGTTATTGTTGGTTAAACGTGAACTAGATTTGGTCTTGAAATCTTCGTGTTATGTGTTGTCAAATGCACTATGCCTTACATTACCTATGTTCATAGTGACGGTCTGCGTGCCTTGAAAAACCATAGTAAGCCCACAAATATGTCATGTTATAATTGTTACTTGCAAGTGTGGCCTTGATCCTCAGGGTGAATGAAGGACCTTGATCATCACAAATATGAAAAATATTAGTCAATACCTTGTTCTCCTAAACCATGACTCTAATACTAACTTATAGCACATCTAAATTTTGGATCCTTGATCCTTTTTTTTCTTTTCTTTTCTTTTCTTTTTTTTCTTCTTTTTTTTTTTGTAAAAAAATGGTGGATCACCAAATATAATCAAAATAATAGTAACGTGAAACATCCCTGATTAAGATCACATCTACAAAGTACAAATATAACCAAAAATTAAGTTCCATTAAACCACTACAAAACATGGTCCGGTGATACGATCAAATATTATTTAACTTTAATATATTAATTAAGTTTATCTTTGTTTTCCTGTATTTTGTTTGAGAAACAGAACATAAAAAGTAAAAAGAAAATTTGTCCCAAATCGGTTTCTTTTCGACTCTTCTTGTTCTTGGAGCGTAATCCACTTACGGGTATATCGGGAGATTGACCATCTCGAATCGGTCTTATCAGTTTGGTGCTTTCATTGAGAGTTCTCATGCCTCCTTCGTCGGGTGAAGACCTGATCATGGCCTAGTTGACAAAATCAATCGGCTATTGATCCAGCAAGAATCAAATGCAGCCCAACAAGCCGCCTTAACCAAGTTGGGACATTGATTGATAGGGACTGCCATTACCTTAACCAAAAAGAAAAAAGGGTAGCTAGCTTCATCTATATTTGGTTAGTGGAAGATAGATAGACAGACATATATGTGCCTCTTATTGTTAAAACTTTAGCACATTATTTGAGTGGAAAGAGAGATAGATATGTTGTTCAAATAGTTGATTAACTTTATGAGAATTTTTATTGATAATTGTTGTTACATGCACATTGGTGCAGAACCTTAATACTCCAAATTTACCAATTTCATGTCTTGTTTTATTTGCACATGGATGACTTGCTAGATACAAAGACTCCCGACAAAAAGGTTGAGTAGTTTAGAAGCAAAATAATTTAGCTTTTTAAAAAGTTGCTTTCTGGTGTATTCATATAAATTCATTGCAAAAGTTTTCTAGCTTTTTCACATCTTTGACTGAAATGTTTTTGTTTATTTAGTTCTGGCTTTTGCTTCATGTAATGAGGTCCATATAATCAAAAAGTGTGGTTTAAGTTGGTTGATGATATCTAAACAACAAGCCTGTTCCATTATTACAATGATCGAATGGCGATCCTTTACATATGCAAGTAAGAAAATACATGATTAACAGGTAAAGCTAGCTAGCATCCATGAACCAGTAAGTGTCATCCTTGCGCATGAGCCATGCTAATCTTCTCTGTATCGTTATGGACTTGTATATATGAGTGGAATAAGGTTTAGTTTAGTTGTTAAATGATGGTAGAACATTGTGTCCCTAGCTTAGAGGTCAAAGGAGCAGATGGACCAAACACGAAAACCGCAACACAGTTAACATTGAACCTATACTTCCCAGAGACCCATGTTGCCACCTTCCACCTAAGCAGACCGTCTGCCTTGACATTCAACACCAATCTCCCGGCCATCTGATCACGACCCAAATCATAAGTGAAAGAAGGAGCCACTGGTAAGGCGTTGGCGACTAAAACAGCGGATAGAATAGTGGTATCCTTATGATCTTGATAAAAAGGAGCAAGAGATGAATGGAGAGTTATCTGCTGAGCCTTGTAGGATGCATAAACTTGAATCTCATCGTAGTAGATCCCGACTCGTTGGTTGGGATTTGTGGAGACAAGTGTGAGCTGAATGGAGGAGTTGAGGAGGTGTGTTCCGGATACGAAAAGTTGGTAAATATCAGCCTGCTTAAGGGAGAATTGTGGCTTGGTGGGATGAAGAATGAGCCAAAATATGATCAGTATGAATAGGATGATTGAGGAGAAGAACATGTACAAGAATACTTTCTTCTTGTTGATGTTTACTAGTTTCTTTTTGGCACAGTGTTGGGGAGATTTTGCATGGATTTGAGACATTTGTAAAATATTAGAGATGATAGTTTAGACTAGAATATGCTAATGAATGGCAAGTGTGGAATATAAGAAGGGGGGAAGTCCTTTGCTGCATGCTTCTGATTTTATATTTAAGTTAAGGGTATTTATGTATTTTTGCGTATAAAATTTGGAAAAGATAAAACGGTTGACATAATCCATGTGTAATAGTTACGCTGGACACGAGCTGAGCCCGAGTTGCGAATTTTAGATTTTAACCAAACTGAGCTTGAGCTTTAGAAAAATTTATGAGCAAAACTCAGTTGCACCCCTTACTGCTATGAAGTTCGATTTAGATAACCTACCAGCTAATCACTTAATGTGTTCGATAACATCATCTCCATTTGTGTATCAAAAATTTACAGGTCAATTTACAGAAACGCAAATATATATATATATATATATATATATATATATATATATATATATATATATATAAAGTAATACGTTTAGTTTCCTAAAAGCACCAGTATATTTAAATAAACCACGTGTATATTTACCAAAAAAAAATGTTTGTTTACTAAGTGCATTTGCAAAAAATAAATAAATAAATAAAAATGGTTAAAAAAAATAAAATGTATGTATAAAAACACAGTTGAGTTTATATAAAATTGTAAAATGATTTGATTAAAAAAAATCATAAGAAGACAGGCAGACATTGTGGCCTCATCTCCAATTTTTCATTCCAACTGTCTTTTAGCTGTTTGGTTAGGAATACCAATCTCTTCTTTCATATGGAACTTCTTAATAAATAAATTTACATTGTTGAGAACATGCGAAAGCCGGTCTATCGGAACCCCGAGATCCAGCAGCAACCGCACCTTGGCTTCGAAACCGGACAAAAACCTCGGGTTTGTAGCGGTAAGAAGGCGGGCAAGCTGAGCATCCTGAATGACACCTTTGAGATCATGGGTAAGAAAACAAAGCAAGGAATAGATGTCTTGAGATACCAGCACATCAGGCCTCTTTTGAATGAGTTTGGCTAGCACAGGACCATTGATTCCAAGATTTTGAAGAGCATGGACTTGGGTGCGAATGGATTCGAAAGGTGCAGACTTTAGAGGTGGGTTATTGTCCAAAATGGCGTTGGAGGCTTTGTCGCTGATACCCATTTGAAGGAAGAGTGGAAAGAGTGAAGTTCCTGTAAAAGAGAAGTGAATGAGTTTGGATGCAGATAAGGTGTTTGTGAAAATGCCTGAAAGAGAAAGACTAACCGGAATTGGTGTGGTTTGTGGCTTGAAGAAGGGTGCATCGGATAATGAGTCCACGCTGCTTGTGAGTTAAATGTACAGTGGGGGCTAATTTAAGGGTAGAGGGAGGTGTCAGGTTCATACAGATATTCATTTTATCGAAGAAGATGGAGGTGAAGGTGAAGTTGAGCATGCTTCTTTCTGTCGGTTAAGACTGAACTTGAACTGAAGGTACCACGACGCCTACCACAAGAATCATGGATAAGTTTTCCGGTTTGGTCTGTCAAAGGTCACTACGAGGAATAAGGTAAATGTATCATTAACATGTTTTCTTTAGTTAACATATGAATTAATTATTAATTTATGCTGTTTGTTGTTTGGTAGCAAAAAGTAATAATGAAATACAAATCACAACAATACATACCTCAAAATAAAAACAAAAACTTTACAAATTAAAAAATGATAATGGCGATAGTGGTGATTATTAGGCGGTGGTGGCAGCGACGGTGGTGGTGGTTAGGTGCTGGCGGCATTGGCGGTAGTCATGTGGTGCTAGTGGTAGTTGCAGTGACGATGGTAGTGGTGGCAATGGTGGCGTTAGTTAGTGGGGACGACAGTGACGGCAGTCAGGTGATGGTGGTTGTCAGGTGATGTTGTGTATAGAGTGGGGTAAAATAGAAAAAAAATTGTGGAATGCAATTTTTTTGGAGTGAGATTACTTGTATAATGTTTCTATTAACCAACCAAACACATTTTTTCATTCTCTTACAATACAGTGGTTCATTTAAACTCTCTATCATTCATATATATCAAACGCTACCAAAAAGAGATTAAAGAATATTGATTATAGATATATAATTCCAATATGTAAGTTCCATGAGTCATATAAAAAAATGCGTAATAAGGCATCAATATGGATTCGACACTTTTGGTTTCTTCGCGCCTAAATTACTTAGCTGAGTTCAGTGAGTCATACATAGTAATGTTACGAAGTCAATGTAGTTATTAAAATATTAGGCTTTTTGCAATTCAAATCATGGTAGTGACGCAGCTTGTTGCCCGTTTATTTTTGTTTTGGTATCATCACTACTTTTTAAATAAATTAACATGTAGAAAAAAAAAATTCTTGACGGTGTTAGTTTGGGTAGAGAATGAATTGAAATTTGAATTGTAATTCCTAAGAAATCCCATATTTAAATTCAAGAATCTTCTTACTTTCAATCAAAAGTTAAAAAAATGTTGGGATGTTTAATCTGGTTTGGGTAGAAGGTGGTAGAGTTGGTGACGGTTTAGGGTCAGAGATGGGTGTCGTGTCGGCAAGGGTTACACATTGGGTCGAGTTTCAGGTGGGACCGGGTTTCAGGTTAAAAAAGTTATTGATTGGACCCGAAATCAAACCCTCCAACCTGATACCCGTCCCGACCCAAAACAAAGTGACCCTTTTTGAATTGACTCACTCCGACCCTAACCAATGTAAAGTAACCCTTTTTGAATCGACATGGTCCGACCCTAACCAAAGTAAAACATGTTTTGAATCGACCCTTTAAGGCCCTAAACTAAACCCGCTTGACTCAACCTGTTTGCTAGTCCTAAGGTGAGGGGGTAGGAGGAGGAGAATTCTATTTCCATAAACAAGTTTATCAACCAAACATATTATGGGTTTGACCAAGAATCCATTTCATTTCCTATTCGAATTCCTTTTTAAAATTATATCGTGTTGGGTTATTTTTGCCCATGAGAAAACCCGACAATAATTATCCGTCATGGGTTTTATTATTATTAAAAAAAATGGACGAATAATATGAATCTCGGTTCGTCCGAACGTGCTGTACACATAACCAAATTTGAGATTTGGTTTTGGCCCATAACTACAAATTTCGTGGGCTTTGGATTTGTGTGGACAACAAGAAACAACATATATAAAAGGTATTGTTTTGTGGTGGATTGATTACAGCCGCACACACGCATACGAAAATACTTCTGAGGGTTTCTTGTTCCTCTTCTTCTATCAACACAAGTTACGAAGAGAATAATACTTTTGGGTGCTTCATTCTTTTGGTGTTTTTTAAGGAGATAAGAGACGTTTTAGAAATCGGGTATTTTCTTGTTGGTGTTACCTTGTATTCTCTTTGTAGTTTTATTCCATATACTTGATGTTAGTTTGTACCAAGTATATGATGATTTGTGTATGCCTCTAGTTTTACCTAGAGAAGACTTTGTATTGCTCATTATTGGTGATAGTGAATTCGAAGCGGCTCTAGTAGTCCCGTGGTTTTTACTCTCGCCTTGAGAGGTTTTCCACGCTAAAAATTATTGTGTCATATTTACTTTTAAATTACCCTATTTGTTTGCATCCTCATTGGTTCATTCGAGTCGGGAAATAGTTTAGCCAAACGAAGATTAATTCCGCACTTTTTGTTTACCGTTCGTGGCTAGGTGGTCGTTTTTCCCAACAGAGTGATATCAGAGCTTCGGCTCTTGTTCTTGGGTTTAGACTTGTTTGAACAATGGAAGCTAATACGGGTCGGATGGTGAGTTTGAATGGTTCCAATTATCATGTTTGGAAAGACAAGATGGAAGACCTTCTTTATGTGAAGGATTATTTGCCTGTTTTTAGTACCGATAAACCTGAAAATAAAACTGACGAAGAATGGAATATTTTGCATCGGAAGGTTTGCGGGTATATTCGGCAATGGGTTGATGATAATGTTTTGAACCATATTAGCGGGGAGAGTCATGCTCGTACTCTATGGACCAAGCTTGAAGAGTTGTATGCTCAGAAGACCGGGAACAATAAGTTGTTCTTGATTAAACAGTTGATAAACTTGAAATACCGTGATGGAACTCTTGTTACTGATCATCTGAATGTTTTTCAGGGTGTTATTAATCAGCTTGCAGGTATGGGTATTAAGTTTGAAGACGAGATACAAGGTTTATGGCTTCTTGGTACGTTACCGGATTCTTGGTAGACTTTTAGGACATCGTTGTCAAACTCCGCATCTAACGGTATTATTACTATGGAATTGGCTAAAGGTAATATTATAAATGAAGAGATGAGAAGAAAGTCACAAGGTTCCTCTTCACAGTCAGATGCCTTGGTTACCGAAAGTAGGGGGAGAAGCCATAGCAGAGGTCCGAGTAATAGAGCAAAGCACCGCAGTAAGTCCAAAGGGAAGTTTGAAGAATATGAGTGTCATCATTGTGGCAGAAAAGGGCACACAATAAAATACTGCAGACAACTGAAAAAGGAGAACAAGAAGGCTAATTACAACAATAAAAAGAACAACTACAAGAAAGATGACGGTGATGAAGGTACTTCTGAAACTAACACTACCACCGAAGAGTTTCATATTTGTTGTGATTATGATAGGGTGAACATTGCACGTGATGATTCGAGTTGGGTTGTTGACAGTGGTGCTACTTGTCATGTGACATCACAAAGGGATTTTTATTCGTCTTCTACTCCTGGTGATTTTGGGAATGTCAAGATGGGTAATAATGGGCTATCAAAGATCGTTGGTGTTAGGGATGTTTGTTTGAAGTTTGATACTGGGATGGATTTGGTTTTACACAATGTAAAACATGTTCCAGATATTAGACTTAATTTGATCTCCGCAGGCACATTAGATGATGATGGTTTCCACAATACCTTTGGTGGTGGAATTTGGAAACTCACTCGTGGTTCGTTGATCGTGGCAAGAGGTGAAAGAACTTCAAAGTTATACATGGCACATCCAAAGATTTCCAGAGACTCGGTTAATTCATTGACGAATTCTGATGCGACCGATATGTGGCATAAGAGACTTGCCCACATGAGTGAAAAGGGGATGTGTATTTTATTGAAGAAAGATGCATTGTCCGGTGTGAAAGATGTTCATTTGAAGAAGTGTTCTCATTGTATGAATGGTAAGCAAAAGAGAGTTTCTTTTCATAGTCATCCGCCTCATATAAAAGAAAGTATACTTGACTTGGTGCATTCAGACGTATGTGGTCCTATGAAGACTAGAACACTTGGGGGCTGCTTATATTTTGTCACATTTATAGACGATCATTCGAGGAAGGTATGGGTTTATACTTTAAAGTCTAAAGATCAAGTATTTGATGTGTTTAAGCAGTTTAATGCCCTAGTTGAAAGACAGACTGGGAAGAAGCTCAAGTGTGTTCGTACAGATAATGGAGGTGAATACATTGGTCCTTTTAATGCTTATTGTAGAGAGAATGGTATTCGACACCAAAGGCCACCTCCTAAGGCACCACAGTTGAATGGTTTAGCAGAAAGGATGAACCAAACCTTGGTTGAAAGGTTTAAGTGTTTGCTCTCACATGCAGGGTTGCCTAATTCCTTTTGGGGAGAAGCTTTACTTACAGCGGTGCATGTTATTAATCTTACTCCTTGTATTCCTTTGCATAATGATGTTCCAGACAGGGTTTGAAGTGGCAAAGATGTTTCGTATAGTCATTTGCGGGTCTTTGGATGCAAAGCATTTGTGCATATTCCCAAAGATGAAAGATCAAAGCTTGATGTGAAGCCTAGACAGTGTATATTCCTTGGTTATGGGCAAGATGAGTTTGGATACAGGCTATATGATCCGGTTTCAAAGAAGCTTGTTAGAAGTCTTGATGTTGTGTTTGTAGAAGACGAGAGTTTGAAAGATATTGAGAAGACACAGGTAGTTCCTCAGTATATTGATGATCTCTTTGATTTGGATCCTATTCCTACTCAGCAATTTGAGCCACAACACGAAGATGATATTCAAAATGACGAACAACATGGTATCGATAATTTTGATAATCAAGAGCAGGTAGAGTTAGATGAGGATATTCATCCCGAGTTACCAGTTGATATGCCTGCATTTGTCCCACTCAGGCGATCTACGAGAGATCGTCAACCTTCTACTCGTTATTCGGCTGGTGAGTATGTCTTACTCACTGATGGGGGAGAACCCGAGTATTATAAAGAGGCCATGGAACATAAGCATAAAAGATAGTGGGTTGAAGCCATGCAAGATGAGATGAATTCCTTGTATGAGAACAATACCTTTGAGTTGGTGAAGTTGCCTAAGGGCAAAAGAGCTTTGAAGAACAAGTGGGTATACAAATTGAAGACTGAAGAGCATACCTCACGGCCTAGGTACAAGGCAAGATTGGTGGTCAAAGGGTTCAGTCAAAGAGAGGGTATTGATTTTGATGAGATTTTTTCTCCAGTTGTGAAGATGAGTTCCATCAGGGTGATCCTTGGTTTAGCTGCTAGTCTTGATCTTGAGGTTGAGCAAATGGATGTCAAGACAGCATTCCTTCACGGTGATCTCGATAAGGAGATTTATATGGAGCAACCTGAAGGTTTTCAGGTTAAAGGTAAAGAAGATTATGTTTGTAAACTTCATAAAAGTCTTTATGGCTTGAAGCAAGCACCGAGACAGTGGTACAAGAAATTTGAGTCAGTTATGGGGAAGCAAGGCTATCGAAAGACTGCGTCTGATCACTGTGTTTTCTTTAAGAGGTTTGGTGATGATGATTTTATCATTTTATTGCTTTATGTTGATGATATGTTGATTGTTGGCAAGAATGCGGAAAGAATTGTCCAGCTGAAGAAAGAATTAAGCAAGTCGTTTTCTATGAAAGACTTGGGGCCAGCTAAGAATATTCTTGGCATTCGGATTACTAGAGATAGAGCTTCAAATAAGTTACACATGTCACAAGAGCAATACATTGAAAATGTGCTTAGTAGATTCAATATGTCTAAAGTTAATGTGGTTAGTACACCTCTTACTCCTAACTATAAGTTAACTGAAAAAGATTGCCCTACTTCTGAGAAAGAAATTGAAGAGATGGATGGTGTTCCATATGCATCAGCGGTTGGAAGCTTGATGTATGCAATGGTATGTACACGGCCTGATATTGCCCATGCAGTAGGTGTTGTTAGTCGGTTCTTGTCAAACCCGGGTAAGAAGCATTGGGAAGCAGTTAAGTGAATACTTAGATATTTACGAGATACTTCCAAATTGGGTATAACATTTGGAAATGGGGAGCCGATGCTTGTTGGTTACACGGATTCTGATATGGCAGGAAATAAGGACAGCATGAAATCCACTTCTGGATATTTGATGTTATTTGCAGGGGGAGCCGTGTCATGGCAGTCAAGACTGCAAAAGTGTGTTGCTTTGTCTACTACCGAGGCATAATATATGGCAGCAAGAGAAGCATGCAAAGAATTATTATGGTTGAAAAGATTAATGCAAGAGCTTGGCTTTATGCAACAACGCTACGTGGTTCTTTGTGATAATCAAAGTGTTATTCACCTTGCTAAGAATGCTATGTTTCATAAGAGAACAAAACATATTGATGTGAAGTATCATTGGATTAGAGATGCTATTGAAGACAAGTTGTTTGAACTTGATAAAGTTCATACCGATGATAATTGTTCCGATATGTTGACCAAAGCTTTGGAAAGGGAGAAAGTGAAGATATGTTGCTCACTCGCCGGAGTGGTGAGTTCTTTCTCATAGACAAAAAGGGGGAGATTTGTTGGGTTATTTTTGCCCATAAGAAAACCCGACAATAATTATCCGTCATGGGTTTTATTATTATCAAAAAAAATGGATGAATAATATGAATCTCGGTTCGTCCGAACGTGTTGTACACCTAACCAAATTTGAGATTTGGTTTAGGCCCATAACTACAAATTTCGTGGGCTTTGGATTTGTGTGGACAACAAGAAACAACATATATATAAAAGGTATTGTTTTGTGGTGGATTGATTACAGCCGCACACACACATACGAAAATACTTATGAGGGTTTCTTGTTCCTCTTCTTCTGTCAACACAAGTTACGAAGAGAATAATACTTTTGGGTGCTTCATTCTTTTTGATGTTTTTTAAGGAGATAAGAGACGTTTTAGAAACCGGGTATTTTCTCGTTGGTGTTACCTCGTATTCTCTTTGTAGTTTTATTCCATATACTTGATGTTAGTTTGTACAAAGTATATGATGATTTGTGTATGCCTCTAGTTTTACCTAGAGAAGACTTTGTATTGCTCATTATTGGTGACAGTGAATTTGAAGCGGCTCTAGTAGTCCCGTGGTTTTTACTCTCGCCTTGAGAGGTTTTCCACGCTAAAAATTATTGTGTCATATTTACTTTTAAATTACCCTATTTGTTTGCATCCTCATTGGTTCATTCGAGTCGGGAAAAAGTTTAGCCAAACGAAGATTATTTCCTCACTTTTTGTTTACCGCTCGTGGCTAGGTGGTCGTTTTTCCCAAAAGTACGCACCCTAAGAGCTATGTGTAATTTGGATTTGGTGTTTCATCCTTTGTTTTTATAATTTTGAGATCAATAAAGTTTTTCTTTATTTTTTAAAAAACTCAATATATTTTTTAATCTTTATCTCTATTCATTAAATCTTTTACATATCATTTATTGTCTCATTCTATCATATACAAAGTTGCGCGCGCGCGCCCGCGCGCACACACAAATATATATATATATATATATATATAGGGTAAGGATTCTAAGAGAACCGATTGCAAATTGAGAACTTTGAGAACCATTTTGGACCACTAAAAACACCTTTGAAAACAATATTTAAAAAAATCATAAAACAAAAAATAACAAAAATTTTAAAAAAGTAAAAAAACCAAAATTCTTATATTTCATTCCGGTTTCATTAAAAGAAATAAAAATAAAATAAAAAAAACGTCGTATTATACAGATATGTATAATTTTATTTAATCTTTAGTTACGTAATATACACATATGTACAGTGTCATTTATCTTAAATTATACACATGTTTATAAAAAAATCATGTAAATGTACATATATGTATATATTATACATATGTGTATATAGTTTGAATTCCACCTATCTGCAAATATCACCAAAAACCTGAATGGCTTTCATATCTCTCATCAGACCGCAGCTGTTCACCATGCCACCACCGGAAGCCAAGGGTTCTTTTTGGTCATCTTCATCAACATCGTCCTTTAATCAGCTCATCTATCCGTCCACGCCACAACCATCATGAGTTTAGGTAAATTTCAAACCCTAATTTGGTTTATTTCATCTTTTTTCTTTATCTACATCTTCACTGGGTGTAGAAGAGTCGACGAGTTCTTACCTATTACAGTTAGAAAGAAAGTCGGTGTTATGATGAGCTCAATTTCATCAATGATTACAAATCTAAGACCAGTTCCAGTACTCTTTCTGTTCGTCGCCGTCTAACTCCGTCTTTGCGCCACCGCCTTCTTCACAATTGCGCCACCAGTTCCAGTTCCAGTACTCTTTCTGTATTCAAATCATAATCTTTTTTATTTTGATTTTAGGGTTTCGAATTTGATGTATGTATTTGGGTTCTTTGGTATTTGAACTTTTTTATGATTTAATTATGATTAGTGTTTGATTTAGGTTAAATTAGTACCGGATTTCAGCTCGGATGCGACTGTTTCGCGAAACCTGGGACAACAACAAACGGAATCCTGGCTTAGATCGGAAGTTGCCTGTCCAGTTCCCGGCAGATCGCGGTCGCAAAGGTAAACCTTCAAACCCTAATTGAGTTTTCGGCCGTTCAAATGCTTTGCTAAAAACCAATCTATAGTTGGTTTGTCAATCGATTTGCATGTTTTGAGGTGGAAATTACATCCAGTATGATGATTTTTGTTTGTTTATATTGTTTTGAAAAATTAAAGGGGGTTATAGATAAATCACATGAGAAGGATGCGGCTCAGTTGCTTGAGACTGTCGAACACCGTACAACATGAAATTCAGGTATGTTGTTTTATTTCTTCAATTTGTTGCTCATTAAATAGCTAAATGATAGTTACTTAATCATTGTCTTTGATACTTAATCAGGTTGAACATCGAGTGTCTGCTTCTCTTACTTTCTTAAGGTATGTGTGTGAAGTTTTTATTTTGTATGAATGTATCTTTTCTAGCAATAATGTTTGGTTTAAGTGTGAGGAATCACACCATAAAAGTTAAATCTGTAAAAATAAATGATCTGTGATTATTGCTAACGTGTAAATGGCGGCTTTTGAGAGGTATATTTAACGGTATTATAGTCATTAGTAAAGCTCAATTTTCTTTGAGCCCGGTTTTTTCGAGCTCTATTTGTAAAGCTTAAGCTTATAAAATAGTAAAAGGGTGTTTTAGTCATTTTACTACGGAAATAAACAAAAGTAAAGGGTATTTAGTCATTTTATAAGATTTAAAGCTCGGGCTCGTTTAATAAATAAGCATATATTTAGGCACAAGCTCGAGTAGCTCACGACCGGCTTGGGCTATTTACACCCCTACCTGGTCCTGCTGGTTATAAATTAGTATATGTTTTAGTCATCCGTATTGGGCAGGCCTGTTTTGCAGTGGACAGTTTCATATATCATTGTGTGTATAATGATAGTGTTTTTTCTACATGTAGGCAGGTTTTTGATCGTTTAGGTTTTTGATTATGTAATTTTTTTTACATATATTAGATCTTGACTCCATTTGGATACAAAGGTTATATGGAAAAGAAAGTTCTTGCGGACTTATTTGCTAAACGTGAGCTGCGTTCTTTGGCTGTTGCATATCAGGTCTTCTTTTTATATCATTTTCGTCAACACCCTTTATGGTTTTTCGGTTTAATTATGATTATTATCTTGCTATCGCGATAAATGAGCAATTCACAAATATAATTGAACAAAGATAAACGGACATATATGAGCACAAACAAACATAAAAGGGCATAAATGAACACAAATGCACAAATATAAAATTTATAAATAGATGACTCATCAAGATTATACTAATTTATTCTCTATTAATACATATACCAACATAAACGAACATAAATAAACGGGCATAAGGAAACAAATGTAAACGAACATAAATAAACGAACACAATTTTTTTTGTTCATGTTCGTTCGTTTATCAAGTAATCAAGCATAAACGAAATATTATGAACAGTTCACCGAAAGCTTGGTTTGGATTGACTTTAGTTAGTTGACTGCACCATTGGAATACTTGTTTTCCTGTTTGTTTATTTAAATAATGAACATATTTGTGTTCGTTTGTTTAAAATCTAAATGAACTGTTCACGAACATAACTAAACAAAGATAAATGAACATATATGAGCACACACAAACATAAAAGGACATAAACGAACACACTCAAATGAACATGAATGAACAAATATAAAATTTCTAAACAGATGACTCATCCAGATTATATTAATTTATCTCTATTGATACATATACCAATATAAATAAACGGGCATAAAGAAATGAATATAAATAAACGGTCACAAACAAAAATAAAAGAACACAGTTTGTTAGTTCATGTTCGTTCGTTTACATAAGAACATCCATAAATGGTTTAAATGGTAAATTGGCTGCTTTAACCAAACTGAGATTTTTTTGCAGGGTAGACTTCTTAGTCACAATTTACCAAACAGTCATCTGAATTATGTTCAATTAGATTACATTTCAGGTACTGTACTTATGCAACACATATTCATAACTTGTTTTGATTATTAAGGCTTTTTTTTAGAAACTGTCTGAAGATTCAAGTTTATGAAAGTTTTAGATTAGAAAATATAGATATGTTTGAGGCCAATTTGACCGAATCTTTAGGGGTCAATTTTAGGGAATTTTACAAAATATTCAAGCTAAAATACATGACAGAATCATAACAGGCCCATCTGACCATTTTTTAAGTAAACAATTCAATCTGGTATGGGTGGTCAAACGGAAAGTAGTCAAACGTGTCGAGCTGATAAAATGAGTCAAACATGTTCAAAAGTATTTAAATGTAGAGCATTACTATTGTCATATATTGTTGTTTTATGACAGTATTTTACAAATCAATTTCTTTTGAAATTAACACATTGAAAGTACAAAAGTATTTAAATGACGACCCAACTTTACCTGAGCCGTCTTTACCGCAGTAAAATTTTACAAAGTTCCCGTTGAATCTTATGCACTTTGATACTGATTGCAATTTTTTTTGTTGGTTAGAGAATGAGGAAAAGCTTAAGCAACCAAGCGAGCGTGAAAAGGGTCGAAGGGAAATGGATGGTGACATGTAATTTCAATTCAGTAGAAACATGTTCCTGTTTCACCACCACCACCACTTTTGTTATTTTTTGGTTTATTCCATCATAGGGCTCCAATGGTGGTGTAGAGAGAGGTATTGAGACATGGAAAGATTTGATGTAACAAGGTAATCTTCTTGACCATATATGTTAGTCAACATGTTTAACATTGTTGCTTAATATTGTTTTATATTTTGTGTTATATAGCAATTGTGCAACTAGAAAGTTATTTGGAATATCACTTCTTGTGGACCCATTCTCATGCTTTTGTCAGCTCGTTCACAGTTAGTGTCATATATAAATTACCGCATTACGTTGTTTTTTCCTTTTGTTTTACCGCTTATATTATTTGTTTTTAACATTTTTGCAGGTTGTTCTTTCACGTTACTGGCCATTAATCGCTTCGTTATAGAGCATATGTTTGTACTCGGTCTCTAAAACATGAGATAATTGACTCTTTTAAGGAGGTTTATGACACAAATGACGAAGACATAATAAAGCGGGTCACCTTTATTTAGTTTTAAATAATGACCTATAGATTTTATTAAGATGATCCGCTCCATAGTCGATACTATCATAAGCGCACATTGGATGGTCATGTTTTCCTTATCTCGTTGTATAGCCAGACGTTTTAGGATACCGCCGCATCGCGCGGGCACCTACTAGTATGTGTGTGTATATATATATATATATAAGGAATTAATATGGTGAATGAATCATGTCAAAGAGAAACGCTTGAAAAGCTCCTAGAAATCTTTGACATGACGAAGCTCACCTCATACACATGTGTAGAAACATGAAATGAATCTGACCTGATCCATGACGATGTTTCCACGGATGTCGAGATGAACGAACCACGTCTTGATCTTCTTCTCCGGTTGCTTGAGATCTGCAATGGCCTTTTGGGGGTGTGGAGGTGACTGCTAAGAAATCTCAAGGATCTCTTGTTTACAGACACAAAAATGATTATGGTGGTGACTCTTATTGAGCATGACCAACCCTTAATAAGGAGGTGGAGACCTCCTTATATAGGGAGCCTCATGGCCACCATCATGGTACCCTAATGGGCCTAGCCCAGCTAGGGTTACCTTCACAAAACCCCCTCAGCCCAATAACATTGTATTAGTCCATATAATAAAATAAGCCAAACATAATAAATTTAGGGTCGTAAAACCGGGTTTAGTACCATACCCCTACAACATGCAATTGGTTAGTAATCACGTAAAAGAGGAACACTTGAAGGGTGTAGTTGTGTGATTAGTGTATGACGATGAACATGATGATTCGTCGAGCTTAGCACAACCTTTCCTAATAGGGCAACTCATCGTAGTTATGGTTTCCTGGGAGGAACTACCTCTCCGATAGCTTATGATATCCACTCAGGTCCAGATACCCCAGTTTATTAGCATATTCTACACTATACTATCATCTATGATATTTTACAAATGTCTCAAATAAATGAAAATTCTCCCCAACACAACATCATTGTGCCAAAAAGAAACTTGTAAACATCAACAAGAATGTATTTTTTTACATCATATTCTGGCTCATTCTCCATCCCACCAAGCCAACACAATTTCCCCTTACGGAGGCTGATGTTTACCAACTTTTCATATCCGAAACACACCTCCTCAACTCCTCCATTCAACTCACACTTCTCTAAACAAACCCCAACTAATGAATCGGGATCTACTATGATGAGATTCAAAATTACTAAGCTTCAAATATCGCATAAGTAATAGTTACATTTAATTAATATATATGAAACCCGGTTTAACACAAAGTTATATGAGCTACAATACCACTTGCATTTTAGATAACCAAGACATGAACAATGAATAATAAATCTTGGCATAGCCCAAAATTGTATAAATTACAACGTTGATTTTGATTGAGAGAATCAAGACAAAAACATATTTTTTTAACGGGACAAAAGGTTAGTATAACTTATGATAACATGATCCAATTTCCAGAACAATCCGTGTGATATGAAATCCAGTTTGATAACGAGTCTTCTAGTTTAAAAAACATTAGGTGCAAGACTATAGGTAAACGTGGTTTATCATTTAACAATCATATGGTGCGTCATATAATTGGATTAGCATTAAAACTTAAATATTTACACAACTGGATTATATGAACCATGCAACTTTTTTTTGTTGATTACTATCATAACTATCGTCGATCTTTTTTAGGAAAACCTTTTAGTTGTAAGGGATGTTTCGATAGTTCTCTTTAGGAACATCTGAAATCTCGAAGTTATGTTACTTTAACTTGTATATTTAAATTAGTATGTTATCCAAATAAAAGGGAAGGCGAATTGAGTTTGAAATTGAACAAGTAAGGATTTTCTTTTGTAATCATGGAAAATTGATGTAAAAGCCAAAATTCAAAAAAAAAAGTGTGTGGTGTAGTTACTAGTGACGGTTGAATCAAAGGATATTTGAAGGTACCACAATCACAACCACAATTGATGGGATGCCAACTTTTCTTTTCTTTTTCCGGGTGAATTTGATGTTATGCCAACTTGCTTTGCTTTTTCCCACCATTTCGATTAATAACACGCTTTTCCTTTACCTTTTCATATTTTTTATTATATATAGATATATACTTATTCAATGATAATCATATGTAATAAGATTGATTCTACACATAACATCATTATTACTCTATTTTAATTTTATTTAACTAATATACTTTTATGTGATACATATCAAACCCAAATACCATTATCATTTTTTATTATTTTAAAATAAATGGAATAAAGGCAACGGCTTCCATTGACTAACTTGCACCTAGCTCCTCTCTTTTATTTTTTATTTCAAAATACAACTTAGAACATTTCATTTTACACATATTTATATTAATAAAATTAATAGTTTTGTGACAACTATATATGATGACATAACAAAAATCGAAACTTGTATTGTGACTTTCATGTCATCTTGCTCAATATAATATATAGATTTGATTAATATTATTCTTATTAAAACACGGATAGATATCTTTGTATATACGTCAGAACAAAACAAAATTAAATGATTTTATTTATAGGTATTTGAATTTTCAAAATGTCAAGGGGTTGGTTCCTATATGTTATGACGTATTATTCCCATATCCACCACCTATTTTTGGACCCTCACCGTTACCCTTCACCTTAAGCAAAAGCAATTAAATCCACCCAACAATATTTTCAATTCATGTGTTCTCATTAATATCATCAATACATATCCTTCCTCATTTACATAATATTATTATTTAATTAAACCTTAAACATCAAACATACAATTTACACTCCTTTCTTTTCTTTAAAACACAAATCATATATAACAATTAATTAGTAAGTCAAATACATAACTTCATAGATGATCATAAGATCATCAAGCCTTGAAGCACCACATATGGTGATGATGATGGTGGTGGTGATGATGATGGTGGTGATGGTGATGATGATGATGATTCGAGAAGAAATCGTCTTTCTTGATCAAGCCTTCAACGTTGGAAAACTCTTGAACGTTACATGGGATGTTGATGGGACCACGGTGATGAAAACCATATTCTTCCTCAGCTTCCTTCAATAGCTCCATGAAAAGTGGATGGTATAGGTAAACCACAGGAATAATAAACCTTTTTTGCTCTTGGCCTTCATGGCCAACCGTAACAGCCATGCATCCTTTGGGTATGTTCTTCATGTTGTCCATCAAAAACACACAAGACAAAATTATGTGAATATTGAAACTAACTATTACTATTAATATTAATATTATAAAAGAATAGAGAAAGGCCAAGGATCAGAAGAGGAGATGGCTAGTAAAAAAGTGGTTAAACAAGAGTCTGTTAAAGATGTTGGAATGTTGCTCATGGCACCAGCTGCATATATATATATGTGTGTGTATGATAATATGAAATGAAATTGAGATTTGATTTTTGTTGAGATTGAATGAGGGGTGGGTGAGGGTATATATACAACTTGGAAGGATAGGGGGTAAAAGTGGCAATAGAGTAATGTAGAAGAGTGTGGAAGGCAGGTGTTAACTTGTCTTTAATCCTACGAAAAGAGACACCCATTTGATTTTTTTTTATTATTGTTTTTTCTAAGTCAAGTTATGATTTCGGTTGCCAATTGGAAATTTCATAAATCAAAATTTGGTTTTACAAAGTATCCATTTGTAACTTTTTTTTTTAAAGATGGTGAATTTTAATAATAAGAAAAAGGATCTAGTTACAACAGAGAGACAGGTAAGCGGGCAACAAGCTGCGCCGTCACCTCCTTTTGAATGGCAAACCTGATCCTACTGAAAACATAGTTATTGTTCTTCGGCGTCGCTGAGTTACTATGCACGACCCGCTGAACTCTTTTTAAAAACGAAGCAGCATCGGGGGCGAGAGACCCAAATGTATCAAAAGCATAAGCGATGAAGGCATGTTGATTCTCAGCACACGCCTTATCGTGCTTAGTAATTTTTCCTGTTTCTACCTTTAGCACCGCTTGCCTAGCAACAAACCCGGTGTCCCTAAGGCCGACGAGAGGGGACACTCCAGTAAGGTCCATACAAGCATGCTTCCCCACCACCCATCCAAACAAAGGAATGTCCGCTGGTCGGAGAGTGGACCTTCCTTCAAGCGGATCCGACAAGAAATTCACAGGAGCCTCTTTTTTTGCCGAGATTCCCGCCCGTTTTAACACATCACAAATGACATCCCTGACCAAATCATGTCTATATTTAAACCCCTGGAGTTCTTTGCAGTGAACCGGGTGTTCCCCAAAATTATCTAAACAAACTTTACGGCAGACCGGGCATGGCTCATCAACTGGGAACATGGGGATCATTAAACGATACTTAAGAATGGCTCGGTACTCCACTGCTGACATGTGCTGGCCTAACCCTTCGACGGGGGTGACAGTCAAAAAGTCTTGAGCATGAGGAGCCTGAAGACATTCTAATACCGCTCTCTGCCGAGAGAACAAACCAAACTTTTCTCCCAAACTTTGGATGGCTTTACTATAAATGGCACTCTCCAAAGCATTTTAGGTTTTAAGGGGGGCCAAACTTTTCTTATTATATATATATTGAACGGGTAAACAATATAAAAACATGACACTTGAATTGCTAAAAGAATATAAAAGTAGAGATGGCAAATTTAGTAAACAAAACAAGAATGTGATAATTCAGTTACGAATTTGCTATTACAGTTTCTTATTAAATTACATTAAAATACAATTTCTTTTTCTTTCTTTTCTTTTAGTTTCTTATCTTAGTTTATTTATAATATTTTTATGAGCGAGGAAAAAACCGACATAAAAGTTCATGACTTCTATTGCATCGCTAAGTGCTAATGCTCTTAAGCTATGGGTATACAACAGGAAGCATAAGTGCATAACTGTGATGCGGGCATGGCTTGCTTGACCTCACACGAGCCAACACCCCCCCCCCCCCCCCCCAACCAACCACCACCATCACACCCAAAGTCATGCGTACGTGACGGTCCAAATTACCACCCTCACGGCTCACACGGGTCATTCTCCTCTTGCCCAATTATTATTATTATTATTATTATTATTTTGAAATAATATAAATAAATGTAATTGTGGAAAATGGTGAATAATGAAGTATAACATGGGATGAGTGGTATGGTTGAATGTTGGAGAAAAAGTTGAGGTGGCACTAACGTGACGATTGATGGAGAATGATCTATAACGCTATAACGCATAGTGTTACCTTGGTATCATATTAGTCTTATCTTTTAAGAATAATATATTAATTGACCGGTTAATGAAAACCAAAATCTTAAGAGGTACCACACGTCCATCTTTATGTTATCAAAACTCACGTCATGAATTATTGCTAGATAAACATTTGTAGTATGTAAGAAAAATATAAATTGTTATTGCTAACAAGAAAGTACAATACACGGCAGACAAAAGTCACAAACACACTCACAAATGCTAATCATGGTCAACCCCACAAACATAAGCTGCTATGGGCAATAATGTGATATTTTCCAATACCCTACAGCTTGTACTACCTAACTTTACTCAATTAAGATGACAACCCAAAGGGCCGGTTTTACCCCTCAAATGACGACATGGCTATTTTAGCCATTCTTTCACCGTTTAGCTTGTGTCCTTTTTAAGCAAGAGTTCATACGGAAGGTCGTACGTGACGCCAACTTGCTTTATTAATTGGATTAAATAAATAAAGAGAGGGATATGTGACAATGATTCTTATATAACTACGGCCTAGAGTCTAGACATGTTTTTTGATATTTTGAATCCCCTTATTATGGATCGTCTTAACTAACAATAGATTGAATTCATCTCATATACGCTTGAAGTCTACCCAAGAGAGTTCCTAGGCTTCATAGTAATTAGTAAAGGCTCTGGTGTATAGAGAAGACTATACCATTAAAGAAGTAACCATACAAGCGATGAAATCCACTATTTCTTTTTTTATTACTTTGATATTTTAAACCTAGTAGAGTATAATTTCGTATTTCGAGCTGAAATGCTTGTAAAAAATAAAAAATGAAGTAGTGGCTCGGAATGTTATAGTAGCCAAAGCCTTTGTGGTTGCGATGGCGACTAATTAATCCGCTCATGCCTCCGCTCATGCCTACTAATTAATGTACATGAGATGCATTTTCTTATTTCCCTGGCTCTCGATAAAGACATTATATGGACTGGATTAAAATGATTGGTCATCAAAGATTAGGATTCATTTCGTGTCACAAATATTCACTTGTGGCACACAATATCTCGATTGATTAACATAATTATTCTACCACGTGTACATTCCTATAATGATGTTTTTTCAAAAATAAAAACTTTATTGTTTAGTATCTTAAATCAACAATCTTTTAGAAGGTATCATTAAAAAGTCAACAATATCAAATAAAATAGGGACATCGGTAGCTTATTGAAAACCCAACCTCTTTACTTGATCCAGGATATGTGATGCATATCATATTCCATAATGATCAATAATTAGACTAATAATTCGTTTGATGGCACTTTCGTCTATCACTTTATTGTGGAAAACCTAAGTAGGTCGTTCTGCCATCAATTGGTCCATATTGCATTGCGCTGATAATATGATAATTGGTTTGGATCCTACGTCCATAAGCGATGATTCATTTGTCCCCTGGTTGACGGGGACCTCGTGGCATACAACCAAAACAACTATATCTAGATAGCCATCCTTTTCTCTCTTTTTACAGCCTCATGAGTCATGGATGGATGAGAGAAGGTAAGTTACAAAGCGGGTAAGTGAAGGCTCGCGAAGTAAACAACAAGCAATAAAGAGCTTCTCAGGCCATATTCTCTTACTCAAGCGCTACTGCACGCCCTCTCTCAAGGTTTGTAAGCACTTTACTTGCTAGAGGATTAGGATTCATTTGCTTGCATTCCTGCTAGCACTGCAAAAAGCTCCAGTCTTAACACCCCTACTACTATATTGCAAAATGTCCTTGGGTTCGTAGAGTCGGATTTCCCGTTCAAATTGAGAACGATTTTGTCCAACGTCGACGTTGTTTTGGCATATTATAGGTTTGGTAAGAAGTCACAATATTACAAATATTCCCTTCCCAAGTCTCGAAATCTTTTTGTATTTTGACATTGGATGGCTTATTTAATTTAAGTAGAAATTAAGCAACTTATAGGATATGATATCAACAACATATCCCCTTATTAGGGGTGTGCACGGTTCGGTTATTAGCATTAACCCAACCTAACCGATCGGTTATCGGTTCGGTTCGGTTAATTTCGGTTAATAACCAATATCAAACTTGGGCTAAAATTTTGCTTAAAAATACATGAAATGAATGTTTAAATACATGAAATGAATGCATAACTACATGAAATGATGGTATAAATATATAAGTTGAGATATTAGTACATGAAATGAAGATATAAATACATGAAAATGATAGTATTAAACTATTAATACACATAATACATGAAATAGAGGGAAAAAGGCTTGGAAATATTAAATATATGAAGAGTTCGGTTCGGTTAATTTCGGTTAATTCAGTTTTCGGTTATATTGGTTCAGTTTCGTCGGTTTTCGGTTCGGTTTCGGTTAACGATTCGGTTATTGCTCACCCTATCCCTTATTAGCTTTTAAATAGTCAAGATATTCCATCACATTAGTATATATGTAGCTGATGATGGTTGAAAGAAGATCTTTTGTCACACTTTTAACTTAACCAACTGACTTTTCTTTGTATTTCCTGCTTAAACCAACCTAAGAGAAAAAGACTCAACTGATATGAATTTGCTTGGACGGAGTTGTTATCGGTTGAGGATTGGCCGAGAGGAGTGCCATCATGTAGCTTGGTACAAATAAGCAGTGAGAGTTGAGTAGTCAGGGCACGACTGGTACGCAAGCAACACCACTACGTCTCACTAGATAAAGGTAACGATCACCTTCTTCAACACACTATGTCAAAATAGTATGTCTTTGAAGTTCTTGAAATGTTCACTATGTCAAGATTACAAACTCTTACAACAATAACACATTATCATGATAGTGATAAATTCCCAACCCTTTACAATATGTCCACAATATATCAAGATAGTGTTTTCCTTCTCACATCATCAACAATGATGTCCACTTTAAAACAAATCACCAGTCCTCCCACACTAGTGAGATCCCTTCAACAATACAAGAATAGAAGGATAATTGTCTTGAACACGCTCCTCCTCCTCCTCCTCCTCCTTGATATTGATGTCACGAGTTTTCCAACAGAGAAAGTGTTGGTAAAAATTTGAGAATGGGGCCTAGATGGAGGAGGATTAATGAAGATTGTTGTTAAGAGTTCAAAGAAGGTAGTTGCTTTGTAGTAGTCGGTACATATGCTCACATCATCTATTATGTATACACTTGATCCTTGAACATGGTAATGATCTGTTTTAGTTATTAAAATGAAACAAAATAAAACTTCTATGTTATTGACATTAGTGATTAGACATCTATATATTGTAATCGGAATCCTAATTTGCGAGTTTAAAACAAAGATTTTAAAATAGTAAAATAATTTAAGTGTTTAATTACCACAAAAGACAGTTTGGCCGAGTGGTCTAAGGCGCCAGATTTAGGCTCTGGTCCGTAAGGGCGTGGGTTCAAATCCCACAGCTGTCATATTTTTGTCAAAAATTCTAAGTTTATTGGCAGAAATTTACCTATCTTTTGTTATGTTATTGGGTATGGGCCCATTGTCAGGTCTAAGCCCAAGAAACTAATGCATTTCAGTATTTCACCAAGAAAAATTGTGCTTCTTCTGAGTGAAAAGATCCAATACACTAATCCTTAACGTATGCGAATCTCGTTTTTCACGAATCAATTCATGAAGTCACATCCCAACATCTCGGAATCGTCAATACATATCCAATTAATCATTGGTTAACCCAAAAAAACAGTTTTGGATCGTTTCGATCAATTTTTTACTTTTTCCACGAAGACCGTTTTTTGGACGTTTTCTGAGCGTTTTAGATTTTTGGCTGAGCGTTTAAGTTTTTGTTAGCGTTTTCTGAGCGTTTTAGGTTTTTGCCTTTGTTTTTTGCCTTTAAACGTCTCACGTACCTCTTGTACGTTAAGGCATTGAAAACACATATGTATGCACGAGATATGTTTTAACCATGAAGATCTGATTAATACATTAGGCATATATTAATTTGTCGTTTTGTCTTTAAAATGATTTGTGGGCTTGAATATTTTTGTTTGACCACGTTTTCTTAGCAATCCCTTCATCTTGAAACAGACTAATAAATATCTATATGGTCGATGTTGAATTAAAAGACTTGTAGCTTTTGTTAGGGATAAGAACATTTCATATTTCTTTTTTTCCTTTTGAAAAATGAAAGGCTGTGTGACATAATTCTTTTTACTTGAAACCAAACCATCAACTTTGATGGGATAATCGAGAGTTTTACCTTAGGTTCATCTAAGGTGTTCTTCTGTTTGACATCGCAGGTTCGAATCTCAACCATTTGTCATATTCTCGGGTTTAAGCCTGTGTGAAACACCACTAGTTGGATTACGACATCAAACCCTCATTAAAGCTTTCCAAAGATTTAGTCAACGTTCGCCGTTCAAATTAAATAATAAAATTCCTCAAACCATTGGAATCCTCAACTAATGTTATGCAATATATACTTTAAGAAAGTGGATTGTGGCATGATTGTGTCTGGTTTATAATCATTTATTTTAAAGTAGCAATCCATTTGTATTACAAAGGAGGTCTTCCTTGCCCGTATTATACGGCAAATTCAGGGATTATTTTATGTAAATTCCATTTTTATGAAATATAAGCCTTATTTATTCTCTCTCTAAAGACAAACAAACTATCTTCTTAGATATTTTCATGTTTATATTAAAAGATAAAAACAAATGATAGTCTATCATACTTGCGTCTTTCTCCCATATATCCATAAAACACTCACCCACTATGTAATAAGTTCTTGATTCATATAAATTTCGTTATATGACTATATTCCTATAAACTTTTCATTTTTCTAGTAAAATTGTATTGTCTCGCGGCTTAATGTGTGAGTTTTAGAAAAAAAAACATTTTAATTTGATATACCCTACAGAATAGTAACAAAATTTTGAAATTGATCCAATTAGGACTTACTCATAAAATATTTTGTTCTAATCATGTAACTAAAATTTTCTTTGTGTTTCAATCAGATATTTTATCTAGATAGCAGGTTATGTGGGTTATTTTTTAAATAGTTTGACATTGAAAAAATTAATAAAAACTAAGAAAAAAATTTTAAATTGCGAAAAATTGCCAAAAAAAATCTAAAAAATTACAATATAATTAATATGTTCATATTTTTTTTTCTCGTATGGAAACAACTAATAATTCTACTATTAAATATTTTAATATCACCTAACTATCTTTTTGAACTTTTCTTAAAAAAATGATGGTTATTTATAAAAAAAGTTGTAACTTAAAATAGGATGATTTCTTAATTTTTTTTTTTTTTGCAATTTTCCATTTTTTTTGTAATTTAAAAATTAATTTTCTTAATTTTTACTAATTTTTTCAATTTCTTAAAATTTTTTTTGCAATGTCAGACTATTTAAAAATAAAAAAAAAACAACATAACCTGCTATTCAGGAAAAATAACTATGATTGAAACACAAATAAAATTTTAGTGACCTGATTAGAACAAAATATTATATGAGTAACATGATTAGAATAATTTCAAAACTTGATTGCTATTTTATAGAATAATATATTTTTAAAAAGTAAATAAACAGTTTTTAAAAGCACAACCAAACATCACCAGAGTGTAGTTTTGCCCATAATACGGCCTTTCTTTAAACAGAAACATGATCTTTGGTAATTGGTTAGTGTTTTCTATTTAAATACTAATTAAGGTAAATTGAAATCAAATAAACAATAACGCTTTTATTTGGTTTGTTTTTTCTTTTGGAACCATTAATGTTTCATGTTTAGCACTTTAGTCCAACCCTATTTTCTTTAAACAGAAATATGTTGGTTTAGCCTTTTCAACTTAGAGACTAATTAATAGGCTCGGCTCCGAGAAAGTAAAAAAAGTTTTGGATTAAAGGTGAAATTGTTTTTGGGCTTTAATTTAAAAAAGGCATATTTTGTTGGTTTAACAATATTTATTATTTGGGTTGTGTAAAAAATTTTTGTATAAAAAATAGGATTAAAAATGTTTTAAATGAGACTAGATACCATAACATTTTGATTGAGAGTAATACCCCTTTGCAACTAGACCAAGCTAGTGGTCATGTAATTGAGTTTAAAAATTAAATATACATATTGTTTTTAATAAAAATAAATATAATATAAAAAAATCGGGCTTAACGGGGTGCCGGGCATGTGGCCGTCGACCACCCCGCCACCCCTATGGGCCGGCCGTGCTAATTAAGGTAAATTGGAATAAAATAAATAGTAACATTTTTTGTTTTGGTTTTTAACTTAGGAGTCATTTGATGTTTGTTATCATAGTTAAAGAATCATTACTAATGACTTGACTTAATATTTGATTTGTGAATGAACCTTATATGCTGTTCTAAAAACAATGAACTTTATATAATAACAAAAGAAAAAGGGAAATCACGTTTCAGCAAAATCAAGCGTGATGTTGTGGTTGAAAGATAAAAGTGATGAGAATAAGAATGCTAAAGTAAAAGCATATGCAACCGCATGCAAAATGTAATCGATACTTAATCAATAGTTACACTTGCAAATTATTATTAACCCAAACATACTAGTCTTTAACCTATAATATTTGATTATTTTCTGTCAAATGTTTAATCGAATCTACTAGTGTGTGGGTCGTTGATGATACATAGGTTGAATGTTAACTTTGAGAACATAAGACGGTTGTTTTGGGTTAGATGGGTTTGTAAAACGACTCAAAGAAACTAAGATGTGCAATTCAAATGCTCTACAACCCCAGACTCGTAGATAGCTCCAACTTGCTAGATTTTTTTACCAAAGTTCATATCGGGTACCTCTCCAAGGTGCATTGCCTCCTTGGAAAACCCCCCAAAAAATCACTTAACACTCCCTACACCACAATATGAAATATTGATTTATATGCATAGTGTACCTTTTCTCATTTATTTTCTTCCTTAATTTGGCGGAAACTGCCATGAAACTATGGAAGTCCATAAAGAGAATGAAAATCGTTTCCAATCTTTTTTTTGGTACACATTAGAGCATTCTCATCCCATCCATCATTTTTTACCCTATAATTTAACTATAATTCATACTTTTTAAATTTTAATACTCATTTTAAAAAATCTCTCACAACTCATCCATCATCTTTATCCTTATCTTACTCACAATCAATTATTTTATTATATATCTCGATTTTATACACTCACAAAAATATAGAGAATGGTGAATAGTAACATTTTATATATAAATAGTTGGTGTATCCATTTTCATAATTTATGGTTGGGGTAAACACATGATGGATAGGATGAAGTTAGTTTTTAATATATTTTTTTAAAATTTAAAGATTGAGGAGAAGATGATGAATGGAATGAGAATGCTCTTTTATGGCTTTCAAGTTCTCACACATACAAACCTTCATGTGATACTTTTAAGTTTCACACCCTTGCTTATAGTTGTGTAGGCCAAATCCTTCAATCCGATATTTGACTTTAACTTAAAAGCTATTGGCCTTTAGACGGCCGACAAATGGCTAGCAGATCATTCACCAAAAGTCTTCCTATTGACAAACAGTCAAACACACAATCACTGGTAGATGCATTTGCATTGACCTTCTCCTATATGTTGACTACAAATTAGCGTAGTAAGTTACATTGTGTTGACTTACAATACAAAACTAAGACAATGCATAGTGGTTTTGCCTCCAAAACGCCCCCACCTTCCTCTCCGTTGGCCTTGAAGAAAGTCAACCTTCAGCAGGCGTTTCCTACAAAATGCTCCCAAATTCGCCCCTAAAACGCACCAGGGACGGTGTACCCAAGCGTTTTAGGGCGTTTCCCCTCCAAAACGACCCACCATATTCAGTCTAACAGACTAATCAAATGTTTCGTGTAAATGGCCTAAAACTTTCCTTAGAGAAACCTGGCAAATTAATCATGATACGATAATCTTTTACATACACTTAGAATTCTCTAAACTTGTACTTTGACTAACATATGACCATAATGTAACAACTATTGCAAGTTTCTTTTTACAATTTTCACCATCAAATTTATACACACGTTTGACCAAACACGATGTGTGTAAGTTTTCATTGTCATATTCAAGAAACCACACATCATCTAACAATTACATCATGTAAGGCTTGGATGACCTTGTAATGGTAAAAAATTCAACAAATCATTCATATCATCATGAGAAACCATCGTTACGTAAAGAAACAAAGCCGTAAGTTACTAGTTACAAAACTCAGTAACGTAAAACCAGCATTATTTATTGAAATATTGCGGGACCGATAAATCTTATAGTGATTTTACAAAGCATGCCATTAACTATGCCATCAATATGGTTTTAAGAAAGAGTGATTTGTGAGTATAATTGAATTAGAATGGATTAATTAAGTAAGAGGATTAATTAAAGGTAGAGATGAGTTTGATTAGGTTAATAAATACAAATAGAATACAATGCAATACAATGTTCACATGCCTAGCGCCACTACCAGAACCAGTACCCACTTGAGAGAGATAGAGAAAGACAGACTCCCACAAAGTAAAAGTGTTTTTTTTTTTTTTTAATAATAATTTTCTTGATTTCATTTCATTTGATGGTGGCTCTCAATGCCCTTCATCTTCTCCTCCTCCTCAGCCGCTAATGCCGCCACCGTCACTCAGCTAGGCAGCGGTGGTGCCGGAGCTTCCAATGCTGGAGTAAGAGTAAATCTCACCATCACCACCCTCTTCATCGGCCTTGTTATCGCTGCTGCTATCATCATGTACTCCACCTCTAGGTAATAATATTAATACTAATAACTGCTAATACCCACTTCACTCAACTCAAATTCAAAACATAGTATACAAGTATTGCTCCGTAATTAGTGGGATTGATTTATGAAAGCCCTTAGACACAGTCAAACTCTTTGAGATCCATCTTATTCCTAGTACTTGCATCTTCTTCTTCTTCTTCATCCGATCGGTGAGTTAGTAATTCGAATCATTTGATCTCGAATATTCTATTCTACCCCTATTATCTTGGGTCTTTTGTCCCATAAATCCGGTGGTTTTTTCTTTTATTATTTACTAACTTTGTAATTGCCAATTGGGTTTCAAACATCGTTGGATGTTTAATTGATTGTATCCGATCCATGGCCCGAAACTAATTGATGCATAAGAAAGATAAAAGATATGTTTTTTCCAGCTTAATTTCACTTTTTTCAAGATATTTTGAAGTAATTGAGATTCTATAGCGAGGCCGAAAGAAGTAAGTTTAACCCCAAAATTATAATGTTGTAATTCAGTTTGGTAGTGGCAGTTAAGTTTCAGGGTTACCAGCGTAATCGAAGTCCTTTGTCTTTTTAAACTTCCCCGTTATGTTTTAAGTTATGTTTTAAGTTAACGGTAGCACATGATAGTAGAATGGAAGACTTAACAATTAGTTGCTGAGTGGATTGGGTATTAATGAACATCTATACTCGAAGCTTGATGTCATCCTTGTTTGTACCAATTCAGGATTTACCTTTTTTAGAATAAGCGTGCGGACTGAAACTTTATTACTAGGCTCAAGTATTTCAGTTGTGTTCTGCTCTTGTACTAGTGAGTAGAGTGCCAATTAGTTGTGGAAACCGTTCCCGAGTCCTGACTAGAGAAGTATGTTTTTTGTTGTCAATGTCTGACATCATGATTGAAGTGGAGGCATTTGATTGTGTCAACAATTTTACTTGGTTATGTTTATGATATTCTAGAAGTCTATATTTCATGAACTTGTTATTTGTATTCTATATGTAGCAGACAACAAAAGGCTACAGGAAACAGATGTCTTATTTTCTGTCATAAAAATCGAACAGAAAGCAAACATGATATGGAAATTATGCTACTTTTAATAACCATTTAATCAAGCTAGCTCATTTATGTAATGAACCCAGAAGCCCATGTTATATTTTGCTTGATATTATATTTTTG
This sequence comes from Bidens hawaiensis, assembly GCF_021521415.1. Lineage (NCBI taxonomy): Eukaryota > Viridiplantae > Streptophyta > Magnoliopsida > Asterales > Asteraceae > Bidens > Bidens hawaiensis. The sequence continues at coordinate 1,994,734 of NW_027491095.1, read as the reverse complement.
AAAGACGAAACCATTGATTAGTGATGTTTTGATTGTTATAAATTGCTCACTGTAAGTGGCATTATAATTATTATATTGAGCTAACATTGGGCATTATTGATTGAAGGGGACGTCTAAAATCACCATGGTCACGTAGGAAAAGAAAACACTCACTCACACCTCAGCAGTGGAAAAGTTTCTTTACACCAGACGGAAAGCTTCGAGATGGCGTTAAATTTCTTAAAAAAGTTCGCAGTGGGGTGCGTCTTCCACTTTCATCTAATAGTTTAGACTTTGAACTTATCCTTTCTCCAAGTAATGTATTTATTTATTTATTTGCAGGGAGTTGATGCAAGTATCAGGTCAGAGGTTTGGCCTTTCTTACTTGGAGTGTAAGTAATTTTGATTTCTAAGTATTAATGTATCTTTTAAATTACACAAAAATGACCTAGTTTTTGCTCTCTTTTACAGTTATGAATTAAATAGTTGCAAAGAAGAAAGAGATAAATTAAGAACCCATGGAAGGTATGCCCGCCTGTTTCGTATATGTCTACCGTCATTTGCAGTCCATGTTATTTATTATATATATATATACGTGTTACAGAAAGAATTACGAAAAGTTGCGGAGGCAATGTAGGAAGCTTTTGAGGTGCAACACAGGGGAGAGTGATTCGTTCATGGACTCTGCGGAATCAGAGGATGTTGTGAGTGCTAGGGAGTCCCTTTCTAGTGAAGAAATAACTTCATCTCCCGTGTGTTCAGATAATACTCCCATAGTATTGGAAGATCCCATGGTTGGTGGTTCAAGGAGATATATAGATCCAAACATCTCCGACTCCGACTCAACCGCCTCAGACTCTTCTCAGGATGCTGAAGTTAGTCAGACCTTCCCCTCCTCAGATACCAAGGAGGAAAACGACGAGTCAACTGAAGTCCAGTCAAAGCTTACATTAACAGAAGATTTCTCCACTTGGCAGCGCATCATCCGCCTTGATGCGATTCGTGCCAATGGAGATTGGATCCCGTATTCCAAAACACAGGCGGAGGTCTCTGAGGAACGCGCCGTGCGTTCAGCTGAGGTTGTCGGATTAAAAGACTACGAGCATCTTGAGCCGTGTCGGATCTTCCATGCTTCACGGCTGGTTGCCATTCTCGAAGCGTACGCACTCCACGACCCTGAAATAGGCTACTGCCAAGGGATGAGTGATTTGCTGTCTCCAATAATCGCGGTGATGACAGAGGACCATGAAGCCTTTTGGTGTTTCGTGGGGTTCATGAGAAAGGCACGCCACAACTTCAGGCTTGACGAGACAGGGATCCGAAGACAGCTGAGTAGAGTGTCCAAGATCATAAAATCCAAGGACTCCCACCTGTACAAGCACTTGGAAAAGCTGCAGGCGGAGGACTGCTTCTTCGTGTACAGGATGGTGGTGGTGCTGTTTCGGAGAGAGTTGAGCTTCGAACAGACGATATGCCTATGGGAGGTGATGTGGGCGGATCAGGCGGCAATCAGAGCGGGGGTGGGGAAGTCGGGGTGGAACAGGATAAGGCAAAGGGCCCCGCCAACGGAGGATCTGTTGCTGTACGCGATAGCAGCGTCCGTGCTGCAGAGGAGGAAGCAGATAATAGAGAAGTACAGCAGCATGGATGAGATAATAAGGGAATGCAATAACATGGCAGGACAACTGGATGTGTGGAAGCTCTTAGACGACGCCCATGACTTGGTGGTTTCCGTTCATGACAAGATCGAGACCGCATCATAAACTGCTGCTGCTGCTGCAACTATTCCACTCACTCACTATTTTATTATAACTGCCCCCCTCCCCTCATCAGAACTTTATAGCAGCCTGCAAGCAAGCCTTATTTACTTTGTTTTTTTTCTTTTCTGTGGGAGGGAGGACAATTGTTGTAGTTTCTTTCAAACACTTAACAAAATTGAGAATCAATCAATCAACAAACTTATAATCAAATATCAAATTTGTCTGTTTTGGTATCACAAATCGGACAATGGAATCTGACTCTTGTTTGTTGTATCCGGTGAAATATAATAAACGAAAGAAATGTCCATCAAAGGCTTGATTTGATGAGAAATTGCAAGTGGTGTCTATCTATCTAAATTGGCTATGTCGCCCTAGTTTAGTTTCATGTGGCCAAAGACATGCAAGTGTTTTGGCTTGTGGTCTTAAATTTCATTCTTACAGTTTGGTATGTAATCTCACCTTGTACTTGTCCAGTTTGTTATTCAAGAAAATAGTCAAGAAATTAAAAGCATTTCATTCCTTCTATCAGAATTAAAAAGTACATAATTATTGACGATTCGACATTACAAATGAAAATAAAGATTAATTAATGCTTGGCATATGATCTGACTTCAAAAGCCAAACCGAAGACGAAGAGCGGCACAAGGAACTGTAGAATCTTAACAGCAAGTTGCGAAGTCTTGTACGGCTTATTATCACTAGACTTGGCCACTGCATAAGTGTGTTTAAGTGGACCCGCAGTTGCATGCTCTAGGTTACCAATGCAGTACTTGTCCATCATCCCTATAGCTTCATGACTATGCCCAATGTCCTCAAAATCAGCCGTTGCATCTTTGCCTGCAATCGATATTTATTTATCATACGACGAAAGAAAGAAACAAAATAACTTATGCAATTGCAATAAGTCAATAACATTACATACCCGTTGCGGCTAGCAGGACTTCGGCACCTCCAGGATGGTCCTCCATAAAGGGGGTTACATCGTAAACTTTTCCATGGATGATAAGCCAGCAGTCTTCGGTTTTGTCGTGATTCAAAACTTGATCAAAGTTAAATGTTTTCATCATGCCTGCATGTTCCGGCCACACGCACATATTACTACAAATTTATAAAAAAAAAATAATAAGAACAACATATGAGATAGAGGATACCATTACATACTATTTACATTACCTATGTAATAATATGTAGTAATTATGAATGAAATGATGTAGATGGATCTTAGCTTTGGTATTTATAAACGAAATTGTAGCAATATGTAACTATGTAGTATATAGGGGTATTTTGGTAAGCCAAAGTTGAGTAAGCATTGAATAATGGGAAACGAAATTTATATAAAAGTGAAACTGAAACTGAAACTGAAACTGAAATAGAAATAGAAATACAGCTTAGGAAGTAACGATCGAAGACGAATGGAAGAAGGTCTGTTGGGCTTTGTAAATGAAGAAGTAGGCATAGTATAATAATAATTGGTTGGTAAAAGAGGCTATTTGTTTGACCTCAGCTAATATAGACAACACTTCTTCCCAAAATAAATAAAAAATCGCATTTTCTTCTAATAAACACTAGACCCTCTTTTAAAGTCTTACATACACCGAGTCACCGATATTCATCATGTGAATACAACCTCTAACCATCTAGAAAGAAATCTTTTCCTACATACCTTAATACCAACCTTTTTGGTGAAAATATACTATTTTTTAACGATATGCCCAAATACTCTTGTAGATACAGGCATATCAACTTGTAAAATTTGACACATTATCACCACACCATGTCCATTGGTGAAAATATACATGTTCATACCACACAATTTATTTATTTGTATTTTATGTTTATGTTATGTTTTCAATTGTAAGTGATGTGTCTTTTATGTTTACTATGTAAATATTTTAAATTTAATACAAGTTCTTTGTATTAAAATATGAAAAGATTTATTATATAAACACATACAAACATGCGATAAAAGATGGATGACGTAGTGATGTACGCTGAGTGAAACAAAATAGTGATATATATATATATATATATATATATATAACAAATGGTGTAAGAGCATTCACAATACAGTGGAGTTCTCATCCCCTACCTTATACTCAAATTTTATGGGAAAACAAGTAAAACACTATTTGGGTGTTTAATGTTTACCCCACATCCTATATTTTAAGACCATGAGTAATGGGCGAATTGGGCGATAACACCCCTCCCCCTTTTCTGGCAATAAGAGGGCGACATGAACTTGTCGCCGGCTTGTGTGATGAAGACACTGACATAGCGATCAAGTATAGGGGGCTAGGATTTTTGGGCTACAAAATGTAAATAACCTATTCTGTTGACGTTACGCCACGTGTCGAAATCCTCTTTATAGCCCTCCACTACACATAACATAATATTAAGTCAAAATTTGTATAATTTAGCTTTCAAAAGGCCCCTATTTTCTCTTAGAAACTATAAACCATATTTACATTTTCACGTCACCAACACTTTTTTTACCCTGTAATATTTTCACAATCGATTTATTTTAACAATATTTATTTATAAAAAAAAAACTAAACAAAAAATTTGTTGGTGAAATATTTATATAAACTAAAGTATGAGTAAATCCACTTCACATAAAATTTAACAAAAATAAATATTGGTACAAGGCATTAAAACACATGTTACAACTCATGAATCCCATAAAAATCCACTTCACATAAAAATTAAACAAAATGAAAAATAAAAGCAACCTAGACCCATCCAAGACGCCTTAAAGCGGCCTCCTCTAGCCCTTTGCCCACCCGACGGATCCTCCATTCATGGGCGATGGGTTGGAGATGGTCTACTTAATATACAAGTGACGTTAAATAAATAAAGAGAAAATAAAGTACACGGATCAATAAAGATCTAGGGACTCAAGCACCCGGCGAGCTTGGATGTGAAGAGTCATGAGTCGTTCAGGATCAAGAGTTGAACCAAACTGACTTGCAGCCCATATCAAAGACGCAGATTTCTCACCCAGGAGACGCCTTATGTCATCATGTATGCCTGCCATCGGTGCTCCTTCTCGGCCATTTACATGCCCAATTAATAGCAACAAGAACTCGCCACATTTCATCCTGAAACCCATTCTTATTTAGTTAATAGTAATAAAGTAGCTGCGTGTAATTCATAATGAACCTAAATGTTCTAGTCCTAGAAACATAAAGATAATGTAACCTATTAGTACTTAACAGGCTTATTGCCCATGTCATTATCTGTATCATTTCCACTACTTAGTACTTACTTTCATGTTGATGATGCGCAATTAGTTAAGGATGTATAAGATGTTTATGGTAAAGACTTAGAAGCATACCTCAAATTTTCGTCTACTTGTTTGTCTCTTATAAGCAATGCAACTTCTTCAATGCCATTACATTCCTCAAAAGCCTGGCAAACCACAAAGAGCAGGTAAAGAGCTGAATCGGTTTTTGAGATGATAAAACATGCGAATGAAAGATCAAGGGACTATCTTTATTACATCAGTATAACTGTTTTGAAACCCCCTTGAGTGTATTATTATCAGTTTGATTGCCATATAATAAAAAACATACCGTTTGATTGATGGATGATTCCAACATTATTGAGATAAGAGCATCTAAGCATGCGCCTTGCTCAAGTACCCCTCGTGTTGCTAATATGTTCATCAAAACCTGCAGGGATTGAATCTTGTTAAACTTGATCTTCGCTAATTATCTAGAAAGGAGCTTTTAAAAATGTACTTCATTGATCATAAAGAGTATCTATATCAACATTATCAACTGTTACACTTAATAGCTGGGCTGATTAGATTTAAATATAGAAAACAGACTCAGAACGGATTGACCCTATTATACAATTACGGCTTTTTTCCAAAAAGACTCTTAATTCAGCATGGCCCTATAAAAAGCCTTCACAGTCCACGTTGAATGGAGCATATGATCATTTCTACAGTAAACTCTATGAAAGTCGTCAAAGACGTGATTTTCAAATAGACTACTCATTACTCCTTCCAAACCTGTGTGATAACATTTATATTCTAAATTTGTGGCAAAAGAAGATCCCGTTATTTTAAAGCTAGCATTGCTGATGTCACACTCCTTAACTGGAAACTATGAGACAGGCTACAGGAGATGCTAATGAATGGAAACTACAAAGCATAAATCTTTGGAAATGCTTCTTCGTTTAAGTTAAAATTAGAAACTGATGACATTAACAGCAAAGACAAACTGGATAACTAATCTTCCCTTAAGGGCGCGTTCGCTTCACGGCCTTTTTTAAAAGGATTCGGAATTGGAATAGGAATTGGAATTAGAATGGAATGTTTGAAAATCCCTATCATGTGTTTGGTTGGTTAATATATATATTGGAATTGGAATCTTCTTCATTCTTGGTTTTTTTTTTTTTTTTTTTTTTTTTTTTTTAAGAACGAGGACTAAGGTGGAAACGTTTTAGTTTTTTTACATTTTGAGTTATGATTTTTTTATTAATTTTTTTGAATTTTTTTTGGAGGGGTTTTTATTGTTAATAAGAAAATCCTTAACAATCCTTTCAAATTGGTGGGATTTTAAAATCCCATGAAATGTGGGATTTGATGGGATTTAGTTTCCATTCCCATTCTTTCATTTAATGAAACGAACATATCAATTCATGGGATTTAAAATCCCATTCCTTAGAATTCCTTACAAATCCTTGAAACGAACAGGATATAAAAGTTTATAAATGTATAAGCAGAAGTGAAAAAACAAAGCCTTTAATGTGAAGTGATTGATTACACCCGAAAACCGGCAAAGCTAGCATTAGTGAACTCCCATGAAAATTTTAGATAACGAACTATTTTAAAGGGTTTACAAAAATTACTTTTTCACCCTTTGGCTATTGAAAAGATCTCTTGGGCAAATCCACCTCGCCACTGAATATGTCACAATAATAGAAAGCCGTACTGATTTAAAAATAACCTTAGCCACAAATAAGCAGCTACAAGTCGAAACGCAAAGTAATTTAAAAAGGCTTCACATATTCCAAATATATTTAACATAAGCCCCTTGGATCAGAACTTGGCTGCCACTAAGAAATAAAATTTAAAAACAGAAACGGGGGAAATGGCCAACATTTTAATGCTACTACAAAAATAGGATTGTCTACGTAGGGAAAGAAAACCACATCAAAGACGCGAATTCATTTGTTGTTACATTACACTAAAAATCACGTCTTTGATGTGGATTTCTTTTCGTAGGCTAGCATAGACATGATAAACAGCTATCACAAATGAATTTGCGTCTTTGATGTGGATTTCTTTTCGTCTGTAGTAGCATTAATGTGAGCTGTCCAACTCCCCTGTTTCTGTTATTAAATCCACAAGTAAAACCTTTGTGCTTTGGACTAGCATAGACATAATAAACAGCTATCACAAGACTTATGTTTTAGTGCATATTAAACTTTGCGGATCATTAATGAATCCTTTTGTCATATAGAATGAGTATCACCTAAGACAGTGTTTCGGGCTTTGATGCTTATAATACAATGCCTAACCTGAACCGCCTTGAACTGATGTGCCAAAACCATGCTCTCCCTATGAAGCAAACAACACCCTTCCAAAACTCTTAACGCAAGCGACACTTCGGCATCGGTCGAAGGACTCTTAATCTTCAAGGGCTCAACACTGAAAATATGATCCAAATTGGTGACAGTCTGCTCCTCAAAGTCTTGTAACGAGTGTTGAAACAGAACCGGTACCACTAACAAAAAAAAACCCTCTTTTAATCACACAAAACCCATCAAATCAAATGAAATTTACAAACTTTATTCATTAATAATAATAATAATATACCTTGAAGAGTTGGAATGGATTGGGTATGAGCAAAGAGGGTGATGGTGGAATCCGAATTAGCGACGGATCGAAGGAACTTGAGGATGTTCCGAAGGCCGCGGAGACGAAGGAATGAGAAATCGGACCGGGCGTCACGGAGTCCGGTTCGAAGGGCGAGTGTTACCTCTCGGTAGAGTCTTTGGTCGTCGAGTGATTTCACCAATTCACTCACCGCCGGCGACGACGAAGATCCCTCTTTATTATTATTATTATTATTATTATTATTATTATTATTATTGTTATTATTATTATTATTATTATTCTCCGTCCAAAACGCCTTCTTCAGATACATGTTTTGTCTGTCTATTCGCCTCACTCCCGAGTCTCCCCATCAATGACCATGTTTGGGATTATAGAGGTCGTTAAGAGGGCTTTTGCTCGAACTCGGCTTGTTTTGAGCTCAAATTCTAAAGTTTAAACATGGATTGTGTGTTTTCTTTTTAAAGCTCAGATTTGGTTCGTTTATGTTTAATGTTTTTCAATTAATTGATGTATATTTTGTATTATATTCAGATATTTTTATAAAAACCTTAAACGAGCTTAAGCTTGGCTCGGGCTCAGTTGTGAAGTGCTAACTTAATAAATAGATGTCCAAAAGAGGTAAAACTTAAAAATACCTAAGGCTTGACAAACCTAAACGAGCTTCTCATGCAAGGCTTGAGCTAAGGCTCAATAACTAAACGAGCTTTTTTTAAGGATCAGATGTGGCTTGTTTCAAGCTCAAAAAGCCTCGGCTTGTTTCAAGCTTTTTATTTATTTGAGCTCGAGTAGCTCGCGAACAGTTTTGCTTGTTTACATCTGTTAGGACTGATATTTTCTCTGCTGAGGATATATTATCCTTGAAGATATGTCTGGATCCGTTATCCTCTCGAAGAGCTCCAGAACCATGTCAACGATCAAGGATCCTCAGAGGTTAGTATTGTTAACAATTGTTTCATGTGTGTAGGTTAATGTTCAACAGAAGTAACGACTATGTGACTTGGTCCACCTTAAATATCGCAACTTGGAGGCTACCAGCACGTGGTCAATGGACGTTGGAAGACTAGTGGGATAGTGGCGAATAGATAGGACATATTGTTGTATTTCTTTTTTATATACATCGAGATGAGATCGATTAGAAAGATCACTGTATTCCACACACTCAGAGCAGAACTCACTATTCTCTCTATACACGTTACAAATTACTGTAACATCGATATAGTATCCACAACACTTGTAACCCATTTTTTGATATTAATAAACCGGTGATCGACGACTTGTCATCACCCGGGTTTTTTTCTTTTGATCTGAACAAGGTCAAAAGGTTTTTCCTCGCAACAAATCACTGTGTTCATTCCATTTTCGTTCATACAATTGTTATTGTCATCGTAGCACTAGACCTCACTTTTACAGATTTGGATACATTATCCTTAACATATTTTTATCCAAAACAACATCCATATTTGAGAATAGGGCTGTGCACTTTTCGATTTGGGTTGGTTGGAGCTAAAATCAAACAAAAACCCAAACTTCAGTTTATAAATTTTTAAAAACCATTCGGATTCTTTTTTTACAGTTTGGGTCAGTTTGGTTTCAATATTGCCATTTAAGCTTAAAATTTTTGGGCTGGAAAAATTTGGCTTAAAATAATGTACTTGAACCTAAAACATTTTGTTAATTAAACGAATTGGTTATTATATATTTGAACTAAAATATATGAGTTATGTATTTATTAAAATTTAATAAATTACTTAAACTAAAAAACAAATATTTATGAATTCGTGTTGATTCATTTTTTCAGTTTTAATTTGATGTAAAATCAAAACAGAACCACAAGTGTGGTTTTTACAAAACCTGAAACTAAAATGACGGTTTTTATTTCGAATTGATTTTTCAATTTGGTTATTTTTGTTTCATGCATACCCCTAGGTAATACTTTTTGAGAGAAAGTTACTATTTAAACTCTTTTGTGCTCTACCATTTGTATCATGTGCTTTAATGTTTGTTCAATTTTTTTTTTCTTTTTTAGTATCTACTCACAAACTTGATGTACAACGTTCTATTTCATGTTACATATTTTAGTTTTCTTCTCTTAAATAATTAGTAAAACATTAATAGTAAAATTATAAAATAACACTTATAGTTTACATTTACATTTAGTAAACGTATATTATTATTATTATTAAGTACTAAATAAACCTTGTTTGTTGTTCGGTCTAACGCAGCAAAACGTGAGTTCAATTAATTAAGCTTCACTATTTTACTAATTTACCAAATAGGCTGAGTTCAAGAAAAATGTGATCACTTTTGTTGGGCTTCTTGTTTGTTTAGCTGATCGTGTTCAATAGAAACAAATTTAGTTTATTACATGAAGTTTGAAGGACAAAACTAACTAAGCATAAAGAAAGAAAATGAGTGGGGCATGAAGGAAAAAAAAAAGAAATAAATGAAAAAGGAACATGATTAATTGATTATTCAGGATTTGGAAAAATAATAGTGTGGTCCAACAAAAACATATTTTTAGGACTTATGTTTTATAATGTTTATAAAGTTAGGTTTGCATTTACATATTACCAGTTCGAAAGTTGCGTGTCATTCACTAGATAATGAAGCTCTATTTTTTTTTAAATCAATTTATTTGAATGGATTGATGGATTTGGATGATTCTTAAATTATTATTTTTATTTTTCAAACGGTCATTTGCACCACTCACGAGGCATTAATATATCATTTTACTCACATGAAGAAAAACTCACCATATATGAGAAAATTCACTGACTCGACCTAAATCCCCCTATTTATTATTATTATTATTATTATTATTATTATTATTATTATTATTGTAGATAAGACTTGAACCCAATGCATCTTCTTTTTAAATTAATGTTTTTTAGTGTCTCATCTTAACCACTCAAGTCGTGATCATTTACGGATGATTCTTAACTAAATCAATACTCTTTTAGCATTTTATGAGTATTTAACATCGAGTGTTCCATTAGCTTTTTTCTTTTTCAATTACCAAATCATTTGTTTAAAAAAGTGGGCCTCAAATCAAAATTTAGGCCCGATGCTAATCAATTTAATTCTGACGCGTGTGATTGGTGGACACTAATGATCAATAATTTCAGGGCCCAATCCTACTTTACTTGAACTTATAAGAGGATTTTAACTAAACTTTGGTTGGGTGATAAAAACTCCTATTTTTTTAAGTAAATTTAAGGGTTTAAAACCTGACATATATATAGAAGTAGATTTTCTTTACATTAGTGTAGGAATAGGGTAGATATTGAGTTTAGTGTAGCCGTTCAAAAAGTACATATAAGAGAATTTTAACCAATGATGCATTTGTGAATATCACTTACTATCCAAATGCTCTTTTTTTAACGGCAAAAAATCTCACGTGTAAACTTACCTTTTCTGGACTATGTCCAAGGTCAACTTTTCGATTGTCGTGAGACTGTAGCCCCTAATGCGCGGGAACTATATCAACTACCAGTATGGGAAATCAATTATATATTTTTGCAGTAGTCAATATATGAACATTTTTTTTTATTTTTAATATGAGTCATATATTGGTTTTCTTGTGAACACTCAAGTAGTTTCCATCACGTTTCATGTAATACTCATAACATCGGTGCTCAGCTCCAGTTCACAATATATATGCAAAATAATATATCATTGATATTTTGTACGTAAGAAATTCACTTAAATTTGTTGTAGTGCACGTATAAAGAATTAAGTAAGTCAAATACAATTAAATTGACAAAAGAAGAAAGAAAGGTATAGTTGGTTAAGAATCCATAATATGTCGGCCACCAATCACGACACGTATCTTAAACTCCATTCATTTTTTTCATTATTTGAAAGATACATTAGTCTTAATGGCTGACAGAAAGCAGTTTGTAAATTAATAGACGATAATTAAAGACGTTTTTCTTTAAGATTCAATGGTCGACTCTCTTTTTCAGACTATTATGTTTGGGACATGTGTAATGGGGTATTATATAGTTATATAGATGGATAAAATTTTTACGTCATCTCTCAAGATATTATAGGGCTTTATAAGGTTGGACGGAGTGGTATCAGGGAGAGGTGTGGTGCCGTCCAACCCAGGCGGGAACACCGTCCCACCCTCCTCGCCCGAAAAAATAAACCCTGGCAAGGGTGTAAACGCCACTCACCCTGATGGTCTCCAACAGTCATAAAAAATTAATTTTCCTCTAAATTTAGCTCATATTTCAACCATTTTAACACAAAAAATTCACTCTTTCATCTGATTATCTCTCTCAATACTCACTTAAATTTATCAAATCAATAAATGGCACCGAGAGCATACCCGAATCCGTGGACCATCGATGAAGAGATTGCCTTGGCAACGGCATGGATACACATGACAAACCACAACAGCGTGCAACAGCGAAACCACTTTCGTTCAGCAGTGCATGCTGTTTTTTAAAATAATGTTGGTCGCCCTAGTCATACCAAACATCAAGTTTATGCATAGTGGATGGATTTGAAAGCCAATGCAATAAAATTCAACCAAATATACATAGTTGCACGTGTTGAGCACCCCGATGCCGAAGCATATTTAGAGGCGCGTCGTCGGTACAGAAACCATGTGATGAATAGCGATTTTGGTCACGTCGTCACGTGGGATGCTCTTAAACATCATCCTACGTTTCATGCTTCAATTGCCTATGCAAATGCGAATGCGGCCGCGATTCTGATTTCTGACTCCGATAACAACGAATCTGATTTAGAGATTAATTTTATATTTTATTAATTTAGTATTTTAGTTTATGTTTCATGTGTTTTATATCAATGATTTATTTTTTTTTAATTAATGAATTTTATGGTATCTTAGTTTTATTTAATTATTTATCCTGTTTTTAAATTGAAAGTAACTTAATTGTTTTAGTTAAGTAAAAAATTTGGTTGAAAGATAGATTAAGGTAATAGATAACTATTTCCATAGTTTAGGATGGTCATGGGCCAAATGACATGCAGGAGACAGAGTGTTAGGGGTGGTATCATCACTTCCACCACTCTAAGGGCATGAGTGTGTTTACAATAATACTTATATGTGTCTTGAAATGTGATAATATAAGAAGCATTATCTTTTATACGTGTTTTTAACTAAAAAACAAATCTAATGATGATGTAGTGAAAAATGCCTCTTAAGAGAGGCATCAACCGTTAGTCCATTGCCTTCATATTTTAGCAAATTGTAAATAAGGTTTAGCTTAACTGACATTGGAGGAAAAGTAAATGTTTAGGCCGGAGAGACTGCAAAGGCATCACGTTCTCTAACATGTGGTGAGAGACTCTGTACGACCTATCATATTTCCGTAGGAGTTGTGTTCTGATGAGTAGTTTATAAACCGACCCCATTGCAAAGTAATATGGCCTTTGTGAGATTAGGAATTAGGATGATCAAGGTTCCAACTCATCTATTTACTCTATTACGATACATACATGTAATGCTAATTTGTTTTCCTTTTCTTAAATGCCATAAATTCAGCATAAGATCTTACATATGTGTTAAAATAGAACAAAAATATGAAAAATGTAAATTTAATAATATATAGCATCAGCTATTTAGTTAGAGGTGATTTTTCGCCTCGTTGTCTAATGTGCAAACCGGTAGCCACCCAAAGTCTATTCAAAATGCACTTATTTTAAGTTGTGTTGTCTAATAATCAATGTTTTCAAATCCGGTCCGGACGTTGACCCGGACGCCTTACCGGGTCAAAGGTTGGACCGACCCGGGAGAGCGGACCGGTGTTTTACCCAGATGACATCATAAATTTTTTAAATATATATTTACATATCATATACATATAAAAACAATAATAACCAAAAATAATAATAATAACAAACTTTAATGTTTATCTATGTTTTATACATTGTTTTTTAAATATACATGATATACGTTTGATCAATGGAGACATCAATGAAGCTTGGTTGGTTGACTCATGTGTAATTATTAAAGTTTCTATCTTTGAAATGTCCAAAGTTCGAATCCCGGCATGCACCATTTCATTTTGAATTTAATGAAAAACTAGTTTTATGTAGCATCATACTTTTGATAAGAATTAATAAAATAAATTTCGTTCATTTTATAAAGTGTCGTGTGTCGGTTTAAATAAATAAACTAATATAAGGTGGGCTTGGACTTTAGAAGATGGAAAATAAGGAATGAAATAGGCCTTAGGTCCATGGGCTTAAGGGAGTATAAATACCCCTTAAACCCTAAACCTTTCTATTTTTATCCATTCTCTACACCATAGCCTGCACCTTGGAAAACACACACACCATCCTATAACCCGAACCAAGATCCGAAGTCGAAACCCAAGATTGTTGGTGCTAGATCGTTGTGACGAACCAAAACAACATCAAAGACCAGCTCGTGTTCGAATACCGACTCGTCTAAGGTACGTTTATATTTAGAAATCGTTCATATAGGTTCGGTTTGATTAAGGAAATCATAGATCTGTGTTAGTTTGTTATAACGAATCCAAAACAACAAATCTTATGGAAATTGGTTAACATTTGATGGGTTAAATGTAAACCTAAGTAAACCCGTAACCTATATGCCTAAATCGCACCCCTTAAACATCGATGTTAGGCCGATTTGATGGTTGGGGTTTGTAGGCGCTGGTCAGACGATTCCGTTGATACCAAAATCGTGATATTTGGTTAGAAACGAAGGTTTAATTGCAGATCTAAGATCTGTTGACTATTTGCTGTTCTTGACGATTTTGACTTTGACCCTTGAGTCAAAGTCTGGATAAGAACTATTGGTGATTCGTTATGGGTGATTCTTTACCTAGTTTGTTATGGGAGCTTAGCGAATCAGAGGGTGATTCGTTAGCTAGTTCGTTATGGGAGCTTAGCGAATCAGAGGGTGATTCGTTAGCTAGTTCGTTATGGGAGCTTAGCGAATCAGAGGGTGATTCGTTAGCTAGTTCGTTATGGGAGCTTAGCGAATCAGAGTTGTTTCGTTAGCTAGTTCGTTATGAGAGCTTAGCGAATCAGAGGGTGATTCGTTAGCTAGTTCGTTATGGGAGCTTAGCGAATCAAAGGGTGATTCTTTACCCAATTCGTTAAGGGTAAAGTAACGAACTAGGAGTTTAATATAAAGACAGAATGGTCCCTGGACTTAGAAAAGAATTATATAATTACATAACAGCCCTTGGAGTTTGACAATTTATGAAAGATACCTTTAAAGGTAAATGAGTAACGATTAACTAACCAGGTAATGATTTAATGAAGTAAAACAGCTTAGACGTGTAAGACTAATTAAGTAGCAATGAGATGACTAGAGCGGTACTTAATACTGTAATTATTATACAGTTAGTCGTGCACAGCTCAAGAAGGGAATAACCGTAAACGGTGAACGCAACCGCATTGAGGTGAGTTTCTAGCCCCACTTCCTTGTTATGTTTTCGGGGCTGTTTGCATACTCGATGTGATAGTTAATACACTTACCTTAAGTGGTAAGTGTATGCCTCGTATGATTTATGTATGATGATTGCTTGACGGTGCGTGAACGATCTTCGGATATTGCATGTACCGTTAGGTGGTAGTTAAATATATGATTGATACGTATGATGCAAGATATGATGTATGTATTAATATATGACGTATGCATGTTATGTTGATGGTGCGTGAACGCTCTTCGGAGATTGCACATATTGTCAAGGAAATTATGTAAGAGCAGGTATGGTACAGTAGCATGAAACAAAGGGACCAGACCCTAATAATATCTGTAATGGTAGGGACCAGACCCTAATAATATCTGTGATTGTAGGGACCAGACCCTTATAATATCTGTGATGTTAGGGACCAGACCCTTATAATATTTGTGATGTTAGGGACCAGACCCTTATAATATCTGTGAGGTTATAGAGCGGAAGGCTCTTTAAATAGGATGGATAGCTACGTATGAAAAGTAAGTATGAATAATGTATACTCCTTCGGGCACGTGTACAAGTATGAGAACAGATTGTATGTCGTATGATTAACTAGAACTCACTCAGCGTAGCTGACTTTTAGTATGCACGCAGGTGAGTAGATTGAGGCAGCTTGCATAAGAGGAAGCACATGGCATGAACTTGAAGACAGCTGGCATCTCAAGAAATGTTATGTTATTCTAAAGACAATGTTTTATGTTTTAAATAATTTGAATGCCCGTTAAGACAACAAAGTATGGTTTTGTAGTATGATGGTTTGAATGTTTTAATATTCCGCGAATGTTTTTTTTTTATTTATTAACTCTGATATTTTGAACTGTGTTTATGAGTAAATCCAACGTCCAAAGTAGGGCACCGGTAACGGGGCCTTACAAGTTGGTATCAGAGCAAAGTTCGAGAGATTTAAGCATCCTACATGCTTAGACTCGAACAGAGAAGGGGATTAAAGTAAGAAAAGAAAGAAGATGCCAGTACAAGAATGCCATGTGTCACTCAAGCAAGCCCAGTAACGGTAAAGTGTATGGATAAATATGTATGTTAATGTTAGCTTGATTGCTAAAGAAAGGATATGTGAATGTTAGGGATAGGATTATTTGATTGATTAACTGTTTAGAATAGAACCAGCACAAATAGACTCATAAGGGGAAGTGTATAGGACACGGAAAGTAACGTGATCAGCTAATCACAATTGGCCACTGTTATTACTTGTTAGCCTTACTATCCTTGTACTAAATAGTTCCTTAAGTGATGACGTTTGTGTTTTCCCTTTTTTTAGAATACGATGGCTGGAACAGGAGGAAATGTGGAAGTGGGAGGTCGAAGACGCGGCAGGCCTCGTCGTGCCCAACGACCTTCGGTAGAGACAGCTTCCAACACCGAAGCTGAAGGAAGCACAGCTGGAAGAAACCCGGAGAACAACGAAGGAGTCCAACTGGATCCCGTGATTCAAGCAGCTATTGTTCAAGCCGTAGCTACTGCTGTGAAGAATATAACTCCTGGAGGGTCTGCTGGAAGCCGTGAAAGAACTGCTGAAGGGGCAGGTGGTGATGGTAGGAAAGATGATGAGAGGGAAAAGGGTGATTCAAGTGAGGTAAGGTCTGTGAAAGTTGATGATAGGAAGAGGAGCCGAGGCGGTTGCAACTATAAGTCCTTCAAAAGTTGTGACCCGCCTAAGCTGACTGGTTTATGTAAGGCCCCGAACTCGGTAGCCCTACTTTAGCGTCGGATTTACTCATAAACACAGTTCGTACAAATCAGAGTTCATTAAAACTTTCGCGGAATATAAAAAACTTTCATAAAACATTTCATAACAAAACACGTCTTGTCTTAAAACATCATTTTGTCTTTCACAATAATCGAAACATTTAACTTAAACGTCTTGAGTCTTCCGATGCCAGCCTCTTATTCAGTGCCACGTGTCTCCTCAAGCGAGCTGCCTCATCCTACTCACCTACGTGCATACTAAAAGTCAGCTACGCTGAGTGAGTTCTAGTTAATCGTACGCCATACAATATAACACATACATACATATCCGAAGATACATATCCATACTTCACTAGTTACCCTTCTGTTCTACATACATACTTGCTACCATACATACATACATATCTACAATCACTAACCTCAGTCTACCGAGAGTACGTTCATAGTCCGCCGTCTATACCTGTACTCACGATCGTGAACACGTAAAAGGTCCGCAGTCCTTACCTATGTTCACCATTCATGGTACGTACAAGGACCGCGGTCCTTCCCTATACCATCATACATCCACAACACGTACAAGGCCCACGGTCCTTCCCTATGTTGCAACCTAATTCATAGCACGCACGAGGTCCGCAGGCGAAGTTCATCAGGCGAACTTAGCTTGCAGGCGAAGTTGTTGTCTGCAGTTACTGTTCGTTCTTAAATCCCTTAATCACCTTCGTTTCTTAACCAAATAACTCGATTTAGGTACCCACGGGATCGTCTGACCAGCGCCTACAAACCCCAACCATCAAATCGACCTAACGTCGATGTTTAAAGGGCGCGATTTAGGCATATAGGTTACGGGTTATTTTTATCAATCGATTAACCCATCAAATCATAACCATTTTCAGTAAGATTAGCTTTGTTGGATTCGTTTTTACCATACAAACTCAGATCTATCATTTCTCAAATCAACCCGAACCTACACGAACGATTTCTAACTATAAACGTACCTTGAACGAGTCGAACTACGAACACGGAAGCCTTGATGTTGTTTTGGTCCGTCACAACGTTCCAGCACCAACAAGCTCGGGTTTTCGCCTTCGAATCTTGGTTCGGGTCGTGTGTGTTTTGGGTGTGTATATGGAATATGTGAGAATGAGGATTAAATGGTGATTAATGGTATTTATATTTAGGGATCATAGGCTTAAGCCCATGGACTCTCCTTCCTTCTTTCATAACCCAAGTCCATAACCCATATCCATTACCCAACACTAGCCCGACCCATACCAACTCCTACTCTATTTATTTATTTCCCAATAACCCGAGTAAACTTTCCCTCTATTATTAAGTAATATAATTAATATCATTTTGGAAATTTCGGGATGTTACAGTTTAGGAGACGCAATCGCTATTCTCAAATGGATAAACGCCATGGATAAAATTATCCGCATTAGCGAGTGCCGTCCCGACCAAGCGGTAGGTTATGTTACTCAATCATTCGAGGATGAGGCTATGTATTGGTGGGAGAGTGTGGAGCAGAGGAAGACCCGTGAAGAGATCAAAGCGATGAAGTGGGAGGATCTGAAGGAGTTAGTGATGAAGAAGTTCTGTGCTGACGCCGAGGTTGAGAGGGCGGAGATGAAGTTCCTGAACTTGAAAGCTGAGACAATGACACATCGTGAGTACACCACCGAGTTCAATCGAATGTCTAGGTTGGTACCCGATATGGTTAACACTGAGGCCAAGAGAATCAAGTGTTATGTGAGGGGATTGCCACAGAAAGTCCGCGTGCTAGTAAGGACGAGTAAACCTGCTACCTTTGACTCTGTTGTCGAGCTCGCGAAGGTGGTTTATGCAGACCTGGTTGCGGATGACGCAGTGGTGGAAGAAGAAAAGAAAGATAAGAAGTGGGTTTCTCCAGTTAAGCGACCCGGTACTCAGTTATGGAACTCCAAAGATAAGAAGCAGAAAGTGTGGGAGAAGAGATCGTGTAAGACCTGCGGAAAGATGCATGGTGGCGAGTGTAAGTGGAGTAGGAGTTCTGAGGTTTGTAGCAAATGTGGAAAGACTCACGGTGGAGAATGCCGGATGGGGTCTATTGTGTGTTATAAGTGTGGGAAGGTGGGGCATTATGCCAATGAGTGCAGTGCGAAGCCAGCATGTTACAAATGTGGCAAGACAGGCCACATGGCGAGAGAGTGCACCGATGGTGAGGCTGGAGGTAGTGGGAAGAAAGATGCTGATCAAGCAAGGCCGAGGACTAGGGCCTACATGTTGACCCAAGAGCAAGCCAAGCAGATTCCCGATGTCGTCACAGGTACCTTTCTAGTAAACGGTATTTCCGCTTCAGTATTGTTTGATTCGGGCGCAAACAAAAGTTTCGTAGCCACACCATTTAGTAAACTAGCTAAAATGAAATGTTGCCGAGTGTCTGAAACTCTTATGGTAGAAACCGCTAGTGACACTTCGGTTAAAATAATGAAAATGGTTAAGGACTGTAAGATAGAATTGGAGGGACATGAGTTCCCTGTTACTTTGTATGTTATGACCTTAGGAGGGTTCGATGTGGTTTTGGGGATGGATTGGTTGTCTGAGTACGAAGCTCAGATAGTGTGTAGGAGTAGGATAATAAGGTTAAAGTCCTTGGATGGTAGTGCGGTGACGGTTTATGGTGATAAGGAAAGTTCTGGGCTTAATGTCATTTCGATGATAAAAGCCGAGGGTTTGCTAAGGCAAGGGTGCTGTGCCTACCTGGCGTATGTTGTCAATGCTACGGCCGAGACGAAAGAAATGAAAGATGTTCCTATCGTGCACGACTACCCAGAAGTATTCCCAGAGGATCTTCCGGGGTTGCCACCGGAGTGAGAGATAGAATTCCAGATAGACTTAGTACCTGGCGCCCAACCCGTCGCGAAAGCACCTTACCGTCTAGCACCGTCCGAAATGAAAGAATTGATGTCCCAACTGGAAGAACTCCTCGACAAAGGTTTCATAAGACCAAGTGTTTCCCCGTGGGGTGCACCAGTTTTGTTCGTGAAGAAGAAGGATGGAAGTATGAGAATGTGCATAGACTATCGTGAGTTGAATAAGCTTACGGTAAAGAATAGATATCCTTTGCCAAGGATTGATGATTTGTTTGACCAACTGCAAGGTTCAAGTTGGTTCTCACGGATAGATCTCAGATCAGGCTATCATCAGCTGAAGGTGAAAGAGGCAGGCATCCCTAAAACAGTGTTCCGAACGCGATACGGACACTATGAGTTCCTCGTAATGTTATTCGGTCTAACAAATTCTCCTGCAGCATTTATGGACATGATGAATAGGGTGTGTCGGCCAATGCTGGATAAGTCAGTAATCGTCTTTATCGATGATATATTGATCCATTCCAAGAGCGAGTCCGATCATGCTGAGCATCTGAGAGAAGTATTGGATACCCTGAAGAGAGAGAAGTTGTATGCTAAGTTTTCGAAATGCGCGTTCTGGTTAAGAGAAGTGCAATTTCTAGGTGACGTGATTAATCCTGAAGGGATTACCGTTGACCCAGCTAAAATTGAAGCGATAACGAATTGGAAGACTCCGCAGAATCCGACTGATATACGAAGCTTCCTAGGGTTAGCTGGCTACTATAGGAGATTCATCGAAGGTTTCTCCAAGATAGCCGCACCGTTGACCGGTATGACCCGAAAGTCGATAGTATTTAGTTGGGGTAAGTTTCAAGAAGAAGCTTTTCAGGAGTTAAGAAGAGACTCACGCAAGCTCCAATCCTTGCTCTACCCGATGGTGACGAGGATTTAGTTGTTTGTGCCGATGCCTCGCATCAAGGGCTAGGTTGCGTGTTGATGCAACGAGGGAAGGTGATAGCTTACGCGTCTAGACAGTTGAAAGTTCACGAGAGTACTTATCCGACGCATGATTTAGAGCTAGCGGCAGTAGTGCATGCCTTAAAGATATGGAGGCATTACTGTCACACCCTCAAAATCCACTAACGGAGTTTTACCGTCAGAGGATGTGAACTAACAGGATCGGAATCATTAGTTATAATCAAACCATAAAAACGTTTAAATGCAAATAAGTGCGGAAGCGTAAACCATATAAATAAAGATGATTCAAACAATGCATGTTCCTAGACCGCGCGCCCGCCTCGGCTACCTGAGAATAACATACTAAAAGGGTCAACACGAGGTTGGTGAGTTCACAAGTTATATAAAAATAAATCGTTTAGCGTTTGCGTTCAGCGTTTTACGTTAAGTGTCTTGCGTAACCACGTTACGGCGTTTAAGCGTTTTGCGTAACCACGTTACGGCGTTTAAGCGTTTTGCGTAACCACGTTACGGCGTTTAAGCTTTTTGCGTAACCACGTTACGGCGTTTAAGCGTTTTGCGTAACCACGTTACGGCGTTTAAGCGTTTTGCATTACCAGATAGTGTTATGTCAAATTATATATCGATAGGTAGCTAATCTATACAACAAGTATTACTAAGTGGTTCGAAACCGAAGCTGACTGTTTATCAAGTGCCCGTCACCAGGTCAATCCAGACCATGGTAAGTGTTAGCCAAAATTACACCCACTCAACCTCCAGTTGAGCTTAGCGTCGGGTGGGGTTTGTCAAACCCAGTAGTACTACTCAACAGTGACTCGCTATTATCCAATATTAACCGGTTCGATGTGTGGGACTTCAAGTGTTACGTTTGCCGCTTAGCCTTTACAAGTGATATATAATTTATTAACAAAATCTCAAAAATGCGTTTATCTCAAAAATGCGTTTATCGGAGTATGTTATCTCCCCCAAGTGAAAAGCGTTTGAAAACAGTTCAAAGAGCGGGGTAAGTGAAACTCACTGTTTGCGAAGAATTTCCCAAATTAGATCACCAAGTGATGCGCGTCGTAGAACTCTCTCTAGCGTTCTAAATTAACAAAGAGATTTTCTAAGTATCGGAACGTTTAACGAGTCTCTAGACTCGGCACATAATACCTATGCACATAACATGTGTCGTGTTTCGTTTTGTGGATCGTGTGTGACTTAAACAAGTACACTTGTGATACAATACGTGTGTGAGCAATTACTTTCGTGTCATGTATAAACAATGTACATCACTAGCAAATACTCCCCGTAAGGGCAATTTAGTCAAAATACGAAAATTAATTAGCAA
Organism: Bidens hawaiensis; assembly: GCF_021521415.1. Taxonomy (NCBI): domain Eukaryota; kingdom Viridiplantae; phylum Streptophyta; class Magnoliopsida; order Asterales; family Asteraceae; genus Bidens; species Bidens hawaiensis. The sequence goes on along the minus strand of NW_027491095.1, from coordinate 1,972,835 downwards.
TTACTCCCCACAAGGGCATCTTGGTCAATTTATGACAATCAATTAACAACTATCATATTTCATGCAATTTCACAACAATCAGCGGCTAATTTCATCGAGACAGAATTTCTACTTGAAAGATTGTACTATTTCACCGATCATAACATCTCAATTAATTCACCAAAAATCATCACTGAAGCATACATGTCTTAGGTTTCCAGAACATATTTTATTTTATTTTTATTCCACATAGATTTCTCATAATGATCAAAACACTACAGCAAACTCATATCAGTCATATTCATGCGCAACAGAATGTTATTTGCAATTCCCGTTAAACGAAAAATCCAATAAATACAAGACTACTTGGGTTAGGTTCCTAACTCAATAAGTCAACTTCCAGAAGTGGAACCAACCCAATTGGCCTCGTAGATTATGAGATATAACATTTACAAAATAACCTAACAGCAGGTCTAACAATTCAGCTTTGCACCACGTTTTTGTAAAATCATAAAAGTTAACTTTCACACGTCCAAAAATTACAAATTTATATTCTTTAGAAACTAGACTCAACCTAGTTTACTGTAATATCAATTATCTCAATCAAATTCCAATTTAACATCCCGTTACAGTCATTCAAACATCAACAACACAATCTGTCCAGAAACTGTTTGCATCCAAACTCAACAATTTAACAATCTATGAACTATCATGCATTCACATAACACTCTAGACTCCATAAACAATATCCATGTATATCAATTACACCCAATAAAACTAACAATTAAACATAGAGGATGCATAGAATAGTTGTTTATACCTTCCTAGCACCTTAATCTTCAATCAAACTTGAAAGACCTTGAGTGTGTGTGTGTGTATATTGATCGATCACAAGGAGAGGGGAGAGGGGATGGCTGGCCGATTTGGGGTTAGGGAAAAGGGATGGGAGTTAGGGTTTAGGTTTATCATGTATTTATAGACTAATATGTTACACCTTGGCCCCTCAACTCCTAAGTATTACTTTTTCTAGAACATTCTATCATAACTTGCACCTTAAGTTAACATTAAGTATTTCCTTTTTCTAGAACATTCTATCATAACTTGCACATTAAATTAACATGACAATAATATTATCACATAACACATAATCCTAACACATAATTATCACATCATTAGTGTTTTAGTGTGTTTCATTTATTCATCAATCGTTTGCGTTTCGGTGCAAATCCCGAAAGACTACTACACATGTAGTTAGTGTTAAGCGTCATTTAAACCCTAGTTTAAATGTAATGAAGTTTGCGTTATAGATTCAATAAATCTAAAGTTTGAATTGACGGAGTTGCGTTAACGGAGTTAACCTGAAATTGACGATTGTCACAATTACCTGTATGGTACTAAGTGTACTATTTATACAGATCATAAGAGTTTAAAGTATTTATTTGAGCAGAAGGAATTGAACATGAGGCAGAGAAGATGGTTAGAATTGATAAAGGATTACGACTGTGAGATCAAGTACTACCCCGGTAAAGCTAATGTGGTCGCCGACGCGCTAAGCCGTAAGAACGAGTAAGTCCTTGCAATAGTAAAGTCATACCAGTTGATCATGAACCCAAGTCTTTTTGAAGAAATCATCAAGGTGCAGTCTGAGGTGTTAGTAGATGAAGGGTTAGTAAAGAAAGAAAGGATTTATGGCCAGCGAGATGAGTTGATGGAAAACACTCATGGAGTTAAGACTAGGTTCGACCGTACGTGGATCCCACGCTATGGTGATCTTAGAAGTCGAATCTTAGATGAGGCTCATAAGTCAAGATATTCGATTCATCCAGGAGCTACAAAGATGTATCAAGATTTGAAAAGAGGCTACTGGTGGCCTGGGATGAAGAATGATGTAGTGGATTATGTTAGTAAGTGCTTAACTTGCTTACAAGTCAAAGCCGAACATCAAAAGCCTTATGGGAAGATGCAACCGCTAGATATACCGGAGTGGAAATGGGAACACATCACCATGGATTTCATAACTAAGCTACCTCGTACAGCTAAGTATCATGATACTATCTGGGTGATTGTGGACCGTTTGATCAAGAGTGCTCACTTTCTGCCCATACGAGAGGCCATCTCGTCAGAATCGTTAGCAAGCTTGTTCATTAAAGAAGTTGTAACCAAGCATGGAGTACCGTTATCGATCGTGTCTGATAGAGATACACGGTTTACTTCGAGGTTCTGGAAGAAATTCCATGAAGCTATGGGGACGAGGTTGAACATCAGTACAGCGTATCATCCTCAAACCGATGGACAGTCTGAAAGGATGATCCAAACCCTTGAGGATATGCTGCGTGCTTGATTTTGGTGGAAGTTGGGATGATCATCTGCACCTGGCAGAGTTCTCCTATAACAACAGTTACCATTCAAGTATTGGTATGCCACCGTTTGAGATGCTTTACGGTAGACGATGTAGAACCCCGGTGTGTTGGGGTGAGATTGGTCAGAAAAAAATGGGAAGCCTAGAAGTGGTTCAAGAAACGTCTTCAAGGTTCGATCAGATCAAAGCAAGAATGAAAGCCGCTCAAGACAGACAGAAGTCGTATGCGGATAAGCGGCGACGACCGATTGAGTTTAACATTGATGACAATGTGATGCTTAAGGTCTCGCCTTGGAAATGAATTATCCGTTTTAGAAAGAGGGGGAAGTTGAGTCCAAGGTACATTGGACCGTTTAAAATTATAGATCGTCTAGGCGAAGTGGCTTATAAACTAGACTTGCCAGAAGAGTTGGAAGGAATTCATTCAACCTTCCACGTTTCTCATCTGAGAAAATGTCTAGCTGATGACACGTCTCACATGCCATTAATGGACATCGAGGTTGATGAGCAGTTGAACTACATTGAGCAACCGATAAAGATAGTTGACCGCAAGGAGAAGCAACTTCTTCGCAAGGTTATACCTTTAGCGAAAGTGATATGGAAGCATCGCAATGGTTCAGATGCCACTTGGGAAGCGGAGGATGAGATGCGCAAGTTTTACCCGAAATTGTTTATGTAATAGTTAGGTTTTGGGACGAAACCTCTTTAAGGAGGGAAGACTTGTAACATCCTGCTTTTGATAAGAATTAATAAAATAAATTTCGTTCATTTTATAAAGTGTCGTGTGTCGGTTTAAATAAATAAACTAATAGAATGTGGGCTTGGACTTTAGAAGATGGAAAATAAGGAATGAAATAGGCCTTAGGTCCATGGGCTTAAGGGAGTATAAATACCCCTTAAACCCTAAACCTTTCCATTTTTATCCATTCTCTACACCATAGCCTACACCTTGGAAAACACACACACCATCCTATAACCCGAACCAAGATCCGAAGTCGAAACCCAAGATTGTTGGTGCTAGATCGTTATGACGAACCAAAACAACATCAAAGACCAGCTCGTGTTCGAATACCGACTCGTCTAAGGTACGTTTATATTTAGAAATCGTTCATATAGGTTCGGTTTGATTAAGGAAATCATAGATCTGTGTTAGTTTGTTATAAACAAATCCAAAACAACAAATCTTATGGAAATTGGTTAACATTTGATGGGTTAATTGTAAACCTAAGTAAACCCGTAACCTATATGCCTAAATCGCACCCCTTAAACATCGATGTTAGGCTGATTTGATGGTTGGGGTTTGTAGGCGCTGGTCAGACGATTCCGTTGATACCAAAATCGTTATATTTGGTTAAGAAACGAAGGTTTAATTGCAGATCTAAGATCTGTTGACAATTTGCTGTTCTTGACGATTTTGACTTTGACCCTTGAGTCAAAGTCTGGATAAGAACTATTGGTGATTCGTTATGGGTGATTCTTTAGCTAGTTTGTTATGGGAGCTTAGCGAATCAGATGGTGATTCGTTAGCTAGTTCGTTATGGGAGCTTAGTGAATCAGAGGGTGATTCGTTAGCTAGTTCGTTATGGGAGCTTAGCGAATCAGAGTTGTTTCGTTAGCTAGTTCGTTATGAGAGCTTAGCGAATCAGAGGGTGATTCGTTAGCTAGTTCGTTATGGGAGCTTAGCGAATCAGATGGTGATTCTTTACCCAATTCGTTAAGGGCAAAGTAACGAACTAGGAGTTTAATATAAAGACAGAATGGTCCCTGGACTTAGAAAAGAATTGTATAATTACATAACAGCCCTTGGAGTTTGGCAACATATGAAAGATACTTTTAAAGGTAAATGAGTAACGATTAACTAACCAGGTAATGATTTAATGAAGTAAAACAGCTTAGACGTGTAAGACTAATTAAGTAGCAATGAGATGACTAGAGCGGTACTTAATACTGTAATTATTATACAGTTAGTCGTGCACAACTCAAGAAGGGAATAACCGTAAACGGTGAACGCAACCGCATTGAGGTGAGTTTCTAGCCCCACTTCCTTGTTATGTTTTCGGGACTGTGTGCATACTCGATGTGATAGTTAATACACTTATCTTAAGTGGTAAGTGTATGCCTCGTATGATTTATGTATGATGATTGCTTGACGGTGCGTGAACGATCTTCGGATATTGCATGTACCGTTAGGTGGTAGTTAAAGATATGATTGATACGTATGATGCAAGATATGATGTATGTATGAATATATGACGTATGCATGTTATGTTGATGGTGCGTGAACGCTCTTCGGAGATTGCACGTATTGTCAAGGAAATTATGTAAGAGCAGGTATGGTACAGTAGCATGAAACAAAGGGACCAGACCCTAATAATATCTGTGATGGTAGGGACCAGACCCTTATAATATCTGTGATGTTAGGGACCAGACCCTTATAATATCTGTGATGTTAGGGACCAGACCCTTATAATATCTGTGAGGTTATAGAGCGGAAGGCTCTTTAAATAGGATGGATAGCTACGTATGAAAAGTAAGTATGAATAATGTATATTCCTTCGGGCACGTGTACAAGTATGAAAATAGATTGTATGTTGTATGATTAACTAGAACTCACTCAGCGTAGCTGACTTTTAGTATGCACGCAGGTGAGTAGATTGAGGCAGCTTGCATAAGAGGAAGCACATGGCATGAACTTGAAGACAGCTGGCATCTCAAGAAATATTATGTTATTCTAAAGACAATGTTTTATGTTTTAAATAATTTGAATGTCCGTTAAGACAACAAAGTATGGTTTTGTAGTATGATGGTTTGAATGTTTTAATATTACGCGAATGTTTTTTCTTATTTATTAACTCTGATATTTTGAACTGTGTTTATGAGTAAATCCAACGTCCAAAGTAGGGCACCGGTAACGGGGCCTTACATTTTACCGGGTCAACAGGTCCGAGCCGACTGTCCAACCGCAAAACCAGCCGAGTATTTCAAACGGCCCAATACACTGACCCACCCGGTATAGAGACCGGGTCCCGGTCGGACCGGCCAGGCCAAGCCAGGTTTCAAAACACTGCTAATAATAAGATGTCATTATAATAATGTAGATCTTTTTTATCCGGTATGTATAATACACGAGACACAATTTAATAAAAGCAACCCGTGTTTCATATAAAAACAAAATTAATTCGGACTCCCCACTTAAAATGTGGTTCCGCCACTATATACAATACACCTAAAAGTTATAAAAGAAGTCTAAATATAAACAAAATAATTGAATTATAGTCGATCTACTGAAAACAAAAGTATATCAGGTACAACTTTCATACTATCTTCGATCTATTATAAAAATATATACAAAACATATTTTTGCATGTTAATCTTAAATAATAAATATTTATAAACGAAACATTTAAAAGTTCTCTGTTTATTTCCTACATTCTCTCAAGCCACCATATTGTTTTATTTGTAAATGGAAACATCTCATTAAATGAAAAATTAATTTCATCAAATATTTGATAACAAAATCCAATAAGATTGAGATATACTAAAATTTAATATACGTTTTTTTTTAAAAATATATATATATATATATTATTTATAATTGATAAACAAATTTATAGTAAAAAAATAAGCAGGTCATGAGTCTCACCAAACCCAGATAGCTTTTAAGCCGGGTTATAACGTCTTATTTATTTGTGAAATAATTTCATCATCAAACCCTAAGTATACTATAAAATCTTTTATAATATATAAATAAAATCAAAAAAATTTATAAATATTATAAACGAATAATTTAAAACAACTCCTTAATATAAGAGATAAAAACTAGTAGTATATATGATAATAAAGCAACCGTGTTCCATCGTCCATGAATGAATAATATAGATAAAGATTGTTTGAGAGAGGTGAAGGTGGTTAGGAAAGTCAAAACGGTGTGTTGCATGGCAAGCCTTAATTTGATATTGTGATTAACGTCGTATGTTTTTTTTTTTTTTTTTTTTTTTTTTTTGTAAACAGCAAACAAAAACAATTATATTAAAGCATCAACAACCAAACAACATACAGGGAATTACCCTACCCCGTTATAATACAAAACGTTCCCAGTCCTTCCACGATAAACACGATCCTCCCGACCTGATTTTAATCCAAAGAAAACTTAAAGTTTTTACATTCTCCAGTTGAAATATAACATCCAGTTGAATTTGTTAAATTAAAATTAAATATGACCTGAGTGCTATGATGTTTTTATATAATATAAGGAAATATATAATGTGTATATTGGTTGTAAAATAACAGCAAAACAATGACTCGATTTAAACATTTAAATTGGAGGTCAAAAATATTAAAAATTGATAATATTAAGTTCTTAAAGAAAAATCATTTTTTAGTTAAATAAAAACTATAAATCCTAAAATATAAAAACAACAAATTTGTGCTAAAACGAGTAAGGATGGGGCAAACATTTCATTTCCGTTAACGTGTCTTGCATCTAACGACAGTTAAGGTGTCCAGAGTCTAACTTCGATTAAAGCTTTTGAAGTTGTTTAACACGACTGACGTTGGGTAACAAATCATGCCTACGTTGTTCTTTACGTGTTCTTCGTTGGTAACGTGTCTAGTGTTGGTTACACGTTTGAAGGTGGTTGATGTGTCAAGCGTTGGTTATACGTGTTGCTGTCGTAATGATATATTCCTTCTTTTTTTTTACCTTAATTACAATTCTTTTGAAAAGGCTGCACGATTCAATCGCACTCTAAAATTCAAAATCATTTCATGGATTTCACCTTCTATAAATTCCATTTATTTTTGGAAAGTTTCGATTTCAAGTCTAATTCCTTGAAATTCCAATTTCGAAAACAAATTCCAACCCTCTCAAAAGTTCCGCGAAGCAAAATGCACTCTTAGTTTATTTATATAAAGACTAAACTACAATTCTTTTTTGTTTTTTATGTTTACTTCGATTATTATTATTTTTTTTACGTTTAAATTTATAAATAACTTTCATTTCTAGAAAACGTTTACAATAAAGTGGCAGACAAATGGGCAACAAGCTGCGCCGCTAACCCTTCTTGAATAGCAAAACCAATCATACTAAAAACGAAGCTTATCATCTATTTGAAAATTTTATACATTTCTTAGAGCATTCTCAACTATTCTCAACCTCATCATACATTTTAACAAAATACCTTAATAACTCACTCCATCAAATCTTATCTCCATACTTCAACCCTACCTTAGAGCATTCTTAAGTCATTCTTTATTCATATCCATATAATTATATTAAAAATTACTAAATTTTCTCTCTCATTTTCAATGAAAAAATATTTTTATTCTATCATAATTTTCTATTTCATTCACTCACAGCTATTTTAAAATAATATTAAAAAATTATACGATATGAATAGTGTAAACATAAGTTTAACTTTCTCGTATAATAATTTCTCTGTTCTTTACTCATAATCACTAATAACTATGCCATATAATTTACAAAGCCACTTATTTATAGGAAAATTCCCAAAATGACCCAAATGAGGAGAGAGAAAATTTAAAGCGCGTTCGTTTCACAGAATTTTTTTAACGGAATTGGAATTTGAATTGGAATTGGAATGGAATCGAATGTTAGTGTAACATCACGGGAATTTTGGACCAAAAATGACAACTCTCCAAAGTTAAGGGACTAATCCTGTCAAATTCAAACTGAAAAGTTAAAAATGAAAAATCTGTTTTCTTCTCCTATCGCTACGCGATGGGGACAAGGGACAAGTCATCGCGTATCGCGATGGGGCTTGGTCAAACCTTATGGAAGGGTCAACAGCGATACACGATCGCTGGATACGCGATGACGTGTCCCGACACCTCTGGCACAAGACTGCCACGCGTCCACACGTGGCACACCTCTCGCCACGCGTCCCGACACGTGGAAACACGTGGCACATCGTCCGCCACGTGTTAACACGTGGCACATCGTCTGCCACGTAGCAACACATGGAAGACCTACGTTGTGACTGTGCGTAGCTACATCGCGCTACGCGATGGGTGACTAGGAGCCTATCGCGTATCGCGATAAGATCCAAGATTTTGCCTATAAATGGCAGGTCCGGGGTCTTTACAATTCACACCAAAATCCAGCATACAATCATCTCTCTACTCTCTCACTACACCTCGAAATTCGTGCCAACGATCCACCTCGAAAACCGTGCCCCGATTCCTCGATAAACGTGCCATACCTCGATATTCGTACCACTCCCCGACGACGTTTCGATCAAGAAGGTGATCCCGTACCGACGTCCCGACGATCATCTCGAAGTGCGTGCCGTGAAAAGTTGGTGTCTCGAGAAGCGTGCCGAAGTGAAGTGGCGATCAAAGAGAGTGTTGAAAAGATTAAGTGGCGTAGAAGTGCTGCTCGAGTATCTAGGAAATATTAAGCCGAGGAAAGGTAAGGCTTACTATCCGACTAAAATAATTATAAAATATTATAAAGGCTTAATGTCCTAAGTCGGAATTATGCTCGATGTTTATGGAAAGAAATTATATAACAAAGAAAAGAAAATAAAGAAATATGGAAGTGTGTATGTATATATATATATATGTGAAATATATATAATTCTTTGTTATGAATATTATATAAGTAATAAAGGATATTCTTATATGATAAAAGAAAAAGAATACGTTTCTTAGAGAAGAAGAAACGTCGGGTTTTTATAATAAACTAAAGGTTTATAAGTATTACTTTTAAAACTAAAGGTTTTAAAGTAAAAGAAATGAACTAAAGGTTCATCGAGATAATAAGACTAAAGGTCTTAAGCCGGATTGTATATCCGACTAATAAAAATTATACTCGTACTATAGGTGCGAGATAGCAAGAAAGATTACGCAAGGACGGTGTTGGAAACCGATCCCGATCAAAGGTGAATACGCTCCACTTTTACAAACTTGTTTTCAAATAAATAAACGTGTTTTGTGTAAAACTTTACATGAGACTAAGTGTCTCTAAAAACATTATTAATAAGAGTAAAAGCCTAGTCCTCAGGCTGTAGTATACGTTTGTCTGGATCCTTACATATGTGGTAAAATGCGGTGGGCACATCGCACCACGCCTGGTCACGACCTCCAGCCACGATGGACCGAACCAAAGTATGTTCGAGTGAGAATGACCTTGTGTATATTTAGGGTACCTAAGTACGTTGGGACGCTGCGGTGACCTAGGGAGAGGCTCGAGTTTATAATGATATTGTTTTAACTTTGTTATTCCTAAGCCAAGATGGGCCGAGGCATGCGTAACCCTCGAGGGGTAACAAAGTAAAAAATGATATTTTCGCGTCAGCATATTCACCATCATTCGTTGCTGACGTATTTTTATAACATTTTGCAAGTAACCAAGATTAGAGCTAAAGGACGAAGGCTCAAGAATCCGATGGCTCGGATAATTTTTGTTAAATGTTAATATAACTAAAATGGTGGTTTTGTAAACTTAAAACAAGTAAACACAAATGGAACTTGTTTCCATCTTTTGTAATGAATATTTTATAACTTTGATCCTTAAGTTTTAAAGTCTTCCGCTAATTAACCGTAACTCTGATTTATTTACAAATGTGGTACCAACTATCGAGTCACGCGCCTAGGCCTAAGATGGGGGTGTGACAGTTTGAAAATCGTTATCATATGTTTGGTTGGTTAATATTTTATTGGAATTGAAATCTTCACCATTCTAAGTATCATCCTTCAATCTACTAACATATAAATAATAAAATAACAAAAAAATGAAAATTTAAAAAAATCTAAAAATATAAATATCAGAAAATTAATTAAAAATACAAAATTTATTTAAAAATCAAACAAAAAATAATAAAAAACTAAAAATATATTAAATATTTATAAAAGAAATTAAAAAAACATATTAAACTAAAAAAAGTATTAAACAATAATTTAAAGACAAAACAAAAACTAATAATAATAATAATAATATATATGTGACGGCTGAGTAGTTGTTTAATTTTAATAATAATAATAATAGTAATATATGCTTCATCTTCATTGTTATTGTTGTAACTAAACACACACACAAAACCCTAACATGTGGTGGAGGAGATCGCCAATGGAGAAGAACGACGATGGAGGAAGACGAGCAGGACGGTGGTTCATGGCGGTAGAGAACGGCGACGGAGGTAGATGAGCAGGACGATGGTTCGCGGTGGTAGAGAACGGGAGTGGAGCATGGTGGTAGAGAGAGGCGGTGGAAAAGAGAGTCAACGGTAGTGGACTGGTGAAGATGATAATATGAAAGAGCTACTTGGGTTAGGGTTTAAAACATTCCTTCCAAAACTTGTGGGGTTTTAAAATCCTATGAAAATGAGATTTGATGGGATTCTCTTTCCATTCAAATTCCGGTTAACAGAGAAACGAACACAGGAATCTGTGGGATTTAAAATCCCACCCGTCCAATTCCATTGAATTCCGCGAAACGAACACGCCCTAAAAGAAATCAGATTCCCAAAATAACCCATCAAACTTGTACTGAGTCGACGCTTTGAGATTATAACTGACGACATTTTACAACCAATTAAAACTGGACACTTGGCAAGTTTCTGACAAACCCGACGACATTTATTAAAATCTCGGGGTTTTCGTCCATATTTTTAAAAGTTAAATCATTTTGTAAAAAACAGTCTCTACAGACGGTTTTTTTATGTTTTTTATCTGGTTCGTTCAAATTATTGTTATTCCTAACTTCATCGTCATCTTCTTCATCATCTTCATCTTCATAAAAAACATAAAAAAACCACCAAGTGTCCAGTTCTAATTGGTTGTAAAATGTCATCGGTTATAATCCTAAAGAATCGGCTATGTACAAGTTTGATGGATTATTTTGAGAATCTGATTTCTTTTTGGGTCTTTTAAATTTTCTCTCTTCGCCTTTGGGTCATTTTGGCCATTTTCCCCTTATTTACAGGAAACCGACAATTTTAGAGGAAAGTAAAGATACCCTCATTTTCGATGTACTGCTATTTATCCTATGCCTATTTTTAAATATTATTTATGAGTGGAAAAAAAGAGAAAAGTAATTATATAGTGAATAAAAATGTATTGTTTACTTGATTAGGGATAGATATGGGGTCATATGTGAAAGGTTCTGAAAGATTATAGGTAAATTTAGAAGATAACGAGTTTTAGTTAATTATAAAAATAAGGATGAGAATGGGGATGAACTATGAATGCTCCAAGTTATTATATGTGAGTACCTCGTTCTTAATTGTAACTTGTTTTGTAATTTCCATTCAAATCATTTTGTTTTTCCATTTTCGGATTTGAGAACCTTCAAAAACCATATTTGATCATTTGAGGTTTGAGAACCATTTTAAACCACTCATTTTCCTTCAAACAAGTTGGTGGTTTTTTTTTCCTAACTAAGACCAAACATTTTTTAAGGAGTTTTTTTTGTTTTTTTTTTCTTGAACATGTATATATACATGTATAAAAAAACATGTGCGTATATAGGTCTAAAATTGAAAATTAATTATTATACACATATCTAAAAAATAATAAATTATGTGTTTGGATAGTGAAATGATAATGTATGCAAATATACAAATTAACAAATTATATAAATGGGGAGAAAATAATAATATATATATATATGTGCATTATATAACTATATATTAATGATAATGTACAATGCTAAAATTCATTATCTGAGTGGATTGATTCAAATTTAATGTTGTTTAACCTCTAGAGCTTTGAGGTTTAATTGTGGTTGTGACATCGGATTCTAGTTCGTGGATAATCTTCAAGCACCAATCCTCAATGCCTCCAAAAAAATGTTATATATTTACATTCATTATATATGATAATACAAAAACTAAGAAATGTAAAAGGTGTGTTATTGACACATGCAGAGATCGATCTAGCAATTTGAAAAGTATGTGTGTTTTTATACGACAATATTAGACGAGCTAACAATGAAAAGGAGAAAAGGTTAAAATGAAAAAGCAACTTTGGTGCTAATCCGACAACATCCTATCTAAGATTAGGCAACTGTTGGCTACCTAAGTCTTAAGACTTGTCTCTTAATTTGTTTTTTTTTTGGCTAGTAACAAAAGGTGGTAGGATAGTTCAAATTAAGCGGCTAGCTCCATGAACAATAGATTACCCCTAAACACTAGGGCTGTAAACGAACCGAACGAACACGAACAAGGTCTTGTTCGTGTTCGTTCGTTAAGGAAATAACGTGTTCACGAACGGTTCACGAACACTTACCGAGCGATATTTTATGTTCATGTTCGTTCATTAAGGAAATGAATGTGTTCACGAACGATTCACGAACACAAGCAAACACAAATAAAATCAACAGAGCCTAGAGATTGAGACCGACATATTTATCAATGTGAATAATGAAAGCATGTAAACGAATCGAACAAACACAAACAATGGCATATTCATGTTCGTTCATTTAACTTTAAACGAATATGAACACTTAATCGAACAAATATTTGTGTTCCTTTTCGTTTATTTAAAAAAAGAATATTTGTGTTCGTTCATATTCATTTGTTTATAATTTAATTTAAGGGAACATAACTGAACAAAGATAAACGAACATAAATAAATATAGATGAACAAATGTAAGTGAACACAACAAACAAAACGAACATAAATGAAAACACTTCAATGAACACAAATTAAAAAAATATAAAACCTTTAATTAAATGACTCATTAAGATAATAATTAATTATTTTATATTTTATATTAATACATATAAGAACATGAATAAACAAACATAAATAAACGAACATAATCGAACGTTCATGAACATAAATGAACGAACGGAACATATATTCATGTTCGTTCATTTAATTAAACGAACACAAATTTTTTATTCGTATTCGTTCGTTTAATAAATAAACGAACATAAAAGAACTTCCCGCCGAACGGTTCACGAACAGTTCACCGAACGTTCGGTTCGTTTACAGGCCTACTAAACACTCTAATTAAAAGGTTGAAAAAACATATTTGTATTCTAAGACTATTTATGTTATAACAATCTTGCCAAACACAAACCAGGAGGAATTCATTTTGAGTATTAAAGTTGTTAAACTCAATTAATCAATCAATCAATTTTACCTAGTGAAATCTCACTTATAACAAAAGTATTAGTATGATATATGGAGAGAGAGTGATGTAGGGAAACCTAGAGGATAGAGATTAGCGAAAGTATTTATGTTTGTTTATAGCAAAAGTATTTACGTTTGTTTATATAACTAAAGAAAGAGTATGAACAACCTCGTTTCCTTAATAAACGAACACACTAGAACTTTTGTCTGGTCAATTGTTCTTGGACCGTTTGTTTATCCGATAAATTAAAAGTAAACGAACAAGCATTAACAAACCCTTATTTGGTACAGTTTCGTCTACATCCCTACCTTTTTACACACCTTGATACCACTATCTCAAATGCATTTAGATATTAAAAATTTGCTAAGCACCCACCACATCATATATATGCATTTTGAGTATCAATCTGCATAGTAGAATATGTTCATGTTCAAGTATTAGAGGGTTTTAGTTGGAAATTGTTGCAAACTAAACAGTAAGCTTACAAGGTTTGTGAATTAGCGGTTATAAAAAATTGTGATAAGACTCAGCCTAAAAACTAATAAACAAATAACGACAAAAGATGGGTTTAACTTTAAACAAAACATGTTTTTAGCAATTGACGATGATTGTCTGTTTAAAGCACTTCAATCTTCAAAAGTAAAATCATGCGGTCGGAGTGGGGTTAATTGAGAATTAGTCTAAAATTATATAATTGCCGCAACCTTTTTTTTTCCTTCATATAATTATAGTCTACATCTTCCATATAAGGGGGGACGGGGCACCGCGTGAAGGAGATCCATCACGCGTGATGGCACCACTCAACACCGCCGCCACTCCCTTATCACGCTTGATGGAGGTCCTTTGCGTGATGGCCATCACGCGTGGTGATGGGTGAAAACCAAGGAATAGAGCCGTTGGATGAGGAGGACCAAGGAATTCCATCACACCACACCATTACACTATCACCCCTAGTAAAAAACCATCATATGTGATGGATTTAAGGTTGGTGATGTGACACCATTTGATTGAGTGGGGTGTGTGATGAGTGATGCCACCACATCCAACCCCCCCTGAAAGCATAGATAGATATATCTGTACGCTTGTAAATTGTAACTGGACACAAACTTTTTAAAATAAATGAATGATAGAAAGCATTAATTTTGTTTAATAAATATATTAATAATTATTAGTAGGTAAATAAGCATGTGAGTGATATCTCTTTTCTTATAAACAACTAGTTTGAGGCCCGTGTATTATACGGGTAATTGTTAAAATTTTAAACTTTGACCATTAAATGAAATACAGTCAACAAATTGATCATATATTGTTAATACAGTTACAATTATTACATAAATTACATAACTAAGATTACACAAATATGTTACAAATATGTAAAAACTTTCTTTTACACTACATTTGTGATTGTATTAGCAGGTATACATTGTTTATCAAAAATCAAAACTTTTAGTCCATGTCTGCTTGTAACTTTTAATAAAGTAACATATAGGTCTGCTTATAACTCTTGATATAGCTATATATAGTTGTCCGTGTGACAAAAAAAGTTTTTCAAGTACATACAAACTATAGATAAATGATAATATATAACCATGATACTAATAAAAAAATAATCATACACATAAATGTCATACCTTTTAATCAATTAATATGATGTCATTTGAGAACATCTCCTCATGTTTATCCAAAAAAAAAACATGATTATCCTAAAATCCATATACCTGAACTTTGGTGATATAATTATCCTTATAATCTTTATAATTTAAAATTTATTGATCATGATAAATTTGTTGTTATTAATATTCTGTGTATGACAAATTTTTAATTGACTTTATATTTTTACAATTAAAAATTGTATAATCATGCAACATAAAAACCGAAAATTTTAATATAACAAAATGATTTGTTTATTTCATATGAATGTAATTGACAGTAAAATGAAAAATACATACTAACATTAAAACCATGTTCAAATAATAATGATTATTCAGAGGTAAAAAATATTAGAAGATTTAAAGTTGCATAAAATGAATGTTGTGATTCTTATTTATAATCCTTGAAAGTAGGGTTGCCACTTTTACTCGTAACATGAAACCCAACCCAAGAAAACCCGTACCTGAACGCAAATCAACCTGACCTGAGAAACTCGAACCGAAGTAAATAATAACCCGAACCTGAACCGAAGTAGTTCGGGTTGGTTCTTGGGTCCGGATTCTAGGTTTCGGGTCAACGCGAAAACTTTTAGTTTTAAAATCATATGTATTTTTAGGTAATAAAGGCTAAGCCTTAGCCGCTGACGTTATCAAAATTTAGTTCAAGTCGATTGTTCTCATTCCACATATTATGAATCGAATGTTTATTATTTATTATTTTGAATATAACCTATAATAAAACACTTTAATTAACACTTCAAAATTCACTAATCGTCTATTGTCAATCAATATGGAGAATACTTATTATATGTAGTAATGGATTTAGTTAGAATAAACCTATAATTTTAATGTCATATATTGAAATGACTTAAAAGATAAGGACCATATATGAAAATTGGTTGTAAAAAAGATGAGGAGGGCTATGACATTGACAAGTGGTAAAAATGGTAGACGTTTATTAGAATAAATAGATATTATAATAAATGTACGGTTAACTAATTTTCTTTTCATGATTGGTTGTTAGTAGTTGGGTGGACCACCTTCCATATGTTATCATGTTAACCAGCCACCCATAACGCCGGGCTCCTTAACATCGTGGCACGGTGTAGCCAGCGTTAAGGGCTGGCACTCACTCAGCATAACATTGGGCTCTTACCCTCCCACAAAGACCACCCTAATGATTAATGCTCTATTGTGACTAATTAAAGTGCTTCCTTTAGTGACCAAACTGGCACTTCTTTCAATAGGTTATAATTAAGGGTGGCAATCTTGACCCAAATCATTTCAAATGAGTCAATTTGGGTTGTTTTAAAAGTTAAATGGGTTGATTTGGGTGAAAGGTTTTAAATAAATGGATCAAAATGAGTCATTTGAAATTTCATCATTTTATTTTCGGGTTAAAATGGGTCGACAAGTATAAAGAAATGGGTCGCTGTGAGTTAGTGTCCTAAGGAAATGTGACAGATTTCAGATCGGAACGGGTTCGTACAAGACGGGTTTTAGATCGGAACAAGTTCGGTTCAGGTTTCAAGTCAACACGAGTTTTCACCCGTGACGTGTTGGGTTTTGGTTTCTTTTGTTTCTTTCTGGTCGATTCCGGACTCGTTTTTGTTCGTTTTTTCAGTTTTGTTTTTGTTTGGTTTGAATTCTTTTAGTTTCGTTTTGATTGATTTTTTCGATTTCGATTGATGTGGTCCGATTTTGGCTTTTTGTTTCATTTTCGTCGATTCTTTCGATTTCGGTTCGATTCTAGATGTATTTTTTTTTGTGGAACGAGGATAACGTATGAAACATTTTAGTGTTTTTACTTTTTTTTTTGTTTATGATTTATATTTTGAGTTATAATTTTTTATTATTATTTTTGAATATTTTTTAAGAGATTTTGATCTTAATAGAAAACCCCTAAAAAAATAATTAAAAAAATCATAACTTAAAATATAAGTAAAAAACGAAAAATCTAAAAAAACTAAAATGTTTCCGCCGTTATTCTCGTTCACAAAAAAAAAAAAACTCAAAACCCGCTTTGACCCAAACTCATTTTGACTCATACTCGTTTTGACCCATAACTCATTTCAACCCATGACTCGTTCGACCCAACCTAACCCATTTGCCACCTCTAGTTATAATGTAATGTAACCAGGACGTGTTCATTCCGTACAGCTGTATACAAATACAGTATGTAATGTATTTACTTTGAGACCACTCTATAAATAGATATAGGAAGCCATATTCATTTCTTTTCATACAACACTCAAAAAGAATTTGTTGAATCAAGCATGCATGATGCATTAGGGAATAAGGTTAAGGGAACTACAATGTACAAGCATCTTTAGCACGGATCAATCTAGACGATCATGATCAAGTGAGTTTTATATATTAGTTTAAGAAATTTGATATATATGTTAAGATCAAATATAAAGAATTTATATACGTTCATATATGATTCATCCTCTATTCTATGTATACATGCATGCTATTCTTCCAGCAATCTTCTTTAAGTGGATGCATGTTAGCCAAGAGTCCAACACTAGTAAAAACAGATCCATGTAACACCATAGGACACAAATAGATCGACATAAAAACATGTAGACAAACACATACAAAGTCCATTTAAAATGTAGGAGAATCTAAGCTATTGAGATAAAGCTAACACACATAAGTGTCATTATATCCTCTAAAAATCATTAACCTTAATCTTATGTCTCCACGAACTCCTGGCATGAACCATATACTCTAAGAGGTGCAACTCCAGCAAATCTTGCTTAATCTTCTCCTTCCAAGTTAATTTGAATCTACCAATACTCCTCCCTCCTCCCTTCTACATTGAGAGTCTCCACTGCTCTAACCGACACCGTCTAATATAAATAACATAAATTCGTTAGTTTAGAAAATAATTAATTGATTCATTTATAGTTATTAAAATTATAAGTTTATAATATGTTATTCATAGTAAAAAATTTAAAAATTATAAGATTTAAAGATTGTTGGTATCGTACCAGTATTGATACCAAGCTTAGTGAAGAATTAAAAATTAAGATAAAAGTGGTACCAAAGCGAGTACCATACGTCCGCACCTAAAGTACATGTACTCGCACCCGTACCATAAAATTCGGGTACGAGTATGGGTACTCATATTTACTGATTTTAGGTACGTGTACGAGTACAAATATGGGTACGATACCGATCTCATTCCTAATTGAATTCATAATTAAACAATTTATGAGAATTAATGAGGAAGTGACACATCAACAAAAATTGTAATCTTTTATTAAGAGTAGATTTTTTTTAACACATATTTTTTGCACTCTATACGGTTTGAACTCATGACCTTCTATTTTACATCTCAATCGCGTTACCACCCCATCAAAGTGATAGAAATTAGATTGTTTATTTAAGTATAATTTTATTTGATATGTTTTACTAAATAATTCAATTAAAATGTGGTTAGTTTATTACTCAAAAGGTGTTGTTGGTTTGGGAGGTACGAAAGGTCCGGGTTTGAGATAGTGAAATCTTGCTGGGTTTTGTTTCATTGGCCCGAGGTGTTTGCTTTAGGATTTTCATAGGCAACGAACTCTTGCTTTCTATCTCGCTTCCTCCTGTACACACTTCGCCCACTCTAAGGTATGCCTCACCTTAAATGTTATCAACATGTTTTGGATACAATGAATGAGGATGAATCATAATTTCAAAGTTAAGTGTGCTCGTAAACTACAATCTAATGATAAAACTAATAATAAAAATTTAATTCTGTATCCTTATCAGGTCTTTTTATGACCCGTTTTATTATAAAAATGAATATCATTATCCCCAAAAAGTGAATCTTTGAGATAAACATAAAAGAAAAAAAAAGAAGATAACAATAGATCTTGAACAAGAAAAGAAAACAATATAAATGTTGAAAGTTGACCTTTGATTATAATCAAAACCCAATATTTAAATTCTACATATATATCCTTTTCCTATCAATCAATATAATATACATGATATTGGTCTTTCTTAACTTAACATCGTTTTATTTTTGGATTAAATTTCGTATACTAATCTTTGACCTAAATAACCGACAATAATATTATTATTGCACAAAAATGTGATCTTTAAAACTAAAAATAAGAAAAAATAAAAATAGAAACTTGGATTTGGATTTGGATTGAATGGAAACCGAAAAAGCAGAGATAGAGGCAATATATAGAGAGAGAGGGGTATTTTTACAGAGAGAGGGAGAGAAAGAAAGAAAATAATAATAATAATAATAATAATAATAATAATAATAATATTGTAGGCATTGACATTTTACAGACCAGACAGACACCCTAACCTACGCTACTACTCTATACATCTCGTTTCTTGGTCCATTCTTACTTCATTACCAATTTCAACAACATACATCCTTTAGGCTGAGGGGTATGGGGGGCGCGAGAGGGGGCGTGAGTGGGGGCGCCAGCCAATAATATTGTGACGTGTGGCAGAGAGAGAAAGTTGATAAGATGGGTGTTGGTAGTGGTGCTCGCGCCCCGGGACATGGTGTGGAGGGGCGCGAGAGGGGGCGCGAGCGGTTTTTTTTTTATTATTTTTTAAATGTAGTAAAAAAACGTATTATTAAAAAAAAGCAAAAATTATTTAAAAAAACACACATTTTTTTGAAAATTCATATAATAAAAAAAACATACTAAAAATTAAACAAACAATAATATTTAATAATAAAACTAATCTAATACAAGATCCTCTGGTCGCCTCGCCCACAAATGTTCAACCAACTCATGTCGAAGATCCCCGTGTATCTCACGGCTCTTGATATTTGCTATGTTATGAAGTTTTTGTTGATCACTGATTGTGGACGGTTGTGGCGGAATGTCACCTTGGTAGTTTTGGCATATAGCTTTGCCCTCGTCTTCTAACGTCATGTTGTGTAGGATAAGACACGTGTAGACGACGTCCATTATCCTCTCCCGAGTCCAATAACGTATCGGGTTCGCCAGAACATAATATTGTTTTTTTATAGCTCCAAAAGCTCTTTCAATATCTTTTCTAGCAGACTCTTGCTTCTTCGTAAAATACTTCCGTTTGTCGGCGACTGGCTCTGTAAAAGCTTGAACTAACACAGCCCATTCGTTGTAAATACCATCGACCAGATAGTACCCGTACTTGAAGAGTTCTTCATTTGCAACAAAAGATTGAGGTGGTTCAACCCCGTCGATAAGGTCGTTGATCAAATGTGACTGATCGATAACATTAAGGTCGTTATTTGACCCAGCAACACCAAAAAAAGCATGCCAAAACCAAAGATCCTGTGACACCGCCGCCTCAAGTATGAGGGTCGGCCCTTCATGATCACCACGGTGGAACTGACCTCGCCAGGCCGTTGGACACATAGCCCATCCAACATGCGTACAATCGATGCTACCTAGCATCCCAGGAAAACCATGTTTTTCTGCGTGCACCTCATATATGCGTTGGATGTCATACGTTGTAGGTTTACGTAGATATCTCCGAGCGTAAGTCGATATGACTCCTACGTACAATATATATTAAAAAATGTAATAAATATTTAATAAAAAGTAAAATTAATGTTTTTTACCTTGGCAGAAAAAATGAAGGGATTCACGTGCAACCCTTTTCGACATCTGTAAATACTCATCCAAAGCGTCCGACGAGATGCCGTACGCTAGTTGACGGATAGCAGCCGTGCATTTTTGAAGAGGGGTAAAACCGGGAAGACCCCTAGCATCCTCCCTTTGTTGGAAAAAGGGATACCGTGCCTCTAAATCACTCGCTATACGCGTGAACAATTGTCTGCTCATTCGAAAACGAGTTCGAAAATCCAGTTTCAATTTTTCTTTACTCACCTTTCTTACCGCTGGTTAGTAATCAAGTTTCAATTTTTAATCTTTATGAGGTATTCCATGACATCATCACCTTCCCAATTCTGTGTTTCTTGTTGCTCCATATATCAATGTTGAATGATAATAATAATAATAATATTAATATTACCTTGTTTGTTTATTATAACTATACATGTATGGGCAGGACGTTGGATCTTGAATTGTATCCTTTACAATTTTGTGTTTTCAATATATTTATTAAATGTTATAATTGCTACCACTTGAAGTTGATCTTGATATGTCTATGGTTTTAATTGATTAGGTGGAGATGATGGATTAAGTAAGTTACATTGCATAGGTTAGGTTAGGTTAGGTTTCATGTGTTGAACTTGAACCATGACTACCTTAAACCTAGACCAAGAATTTCAGTTTTTTGATGCCCAAGATTCACTTCCATCCACATCTGGTGGTTCATCTTCTCCGTATAATTTTAATTATGGTGTTTGGGCTGGGACGCCGACAAGCGTTCAAGATCGAAAGAAACGCTTCCTTAAGTTAATGAATTTTACCCTAGATGATGATGATAAGTATATTCAGATGGTTCAGATGATAGGAGGATTACTGAAACTAGTGACGCTGTGTTAAGAAGCCCGATTTATGAAGAGATGTCTTCGAGTACATCCTCTGTTTCCGATTCATCTAGAGCTCGGGATTGCAAGGAAGTAGCAGAAGTATGCAGTTCCTTGATCCACGATTCGTCTCCACTGGTTCAGAAACTTGTGGAGAGACAAATCAAGGTTGCAGGTACTATGGCGAGAACCATCAACAGAGTCAAAACTCAATGGTTGAACCGATTACTCTCCATGACATGTGCCATCGATCCTCAACGAAGATTTGATGAGGTTTGCAGAAACAGGGTTCAACGGGTCAAAGTTCGACAAAACAAGAAACAACTGAAGGAACTCTCGGCTGTTTTCACTGGACAGGACATCCAGGCGCATCAAGGTTCGATTTTGACCATGAAGTTTAGTCGAGATGGGCGTTATCTTGCGACTTCGGGAGAAGACGGGGTTGTGAGAATTTGGGAAGTTGTTGAAGATGATCGGTCGAATGATATTGACATTCCAGATATTGATCCTTCCTGCATATACTTTACTTTGAATCATCTTTCTGAACTTGCGCCTTTAATGGCTGAAAAACAGAAGCTGAGTATGCATAAAAGCCTAAGAAAAACCTCGGATTCGGCTTGTGTCATTGTTCCTCCGAAGGTGTTTCGGATACTGGAGAAGCCGGTTCATGAGTTCCATGGGCACAAAGGTGAGGTCTTGGATCTCTCATGGTCCACTGATAATGTGAGTGAATAAGTTAATTAATTAAACACTGATTTTATTAATTATAAAGTTACACATGTTTTCTTACTGTAATGTTATCATTTTAGCTGCTTCTATCATCATCCGTTGATGAAACGGTTTGTCTGTGGAGAGTTGGGAGCGATCAATGCATTAAAGTCTTTCCACACAGTAACTACGGTATGTAAAATATTCAAGATTCTTATTCAAATAACCGACCCGTAGTGATTCAGATAGTTGTAGGATGTAGGTTTTACCCAAACGCTAGAAATTGATTAGTAAATGATCCTAAGTTCTAACACCCCTGTGGTATGCGATGCAGTGACATGTGTTCAGTTCAACCCTGTGGACGATAGTTATTTCATAAGCGGTTCAATTGACGGGAAGGTTTGGATATGGTCTATTGGGTCTTCCCAGGTTGTAGATTGGACGGACATTCGAGAAATAATCACTGCTGTCACTTACAACCTGATGGAAAGGTTTACCAGTTTTCTTGTTAATTAATTCAAAATTTTGAAAAATACAAAGATTACTGAAAATGCCTTCTTTCTGGTTTTTAATTAGGGTGGAATTATTGGATCGATGACAGGCTGTTGCCGGTTCTTCAGTTTGTCAGGTAAACTTTATCGAGCACATACTTTAATGTTTCGTCTAATGTGTACGTGATGCTTTTTCTTTTTCAAACTTTGTGGATGATATTCAACATACCAAACAAGTGTGGTCAAATTTAACATGATTGTTTGAAAATTCTTGTGGCTTGTATATGGATTTATTATAATGATGGAATGGGATGGAATAGGGGGATGTAATGTCCTTTTCGCATCGAGCGTGTGATATATGATCCACTATTATTGAGGGATCCACTCGTCTCAACTCTCGTGTCTTTTACTTGATTTAGACCAACAGTTCCAACTGGAAGCTTCCGTTAGCTTAAACAGTAAAAAGAAGTGGGCTTGCAAGAGGATAATTGGCTTTCAGGTTGGCTATTAATTATTGGATCATAATTAATGCGACTTTCACTGCTGTTCTAATTGTGGGTCAATCTTTTTGTATAGTTCTGTCCACAAGATGCAAGCAAAGTAATGGTCACATGTGCGGATTCACGTGTCAGAATTCTTCATGGGGTCAACGTGATCGGCAAATACAAGGGTATGACTGTCTTGATTTCCAAATATCAGCTCAGCTGTATATATATATATTATATACAACATATATTAATTAATATTTACTATTATTCTAGGCCAAAGAAACTGTGGAAACCAGTTATCTGCATCGTTCACATCAGATGGGAAACACATAGTGTCAGCGTGTGAGGACTCAAACATATACGTATGGAGCTGTAATAATAAAATACAAGACCAAGAAAAGACAGTGAGGTCCTTTAAGTGTTTCTCGAGTGATGCATCCGTTGCGTTACCATGGTGTGGTCTAAAAGGAAACGTTTGGAACTTGCAAGATGGTTCTTCTTCACCTAGTTACTTCAGTGTTGGTGATGAGTTGTTTCTCGAGTCCATTCCAAAGGGGTCGGCCACCTGGCCCGAAGAAAAGCTCCCACCTCCATTGTGTAAATCCCAATACAAGTTTTTCAAATCATGTTGGCAGAGGTCGGGTGGGTGTCATAGGTGGGGCCTGGTGATTGTAACGGCAGGGTGGGATGGACATATCAGGTCGTTCCTCAACTATGGATTGCCGGTAACACTTTAGCTAACGGGATGTATTGGTGGGGGCTGGAGAGTTGAAGATGACTGTTTTTCATTTGTCGTTTACAAGTCGTCGTCAGTCATATCACGGTGTTTTTTGAATGATTGAGTTTTGTCTTGTACAAGCTGGAACTTAATCAAAGGCAGGCCATTTTTTTATCACATTATATTACATTGGGTAAAAGCCGAGCTGTCTGCTCAGTGCTTACTATTGCATTGATTTTCATTTCCTACTTCCACTGGGCTGGCCATTTTTGTATTTCAGTAATTCCTTATTTTTCTTGAGTATAATGTACATAATAAGCTTACATTTTATTTTTCATCACTTTTTATTTTTCAGCTGATAATAAAAAATAAAAAAAAATCATACTAATGACTATAATTAATCAATGGCATGCTTATAATTAACAACACATTAATTTGAGGAGCTATTTTTGTGGAGTAATTTGTTCCATTTAATTATTAAGATATTTTAAATCTTAAAGCAATTTGTTGACCTTCCAATTGGGGTTTGCTTGGGTGTTTGGAGGTTTATTGTAGGTTCAAACCATTAAGTTGTTTCCTATGAAGGGGGCTTTAAAGCCTCTTCACACCGTCACGTCATCGTCACGTAGGTTAATCAGACTTGTTAGATTGTTTTGTAATGTAAATGGGCTTGGGGTTATCACAAAGCATATTGGCTTGTGTATTGGGCTTATTAGTATAAGGGACATATACCCTTAGATTTAGTGTGTGCCTTTGTGGTGTGAAATGTGGATCCTGGGTTGCAATATACAAACACACTTGAGACTTAAGAGCATTCCCATCCTATCTAGGGCTGTCACTTTTAGTCAAAACCCAACTCGAAAAAACTCTTACTCGAACATGAACTAACCCGACCCGAAAAACCTGCACTCGAGAAAAGATTAACCCGAACCCGAACCAAAGTAATTTGGGTTGGTTCTTGGGTATGATTTATGGTTTTTGGGTCAACCCGAAAAACCTAAATAAACTTTTAATTGTAAAACAAAATACATTTTTAGGTATAATAGGCTATAAGCCATAAAAGTTATCAGTATCTGACCCTAATTATATCACAAGTTTTTCAACCTTATTTAATGTTTATATGATTTCAAAATCAACCATATTAAGTCTTCGCTTGTTTAGGTAAGAGTATTCACGCCATGAATGCGAAATTAAATTTGTCGGTTCGTCTGACGTGATACAAATTTAATTGAAAACTAAAGTAGGTCGCATATATGAACTTAATTGAAGAGGCGGTTTAACCTAACACAGCTTATCCGTTTGTTGTTAAAGTGGGAATACTTATTTCACTTTCCTTCCATCCGGAGGCCCTTTTTCACCATATCAACGTCATGTCAAATTTCTTTTCTTGAATCCATATAATCCATGGTGTCCGTCTTTCTCACCCATAAACCATTTTTCAACTAATTAATTAAAATTAATATATTTTATAAAGTTACTTTAAAAAAGTATAGACACCAAGATAATAAAATAAAAAGTATTCAAGGTTACAGATACAGATTTATCCCACCATTGATAGTAGAAATTTAAAAGCTAGCAACAATAATTTTAACTATGTTAGTGGCTTGGTTTGTTTGTTTGTTTATATTGTTTTTTTTTATGTTTAATGGGTTGTTACTTGTTGGTGACATTTAACCAATTTTATGGATTACAATAATGGTGAATGTTATGGGTAATAATTGTAAAATTATGAAATATTGATTTTGTATTTTTATGTATACTTTATATGCCGTATATATTTATTCTCTTTTAATTTTAAAATTTTATATTTTAAATTTATGACAAATAGTTATTTTGGTTTTTTTATCAACTCGTGTATCACACGGGTTCTAACATATTAAACAACAATATTTCATTAATTTTAAAAAGCTACAAGACTAAATAAAAATATCAATAAAAAGAATGCCATTAGTCTGGATAGTGTATGTTTGTCCTAGTGATATGTTCTATGACACTCGATCAAAGGGGTGTGGTGGGTTTTTTGAAACCGCAATTCCATAAAATACCATAATTCACTTGTTCATCAGTAGAAATACCAATTTATTGTTTTGAACACATAATTACACCTTCATTTTCAAAATCATAATTTGTAATATAATACAAACGTACATCTTTCTTTTAAATTTTGGACAGAAGCATTGCCCGTGCAAAAAAGATTTACCAATAGTTATGAACATTTGAATAAAGTTTGAATAGTCAAAACTTGACTAGCTAGATGAAATAGAGTAAAAAATAGATAAAAATTAATATTTAAAGTCATAAGAAAATGGAAAGTAAAATGGTAATGTTAAAGTCTTAAGAAAACCGAGAGTTCATTGATAAACCATTAAAAATTGGGGAACTAGGAAACCATTGATCAAA
Source organism: Bidens hawaiensis (assembly GCF_021521415.1). Lineage (NCBI taxonomy): Eukaryota > Viridiplantae > Streptophyta > Magnoliopsida > Asterales > Asteraceae > Bidens > Bidens hawaiensis. The sequence continues at coordinate 1,946,491 of NW_027491095.1, read as the reverse complement.
CGAACTCCGGTTTAGAATCGGCTCATTTGATATATATAAATATATATAAAAGAAGGGGGTAGCGGCGCAGCTTGTTGCCCGTCTATCTGCCGTTAGTCTGTAATTGTCTATGTAATAGTTTGATGATTATTATTAATATAAAAGAAAAACTCAATTTGCTAAGTAAGGCAAAGCATGGTTAATGAGAGTAGGTGGTGCAACATAAAGTTAATGCAGGTGACCTCACACTAAATAGAAATCCTACCAATATAAGTAGCCTCCTTATTCTTCCCATTCCCATCATCAAATATTTCTTCATGGCAATGCATTTTAACACCTGGATCATTGTTATAACCTCCTTTCTGTTACTCCTTTGCTCACATTCAGGTATTAATTCCTTAATTATATATTCATATGCCTATAACTAACTTATATTTCTCTTCTAACTACAGCAATTTGTGCAACAAATGTTGCAAACCGCTATAGAGCCAGGATGCACCCAAGGAGGCTTCATGCGGAGCTCAACGACTACAACGATCCAGGACCCAATCCCAGGCATGATCCGAGGAAAGGAGGTGGACACCATGGACCATCGAGGCGTCATAATAAGAAATACGAAGTCATGCTGTTTTAGATAATCTTCCGGTTGTTAATAAACTAATGCATGAAATAAAAAAAAAGGTTTTATCTGAAACACTTTCAGAACAATACGTTTATACTAATGCAAGCACACAAACGAGTAACGCGTTATACATGTATAGTAATGAAATATCAACACAAGGGAAAGGATATGTTGATTATATACAGAGGTCGCATGGTTAGGCTTCAAAACGAAGCATTAGATGACATCCATATCCCAAGTGACACGATTCCAATGGTTGCAAAAGCTTGTATCAGTTCAAATACAACGTTCTGTTGTTGTATAGGCAAATTTTCCCAATCCGTCCGCCTATAAAGAATAAAAAGTTTAGAAAAGGGTCACTGAAAAGCGACTTGTTAGTATCATATATTTTGCAAAAGGCATACCCCAAATCAGCAATGACAATGGTTACATTATCTTGAGAATACTGGTCCTGCAATACAAGAAACAAGAACCTGAGAAGTGAAAAATATAAAATAAAAAAATAATAAAAAGTCAAAAGGGACTATAGAAGTCATTACCAAGGCCATTTGAGCCAGAGCTTCAGATGCAACCTGTAGCAACATTAGAATATATTAAAATAAAATACAAATTAATATAACGAAAATCGGTTGATGGTTACCTGAACATCTCCATGTTCCCTAAGTTGGTTTCTGACAAAGTTGACCGCATCCGAGCTGAAAGTATTAAGATTTTTGGCACAAGGTTAAAAATGGTTTAACGCTGTAAGCCATTTGCTAATTTTTATTAAAAGAAAAATAATAAACAGAAGAAAGGTGAAATGATGCACCTCTTAATGTAATCCCATAAGCCATCGGTTGCTAACAATATAAACTCTGCATCAGGGCCCAACGAAACCTGATAAATATCAGGAGTAGCAATTACCAAGTCTCCAAAAAACAGCATGCTGTATCAATTTACGGTTGGTGATCAATTAACAGTAATCTTCACAAATAATATCAAGGAAATGATCACTTGTTGCTCACTTGCTCCAAACTTCATATTAATTCTCACATGGTGAATTAAAATATTAACATTCTCCACATAAAACATAAGAGAAAACTTACCGGGATACAAATTTTTCAGACCACCTTCCTTCTGCAACTCCCTTTTGAAGCATCCTTTCAATAATAAATGCAAATGTCAACTACTAATACATATGGATTATCAGTAAGTAAAGAGAGATTACTCATTCTTCTTGGTCTTAAACCGTATGTCACCAAAGGCACGGGATACAGAGATGTCTCCACAAATTCTTCCATCCGAAATCTACATACACAAAAAGACAAGTTGCAAATCACTTTTGTAACACGAGTTCATTTAAAATTCATGAATATTATTTAAAACAGGCGAAAGCTATATCGAAGAAACTTGCATCAATACTACTAGTTGGCATTTAGAGAAATTGCAATAAAAAAGTATGCAAGTGAAGAATTAAAAGGAAAGAGAATAACACACCCATCCGCCTGCTTCTCGAATTCGCTTGATTTCTTGAAGAGAAACCTTGTTTCTTCCATACGGTCTGTGAGGATTGGTCACTTCTTCTGCTTTTCCAGATTGCGAAAGAACCTACCACAAATTCTAATTCTTTTAGAAACAACAAATCAAACATAATAAACCTGGTAATATTAGGGACTTACCGCACATGAGTCACCAACATGGGAAATGAACAGCATATCATTTCGTATGAACATAGCAGTAGCCGTTGCACCAGATTCATCGTCCTCCTCGCTCGTCTCAAGCCTTTACAAAATGAAACAGCGTCTAAACCTTCAACGCAATTAAAATGAAATCATACATACATACATACTACTTTGACAATTCTTTCTGAAATTGTCCGTGTAAGCACATGTTACATGTTAATGTTATCTTACCAGTTTACAAGTTTGGCATCAGCCTTCTGAAAAGCCTCTTGCAATGCATTCTTTATTCCAACAAAGTCCTTTTTAACCAACAATTGGCCACCTTCTAGAGCCTTCACACACTCCTTATATAGCTCCTCCCTGAAATCAATCAAACTTACTTATAGTCCAAAAAAATTTATAAGTAAATTTCAGGTATTAGTGTAAAACTTGACTGTTTATTAATTTTGTGTTGATAATACAAATAAACCCGATTTATAAACCTACCGATCCTATTGAAAAATTCAATTGCTATTGTTTAGAACAAGATTATGACTCAAAACTTGTTTACTGTTATTGATAATTGATTTAAGATTACATGGATTGATATATATAGGCCTAGCAATCCTAAATAAATCATAAACCTACTAAATATTTTAGTGTAATTGGATTGACTTACCGACCAATGTAATCATAATATACATTAAACAAGTCAGGAGGTGCAGGGTGCATGCTTGTATTAGTTTATTACAATGTTAGGAGAGAAACCCCTAAAGAACGGGGTTACAAGGGGGCAGCACCCCGAGTAGCAGGGTCTAAGGGTTTATTAATGAAATTCGAAATTTAAATGGATAACCTCTAATTCCTGGTATACGATCGGATAGTTTTGGTTGCACTCTATGGCTCAAATTTTCATTGCAAATACCGGTTCTTGATCTCATCTGAGTTTGATCCGATTAATATATTTGGAGAACCACCAAACCGTTTCAATCCGAAAGGGCATACAACCATGGGAGAACCGTTATTGTGGCCGGGGGGGGGGGGCATCCCCTGTTTGTTTGGTCAGTAGTGTAAATTTACCTGTTTTCGTTTGAAATTTTTTGTATGTAATGTAAATCTAACGGTCTTCTCCTAAATTTTGAGCCCCCCCCTTTCCGTTTATGAAACTTTTTATACGTAGTCTGCCCCATCGTTTTCATCAAAGCTTCGTCACTGCATACAACTCAGATAATCCAAGTTATTATTCCCGAAATTCCCCAACAAAGCCTTATTGGAGTCAAACTAGGAGAAAAACCAACTCAAAAAAACCCGTAGTTATGCAAGATTACTCTTATCAAAGTAACAAAACATGTGCAAGCAAAACAATAGAAAGAAACCTGAGAAAGTTGACGGAAGAAAAACCCGCATGGCCGTCGAAGACAGCAGCAAAATAGAAACCATCAAGGTCGTCGTTATTAGCGACTATAACAGCATCATCCTCCATCTCCTCGCGAGCACCTTGTAATTTGGCAGAACCCCATCTGATCCCAGGAGCAACACCATAAGAAGGAGGAGCATCAATTGCAATCGCCGAACAACGCCACCTGCTACTCCTAACTATATTATTATTGCTGTTGTTATGATTAATATTATTCTTCTTCAAGTTGATCTTATTACTAAGGTGGTGGTGGTGGTGGTGGTTGTTTAAAATAAACCTTTGCAAGCGTGGACTCCATAAAGCCATTGATGAAAGAAAGAAAGAGAGTGTAAATTGGAAGAAGAGGAAGAAAGATTTAAGAGTGAAGGAGAGATAGATATGTAATATGAGGATAAGATAACAGATACTGAGCGCCAATTCAGGCCGCTAACTGCTTTAACGGATTAGATATTTTTTTTTTACAACTTAAAAAACTCTCTACCCTCAACTCCTAAATAATGTTTTCTTTTACAAGACTTTGAAAAAGATAGAAGTCGCGGTATTTATTTCACCCAAGATGGGTTTCTCTACCAGGTGTTCTGCCTGAATCCTCACTAGGGATGAGCAAACGGGTATCATACCAAATCGATACCAAGTTTTGAGTTTTTGGTATTAGTATATCACAGATTTGCCTTCAATGCCAACACTATACCAGTACCACACCGAACATACCAATACCAAAAGATTTGGAAAATATGAGTACCGGTATTTTCTGTACCAGTACCAGCTCATCCCTAATCCTCACCATTTAAGAAAAAAAAGTTTTATCTAAGAATATAGTACTGTTAGACCAAACGCATTTTGGTTTTCAAAGACTACTTCAACTCTTCAAGCATAATCTACGGATTAGATTATCTCTGCCCCCTATACATTCAACACTTAATATATACATATGCATGTGCATTTGCTCATACACCAGGTCCGTATAATTGGATCCGTTGTTCTAGTGGACTTGGCCTCCGGTTGTCTACAACCCAAAGAAACGAGAGAGAATCCCTGCTACTCGTATCTCTGTGTCAACATATGATGCAACCAGTGAAACCACGAACACAAACTATTGCGAATCTCCAATACCCACTCTGTTTTACCAGATAAAATTTTCTAGTGTTTTAAGTGTTTTACAAATTGTCATCATATCCTATCATTAGTTTACTAAAATCAAGTATTTGTGCAACCTTTATATTTGAATATAAGCTCATGGTGATTAATGTGATGATTCTAATCTCAACATTAACACAAACTTGTAAAAAAGATGTGACACCACCGCCACTGAGTTCATCCTATCTCTTCTCTTCTATAACTGAATTACATAACTAAGGATTGATAACAAACTATGCATACAAATGAGCTATGAAAAAAGTGGAGAAGCAAGGGGGGGGGGGGGGGGGGGGGGTCTAATGCTCATCGTCCTCAAGGTCATGTGTGTCCATCTTGGTGATATGCTTGAAGGGATCGGTTCTCATATATGCCTCTGGTCGATAAAACCCCAAATCGTTCATTCTGTTGCTTATCGCGTGAAGAATGGCTTTCTTTTTACCCCCATATTCATCTTTGTTTTGTTCCACCAACTCATTGGCCTCAGCAGCCAAGTTGTTGACAAAAGCAAAAATATTATCCTCCCACAGCTTAAGCCTCTCTATGTCATACCCCACCAGCTTTCCGGTCTCCCATATGTCCCTCACCTGCTCTTCCACAAACGGTGTTCTTTCCTGTGCGTACCGTATCATCTCATCTTTCTTTGTCTACAGTCCATAACAACAAACACTAATAAGACCAACCAGAGCATTCACAACTTCTGTATATCTATCTCTATAATTTAAAGAAAAATCACTCTCTAAAAAAGTTTTCGACTTACATTTATCCTCTCACATCTCATTCTCTATCTCTATTCTGTTAAGCTAATATTGTTTCGCTTTCTTTCAAGTACAATATTTAACTGCTAACTATTTGGTCCTATTATTATTATTATTTTTTTTTTTCAAATATAGATTTCTAATAAAAGTTGACTATCTAATTTATGGGGTGTTGATCAGGTATTTTTTGAGTTTCGGGTTAATCGGGTATTTTGAAAACATATTCGTTCACACTGCTTTAGTTTGAAATAGATCAAATTTATACTCCCAAAAAAGCACATTTTATGATTTGCTGCAAACTCATAAGCATTTGCATTCATTTCTCTATCAAAATTACACTCCTGCAAATTCATAATTGCATTTCACAGGGTAATGCAATGCAAAGAATCGATTCCTTTTCATCCATGAATATACAATCTTGGTTTACTGAAACACAAAATCAATTCATAAGAACACGCGTGTTCAACTTCAACATGTTTTTAACAACTAAAGTACTAAACATAAATGGCTGCAAATTCTAGTTTAATTTCCCTATGAATTACAAATTGTTTTTAACATTCCATGTGGAGAGCGAAGTTTTTTAACATCCAATTCACATAACCATATGCAACGAATTAGAATCCAAAGCAATGAATTGTCACTATTCCCTTAACCTTAAGCTATTCATGTAAATCACCAGTAATAATAAAAGAATGAAACTGAAATCACAGCATTGTGAATTTAAAAAAAAATTCAACTGCCCCCATGGACTCACGCAAGCAAGCAAGCAAACAAAAGTCAAACTAATAACACAAATCCAAAATTTACTGCAGCAATGAAAAACTTAAATCCTCAACAGTGAAAATTTACCAGCTTTAGATCGATCATCCTTAGCAATGAAAAGCCTAAGTCCATAATTTACTTGGAAATCATCATTAATAACGCAAAAAAGGAACAACTAACGTTAAATCCAAATAATGCACATTACATATACAACACCATTACCTGAACCATCTATATTTATACTCAAATACTTGAGACAGAGTCAAGTTCATGGAAAAGTAGAAGCTTGATACAAAATTTATTGCAATTAGTTTCATTTAAACCTCCTCCTGTTTTTGACTAAAATAATTTAACTAACTAACAATTGACCTCATCCGTATGACTACAATTATAAATTACGGAGTATAATATTAGCCCTGAGATGATTGCGTTACTCCATGACAAACCTAAGTTCCTTATCCTAAATCAGCACTTACACGAACCGGTGTTGTAGAACCGGCTAATCACTAGTCAGGCAGGGTGGGGACTAGCGATTAACCTAGAATAATCAAATTAGAACAGACACATCCACCAAAGTTACTTATCCTAAATATAATATAGATTGAAGAATGCAATTAATTAATTAATGAAAGTATGTACCAATTTTCTTCTCCTCCATATCTTCCGACGCCCAACGCCGCCGTTTTGGGAGTGATCATTACCCTAGAACACCAAATAATTAGATACATACAATACAATAGAATACAAATTTGGATAATTATTATGGATGGGTTCCAGATGTATGTCTTGACCGACTGACCTTGGAGTATATGTTAAAGTTGGATCGCCGAGTGTTGAACTGGAGCTTCTGCTGCTGAAATGAAATAGATACATAGATGATTGAAGAGGTTATTTAAAACTTACTTATGACACAAATTCTAATAATAATAATAATAATAAAATAATTGTAGAGAGTTGAGTTGATGGATTATTATTAATTTACAGATGATGATGATGATGATGATAATGATAATGATGAATTTGAATATAAAGACTGAAGCCCCATTGAGTTCATCGTCATTGCCATTTTCATACGGACCTCCAATCCACCCTTTTCTTCTTTCCTTCATTTTATATTACCTCAGTCTGTCCAATAATGTTATTTTAGGTTTTGGTTTACGACCCGACCCGACCTTGATTTGCACAATAAGTGTGTCTCAAAGCCCATACCAGCATAGCCTGGGCCTATTTTAGCCCAAAGATTAATGACAACAAAATTATTTATTTGAATTATTATTGTCTTTTAATAGCTATCATTCGTTTTAAGAAACATGAAAATGGTAAATTTCAAAACTGATGTATCTTTGGTATGGATCACAAATGGTTTGTTTTACATATATACGGATTATATGATCCCATGAAGTGATGTCTGTCAATCATATTTTAAACTTATGATAAGTCTACAACATCATATAGTGCCACTCGCGTAATTGATAAATACCAAAGATGCATTGAATCTCTTTATTTTTATGTGTTTAGATGTGCTATGTGTTAAGATTTTAAATGTGTTCAAATTTCATTCATTATATATAAATAGTATCAGACACATAATAAATAATTAAAACAATCACTATATAGGTATTTGTCAAGTAAAAATATACGTTACAGAAAAAATAACCATACAAATAGATGACACTAAGTCTGTCCAAACCGCTCAATCCTTACTCCAAAATACTTGGAAAATTGTCGCTGAATACGACTCGGTTTAGCTCGGCTCATGATGCATGACTTTAGAGAACACTAGAAGGATCAAATAAAGCCGGGTCAAACATTAGCTCCATCCTACTGTTAGATCAACGGCCAAGATGCTGCTTTATCAACTACATCGACGGTCCAGATAAGTCGGTGCTCGTAACCAACCAAGAAAACGGGACCCATCGTCACTCCTATTTACATCTCGGATCCAAAATCTCAACCCGATTTCTACCCGATTCATCAAAAAAACAAGAAACACAGAAACCAAAAATCAATTGATTTGATTTGCGATGGGATCAATGAAAATGGAAGACATGTCTTTGCCGGCTTTGTTCGAGCAAGCCCGCAAGATTCACATCCTTGCAACCGATTCAGCAGTCGACAAGGTAGGCTTGTATACATATCCCAACATGTATGTATGTATATATGTATGTGTGTATATGAATATTATTATTATGATATGTTATTATTTGTAGGAAACGTTGAGAAAAGGATGTGAGGCTTTGCAACAATGTGAGGAAATGATTAGCAAGCTAGGCTTGTTTTCTAGTAACGAGACCAAGGAAGAAATTAGTACCACAAATCTCAAATATATTCTGGTAAGTGTGTGTTAAGATATTGCACGATTCGACTGCTTTTGAATGACTAAATCTGTATATGTAGTAAGGTTTTGATTGTGGGTTTTGTGGGGATAGGTCCCGTTTTATCTTGCGGAATTGATAGAGAAGACGGTAGACGGTGATAGGATACAGATATTGAAGGCTTCACTGGTTAAGTTAAAGGTAGTAACTAACTAACTAACTAACTGTTATTAAGTTGTTGAATATGTAGCAGTTTTGGTTAAGTGTAAGTTTGAATGATGTGTAGGAGTTTCTTTTGTTTTGTGATGAGATGGAGCTTGTGCCGGAAGGTGAGTTGGAAACGGGAGCTCAGAATACTACTGCTATCGACAAGAGGGCTAAGAAGGTAGGTCGGTTGGTTGGTCGTATTAATATTTTTGTTATTGTGCAATTATTATTATATGTTTTGTGCGATATTAAGGGGCTGACTTTAATATAGATTGCTCGGTTCAAGCGCCAACGTGCTGCAGAGTCGAAACTGTTGGAGTTAAAGGAACGGAAAGAAAGACGTGGGCGTTCGACTAGAGCTGCTGCGCTATCTACTCCTGTTGATGCTGGGGATGATGATGTGCTTGATGATGATGGGGAAGAAGAAAGGGAGGTTAGTTATTATTATGTTTGTTTTGTGGATGTTAATCATCTTTGGATTCATAAGAGTGACCAGGGCAGCAAAATGAACTGTTATATTAGGAATAACAGCCTTACATGTTTTAGGAATTATAATGGTGTTCAACACCGTTAGCCTTGGGTTTTTTCTAGGGGTGTAAACGAGCCAAGCCGAGCTCGACTAGGCTCAAGCTCGGCTCTTTTTGATTTATGAGAGCTCGGCCCGTGAGTTTGTTTTTTAAGCTCGGGCTCGGCTTGGTTATAATTTATTAATTAATTTATATACATTTTTTATAATTTTATATATTTTCAGAAAAATCTTATACGAACCTAAGCTTGGCTCGGGCTCGCTTAGTACATTAAACGAGCCAAAGCTCGGCTCGAGCTTGGTTGTCAAGTGTAAGTTAATACATAGAAATACAAAGAGGTGAAAATTAAAAACACACAAGGCCCGTTAAGGCACAACAAGCCTAATCGAGTTTCACATACAAGGCTCAGGCTCGATAATTAAACGAGCTTTATTTGAGAGGCTCGAACTCGAAAAACTCTGGTCGTTTCGAGCTTTTTATCGAAAGGGAGGTCGGTTATTACATTTGTTTGTTGTACTTGGGTGTATGTATAATCTTCTTCATTAGAGTGACCAAACAGTTACATTTAGCAACAATAGCTCAACATGTTTTTAGGGACTCTAGTGTTGTTCAACACAGTTCCTTGAAGTTTTAATAGAGACTTTCATCTTTAAGATGTGACGTGCTCTTGCATAGTCTGTAATTTGTAACCATCCTAAATTATGAACAGGGTTGCATCATGGTCCACTTGCTAGGTCCTGTCTATTACAAGCTATTGCATCAAGCCACTAATTATAATCCGTTTTCATAAAATCTGATTTCTTTTTAATATTTGAATGTTTGATCTATCGCTATCTCACGATTCATAAGAAGGCCAATAATTACTTCAGTTCAATTACTATAGTTGTTTTAATATAATCGTTGACACAAGATTTAATCACCAACACAGTCACTATGTCTTGGGATTGGAGAGTTCTAATAGCAATGTAGAAAGAAAATATGATATTCCAGCTCTAGAAAGCTTATTGCTTGGGCTTCACCTTTAATTCATTTTTCTGTTTGTGAATTTGCAGGCTTGGCTTACTACAATCTCATTGTCTATCTGCAAGGTCAGTGTTTAATAGTCTTGACCCAGTCTCTTATTTTTGCATTTTTCAGTTAATTGTTCCCTGATTAAATTATATTGTAGGCTCTTGATCTAATGGAAATGCTGACAAAAGAGGAGGAAATGCTGTCTGCAATAAAGGAAAAACAAGAGCAGGTATAACTAAACTCCTCATCAAATGTCTTAAGCTAGTTTCATAATATTTATAAGTATTTTATTGTGTGCAGGAAGGAGACACTGAAATTTCACAGGCGGTTCTTGAAGAACGTGCAAAGACTGTAGAAGACTGGCACCGCAATGCTTCTGCTAGAGCTCGATACACGAAACCAGCAGCACCTATAACATGCGCTACTTTTGCCCAAGATGTTTTGGAAGGGAGAGCTAAGGTTTCACAGGCACATGATCACAAACACCAACCAGTCATGTTTGGACCAGCTAGTCTCGTGGGCGGAAGCATAACAAGTGAAAGAGAAAGGATCGCTGCACAAGTTTTTCAACCTGGTCACAGGTATTATATTATACTATTCTAGTGTTACTAAAGATGATCTTTTAAGGTGTGTGATTGTGAGTAATTATATATGCTATTTTCATAATAAATGTTAGATTGCCTACGATGAGCATAGAGGAGGCTGGGTTGAAGGAAATGGAGATGATGAATAAATGGCAAGAGAGGACTGCTAAGATGATTGAAGAAGCCAACTCCTCGTGGCACAATGACAAGTGGAAGCCAAGGCCAGGTGGCGCTGATGACGACGAGGATGATGAGGATGACGAAGCTGCCCAAGACAAGGCAAGGGCCTTTGATGATTGGAAAGATGAAAACCCTCGAGGTGCCGGAAACTCAAAGCTCACACCTTGTGGCTAACTAGGTATTCATTTCTCTGTTTTCTGCAAGGTGTTGGTATCTCTTATGATGGAGATGTACACTTACAATTCATGTCAATTATGTGTAATAGTGAGCTTAACTTTATGTAGAATCGTAAGCCAATAAACCGTATAAAACAAAGTTGTGGTCCCTATTTTTTTTTTTATCAAAATGATGCAAAGAAACATGAACATGAATTCAATAGTAAAGGTGGTGTGTTCTTAACATAATCAACTTCCAAACAGTCCTCGATGGTGTTGGTTAGGTGACGTAAGGAGGGTCCGTGAAGGCCCACTGGAAAAGTTGCTCATATTGTAGTGCAGCATTATCCCATGAGCAATCTCTCTCCATGCCTCTTCTCATTAACCCTTCCCATGATGTCTTGTGCTCCCTGTACGTCTTTATAGCCGTCCTTAGCGCCTAAACCATCAACCAATCGTTCTGTAAATCTAACATACTGTAAAAACAGTTAATAATATTATTATAATTTTGAGTTTCAGAACTTACATCCAGCATGCTTTCTCTTGTCAAAGGTGAGAAGACCCATCTGTTAAAACCAATACAGAAAAATAATATTAACAGGTGGTCTACAAATAACTTATGATGTGGACTGGCAGGGTACCATATACGTACCTGTTATGTTGTGGTCTCCGATCCATCATGGGTCGGGTCCGGTTTAGACGAATAGACAGAATTAGGAGATTAAGCTGTTTGAGTTTTGGCCAAACCCAAAAGCTCTAATCAGGCCCAGTTTAGTTAAAGGGTTAAACCCTAATTGTCTAGTCTATATATTCTCTCCTGTACTTGTAAGTTGGTATCACTCAATAATAAGAAAACCCTAGTTATCGACAGTGGACGTAGGTCATACACCGTGACCGAACTACTTAAATCTTTGTGTCTCTTTCGTTTATTCTTTCGGTTTTACTATTGTATTCGTGTTTGTGTGTGACTCCGAACCTAACAGTACCCGGTGCCTTCATCTTCACCTTCTGCATATGGATTGAAAGTCTTGACAGTTTCCTGGAATGTCAAAAGGTTTATTAGTTTTCTGCAATGTTTAGTTTATAAACCATACAGAGCATGCAAAGTATTGAATTTAACTCACTCTAAGGCCTCCGGTTCCATGGACAACTGGTACAGTTCCATACCTCATTGCATACTGCTGGTTTAGACCACATGGTTCAAATCTTGAGGGCATTAACAGGATATCACACCTGCAGATTTCACTCACTCAGATATATCATAAAAGCAACCCCACCCACTTAAGCATTCATTACAGTGTGATTTAGTTACCCACCCTGCGGTTATCTGGTGAGCAATAGGAATATTAAACCCAACCCATCCGCGGTATTTGCTTCTAAATGCTGCTTCACTTGCTCTCATCCACTCTTCATATTGCCTCTCTCCTGATCCAAGCATAACCTGAAAAAATATTCCGTCTTTACTCATCCATCGTTTTATTACCCAACCTCTATTCGTTTCCTTTTAAATAAATTCCTACAAATTGAACATCATCTTGCAGCAATGCTGGAGCGGCTGAGAGTAGTATATCTATTCCTTTCTGGTAGTCCAGTCTTCCAATAAATCCAATCTGTCAGATTTCACACGCTTATAACAATAGCAGGAGTTGTCGTTTCACACTTTTTGGTCATAAATGAAGAGCGATAACTCACCAACGGACAATCTGGCCGAATTGGAAGACCTAATTCCCTTTGTAGAGCAATCTTGCACTCCATCTTCATTTCACATACAGACCAATGAGATATTTATTATATAATTTTATAATATATATATATATATATATATATATATATATATAACATATTATTAAGTAGATTGCAATGACCACCTTTCCTGAAAGGTCATCAGCAGTGTAATGAGAAGAGATATGCTCATCAGAGGATGGGTCCCATTCAGTAACATCAATGCCATTTGTGATTCCTGCATTTATCAGCAAAGCTTATACCTTTTCATACTGAAGTAGAACACAATATTACCTACATACCACTCACAACAAACTTTCGGCTAGTCAGAAGCTTGTTTAGACCATATCCACCTTCCGGGGTTGTTATTTCCCAAGAATAACCCTGAAATATGAAGTCATTAATAAATGTCTTCACGGCAGTATATAAATCTTTATTCTTGATAAAAGAAGGTACCTGACTAACCGTCAATATCCGGTCAGCAGTCACAATTGCGCCTTTTAAAATATTAACAGCCTGACCAGTGTCAAGAGCATGTGTCCTTGCCCAAGTAGGAAATATCCATTCCAAAGCTCCATACCACTCCCAAGGCAATCCCAAATTACAGTATGTTGATGCAGCCTCAACTCCCTTGCATACATATATTAAAAACACATACTTTTCCAGTAACATGATTGGAGAATATCAAAACAAGTGTACCTGGTGTGCAATATTATGAATCACAATGATACTCCGGGCATCCTTATAGATTCCATTCGGACGATATTTTGCTGCCAACAGTCTAATACACAAAATCATTAGCGAGGAAATCAAATGATGGGAGTGTTCAGTAAGATGATGACATACGTTGGCACAAGGCCTGCATGCCAATCATTAGCCAGGAACAGGCATTTTTGTCCATACGTAAAGCCTCCTAGAGGGAGCACTAAAGGAGCCTCACACGCTGCGTGACAAAGTAAGGTGAACCGAAACTGTTTAATCAAAAGAGAAAACATGTTATTGTTGATATAAAAAATATAGCATGTTAAGCCATTAATTAGTACCTGGTTATCGCCAAACGGACCATAAACATCGCCATATGGATTTCCTGGACGGTGATAGCAAGGATGGTCCACAAACACCTGAAACCACATTTTAATATTATTATCTGCAACATGTTCTGTTATGTTAAAGCTGATTATATAACTTACCCAGTCAACGCCTTTCCTGTACTCGTGAAAGAAATTAACCTCCTGGACCCCACCAAAGCAGTAGACGTTGGTTGGACAATCAAGATTGGTGGTGCGAGCTAAGTTTTCATCAGAGGGGCCTCCGTGTAAATATCTTGGAGAGACAACCATAACTCGATGTCCACGTGCTGCAAGTGCAATGGGCAAGGAACCGCACACATCTCCTAACCCTCCTGTCTTTGAGTATGGTGAAGCTTCAGAAGTAACAAATACTATGTTGTATGACTCCTTCTTAAGGTCTTCTGATCCTGCAGGTGTTAATTCATCATCTTCCAATTTGTCAGCAGGAAAGCTGCCTGCTTCAATGTCACCTGGGAGTTTTCACAGTTCGCTACGAGTTACTAATTATATATACAATTAGAAATCGTTTAACTGCAAACGGAAAACATTTTTATGGGTGTAAAGGAGCCGTGGCGCCCACGAGCTGCTTGAGCTCAGATTGATAAAAGGCTCAAAACGAGCGCAGCTTTTCGAGCTCAATCCAAGCCTCAAATAAAGCTCGTTTAATTATCGAGCCTGAGCTTGAGCCTTGTTTGGGAAGCTCATCTAGGCTCGTCAAGCCTTAACGAGCCTTACGTATTTTTAAGTTTTTCCTCTTTTGGACTTCTAAGTATTAATTTTACACTGCACAAACAAGCTCGAGCTAGAGTCAAGCTTTGGCTCGTTTAAGGTATACTACACGAGCTTGAGCCAAGCTTAGGCTCAAAAGTGTGTTTTCAAAATATATAAAAATAACAAAAAGTGTCTATAAATTAATTAATAAATAATAAACGAGCCGAGCCCAAGCTTAAAAAAACAACTCATGAGCCAAGCTCGAGTTTTAGAAAAAGAGCTCAAAACAAGTCGAGTTCGGGATCAACTTGGCTCGTTTACATCCCTACACATTTGGACAAGTTACTTGTAATAGAAGTAAGCTATTGTTCTATTCTATTTGCTGGCAGACCTCAAACCACAATATAAGCTGACCCTTCCCATTTTTTACTATGGTTTTAAATTAAAAATGCAGATAGTATTAATATTTATTTATCATTGATGTCCGTCAACCGTTGTCAATGATCATATGAAGTTGCAGATTAAATGCTTAGTGTTTGGAATTATTAGTTGGTTGCCAAATTATCAAGATCCAAATTATAAGAAATTAAAGGCTGCATTTCTGATTCAAAAGGGTTGGTTGATAATAATGTACAAGATTATTAGGTAGAACATGAATGATGACAGAACCAAGTTACCAGATTGAGGGATGAGCTGAAACTCCTTTTCATCATCTTCTTCGTCGTCAAAAAATCCCAAAAGACCATCCTTTTCGTCGTCTTGTTTAGAGTTGTTGATGATCTTGATACTACAGTTCCTCGTATTTTTATTCTTAGAACACACAAGCCTCAACCTCCTATTAGAATCCAACTTCAGTTCGTCTGCTATGTTTCGGGTTGATTTGGAAAATGGAACAGGAAACGGTAGGATAAGCGACTTCATGAATCAAAGATAATATTACAAAAGAGAGTGCTTGCATTTGCATGTGTTTAAACCAATATTCTAGAGAGAGAGAGAGAGAGAGAGAGAGAGAGAGACAAAAGCAACACCAAATGTGGAGGAAAGGCATAATAATAATAATAAGTTTTGTTCACTGTGTCAGTCAGTGTGCTCTAAACTTGAACATCAAGTAAAGACTAAAGAGCAGACATCCCTTTCCTCAAAAGCAGTCTGTTTCAAACTCACAAAGTAATAATGCAAAGCATAAACCACTTCTTGTTTGATTATGAACTGAAAATCCAGTTGATGAGTTTGAAGTTGATTATAAGGATACCAATTCAACTAGTTGATTATGAAACTGAATCAAACAAATCGCATAGCATACAACACTGTTGTTTTTGTTGTGGATGTACACTTTTAAAGGCTGATCTTCATGTCAATGTTTAATCATATCAAATGATAATTAACATGTTGAAAATGCGTTTATGCGTGTTGAAGATTGATTATTTGGAGTTTATATCATATACGGCTGCTATACGTGACCAACACTTGGGAAAAAAAAAAAGAAAGATGATTAATTGATTTGAAAGCAAATAGCATATTAAATAAGAAATATAAAAAATTTAAGGTTCTACCGAGACTTGAACTCGGGTTACTGGATTCAGAGTCCAATGTCCTAACCACTAGACCATAGAACCACTTCGTTTTAACTTACCTTACAAATTATAATTAAGTTAAGAATAAATCTTCTACCGTAATACTTGTTTTTTCTATTTTTGTCCACACGTTTAGCAGTATAAATACAATTGTGAATTTGTGATATATGTTAAGTGTTAACAACAAAACATTATAAACATTTTTCAAAAATATTTTTCCCGAAAGTAAAAGTTTCAAATTTCAAAAACTTAATCTTTATCTCTAGTTATATAATAATATAATTTCAAGTTAAGTCTAAGTAATCATGTTATATTTTTGGTGTTAAACACTTATTCATTCTATAAGTGTTAATTTTTAATGTATTCTTTTATATTTGTTTATGCAAAACTAGTTTTTATCCCCCGTATTACGGGGTTGCTTAAATTTTTCGTTTATAATATTGTGAATATAGTTTTTTGGATTTTAGTTTATTTATTGTAATAAGTTAATAATATACTTGAACTTGTTTTTATTAATTTATGTTGGCTTATGTTCATTTTTTAAAGAAAAGTTGAATGAACTATCCACTTAAATTTTATATTTATTTGTTTATGTTCATTTCTTATAATTTGGATATTATTTTGTGAAACTTCTCATTTAAGTTAAACTTAAAAGAAAAAAGAATCGTCTAGCTAAATTCACATTGACAAATTAAATTAGGGTTTGATTACGGGGTTTGTTTTACATTTTACGTTTCTAATATTTATATATTTTTAATTTTATTTATTGTAAGGAAACTAATAATATACATAAGGTTTGATGATAAAAGAGTTTCACAAACAAATGAGATGTATAACCCGTTTAAAAGCTATCTGGGTTTGAAGATACCCATGACCCGTTTATTTTTTTACTATAAAATTGTTTAATAATTATAAATAGTATCTTAAAAAAGATATTAATTTTTAGTATATCCCTATTTTATAGGATTTTCATATTAAATATTTGGTTAGGTTAATTTTTAATATAATGATATGTTATAACCCGTTTAATGGCTATCTGGGTTTGGTGAGACCCATACCTGTGAATTCGGGTCAAATGCATGAGAAAGCATCATTTGCAAATAAAGTAATCTGGTGGCTTAAGAAAAAAGAAAACTTTTATTTATATATATATTTAAGATAAGATAAGATTACATTCGGGTTTTAAATATGGTTTAATCGATCCCCACATAAATTTGTACGCTTTGTGCTCGATGGGCCTAACTATTTTATACATGTTAATACCTCAAAATCAAACACGTTGAGATAAGTAAAACAAAGGAGTCTTGATATAATCTTTGTACAACCTACAATAATATTTATTTACTTTATAAAAGATGTTATGATTTTTTTAATATATTTGAGGACACTTGTTTAGACAAGACTTTTTTTAGTTAATATAAAATATTAAAACCCAAATTGATAAGAAACATGATCCAATCCTTCTAGACATGTTTCTAATATTTAATAATTTGTTGAATTGTTCATGCCATTTTTATAATAAAACACTGTTTTTTAAAAATCCAATTTGTTTAGCAATTAATATCAGAAATATAAAAATGTTATTACCATAGTTTTGTTTAATTGTTTTGCAGATAAACAGAATATTTATTATGTTTCAACCACACAAGCAAACTTGTATGTACTCTTTTATGATGACCATCAATCAACTATAGATATTTTGTTTTGGAAAGCAAGGAATGTACTTCTTGAGATGCATAAAGTACTTCTTCGAGCAGTTGGATGAGGAAGACAAGGAAAGACTCAGACCAATTCATGCTCCCGTCTCTAGTTTCGGGGGAGAGATAATGCACCCGCGAGGGGTGATATCATTCCCAGTAACACTCAGTGACGGAGTTCACTCACGAACTGAAGAAGTTGAATTTTTGGTCCTTCCAGCAACCTCCAAGCAGACATTATATTGGGACGAGAGGCGATCGGAGACTTCAATGCCCATCCGTCCACAGCCCATGACGCAGTAGGAGTCCCTACTCGCACCGGCGTGGCGATAATTTATGTGAATCGACATTGTTTTACAACTGAAAGCTCAAGACCAAGCAAGGTCCCAAGACAGGCTCAGAGGACTGAACCAGAGAAATGGATTCTAAATAAAAAGTTTCCGGACCAAACCGTGATAATTGGTCCTTCCATCTCTGAAATCGTCAGAACTTTTCGGAAACAACTATTGGTCAAAAACATCGACATTTTTGCATGGCAGCCCGCGGACATGACCGGTGTCCCGCGGAGCATTTCAGAACACAAGTTGAAGGTGAATCCATTAATCACCCTAATTGTGCAAAAGAAAAGAAAGATGGGCCCAGAACAAGAAGGTCATGAATGAACAAGTGCAAGATCTTCTTCATGCTGGGATTATAAGAGAAATCAAGTACCAAACATGGGTAGCCAACCCAGTGATCGTCCCAAAAAGCAACGGAACGTGGAGGATGTGTATAGTCCGAAAATGTGTCTCCCCCGTCATAATCCGAAAATCCATCCAACTCCAGATTCAAGAATTCATCTTCCTCGTTAAGCTCATTATCAACCTTAACCATATCCTTAACACCAAACATTAGCTCGAATGACTCTCCCAATTCTATCTCTTCCTCAAACACAGGTTTCACCATAACTGATCTCAGATATGCAGCCCACTCCTCCTCGTCACAATCATCATCGGAGTCACTACAAAACTCAGTACAATTAGCAATATATACCTGTGAAACCTGAGGTGGGATTTCATCAGCCACTCGTGTCTCCGTATCCGGGATGAGCTCCTCTACTTCATCTACATATTCCATGATTGGCTCTCTCCCTTCTTCTGGAAACGTCGAGAACAACTCGCCTAACCGATTCATATATCCCAAATAGTTTCCTTCCGCATCATACTTATAACCAGGTGTCGGTTGCTCCTCCAGCTGCACGCTCTCCTCTTCGTTTATCTCATCATCAGAGTCACTCCAAAAATCAATAATAGCATGTGAACCGGAGGTGGAACTTCAAAATCCATTTTTGTCTCCGTTACTTGAATGATCTCCTCATCTGAGTGCTCAACATATTCCAAGGATCTTAACCTCTCCATTTCATCTTCTTCATCAAGTATCCTAGAAATTTCTTCTACTTGACGTTGGAGATCTGAAATAATATCCTGGTGATTTTTGAAGATGGTATCATGCTCAACGAGCATCTTTTGGGTATCTGTAGCCATGTATTGGACCAACATCTTTTCTATCCTACCCATAGCAACTACATCCTCATCAGAAAGGCTTTTAGAAAATTGATCATAACACTGCTCCTGGTTTTGCTGAGGTTGCTGATACGAATTATCAAAATAATACAGAAAAGGTCACTTTGAAAAATTTTGCACCGGCTACACAGAAGGGTTAGTACGATTATATGGACATGCACAAGTCATATGACAACCAGCGCATCTATAACAAATAAAGCGAGAACCCTTGTATGGACAATCATAATGTAATGAGGATCACCACACGTATCACAATTAAGGTTACTGTAGTATGGACATTTAGTGGTAAAGTAAGGTCTATTACAAATTTCACACATAATTACAGGAATCTAAACAAGCAAAAGACACGAACAATTAGACACCTACGACTCACAATAAAAAAAATAAAAATAAACACGTAAAAAGCTAATTAACTAAAACCCTAAAAACTCAAAAGGAAAAACACAATAGCAAGTATATAGCAAGTAAGTCCAATCAAAACTAATAACGCAATCGCCAAGAGTCCCCGGCAACGGCGCCAAAAACTTAATGTTCTTGAAGTAGTCAAATAATTATTAACTAAAAATAAGTTAATCTAGACACTAAGTAATAATTCTAGACTCTTAAACTTAACTTAAACTACTAACCGGCAAGTGTACCGGTCGACTCTAGCACAACTAAGTAAGTCCGGATATCGAACCCACGAGACTCTATAAATTACGTATACTAGCTAATTAGACTCAACTATAAGACGTGACTATTTAATAATAATGTTTGAAGGGGGTTTTAAACTAATTATTAATTAACTTAACCTAACCCTAATTAAATAAAATATAATAAACTATTAAAACACTTAGATTAACTCAGATGATGAAAATAACTTAACTACCTAGGCTAGAATCCCCAATGTCACGACAATCAATCAAATGGTAAACTTAAGTTATGGAACTGGATCGTAAAATAGACCATTGACAGAAAACCCGAACAGGACCCTTGACCTTCAAGAAGACACCTATGGATTTCTAACAAGTTTTAAGACTCACCAGTTTTATAAATTAAACTTTCTTACGGTTATTTAATAATTTATGTGTAAGTATCTTTATGACGAAATCCTACCTTACAGCGCGGAATTCAAAGATAGCCAGGCAGACTCAATTAACTTAATAGACTAAGCTGACAATCACCTAGACGGACTCCTTACGAAGAACTAAATCTAGCAATCCCGACAAGCAAAGATCTATCAATAGCCTATCACCTTACAGCTTTTTAGACTAGCAGCTCACTTTTATCTATTTAATTGATTTTATTGTTTCTATGATTTTAATGCATATCAATCATAAACTAGTCAAGAACACACAATAAATGACCTAACAAAACCCTATCATATGAAACAATCACCAAGGGTAATGTGAAACAATAAATCCAAGTAAATAAAACCAAGCAATCATACGCATCAATTAATTCAAACTCAACACTTTACTTTGAACATAAAATCCATAACGAAAAGACATCCCAATCAAAAACAAACCGAACAAAGGTTCATCACGACCTAGGTAGTTTATGAAGTTTAGCCTAGCATCATATAGTCTAAATCAAACAAAGCAAATAAAACTGAAAACATGGTGAAATAATGAGAAACGAAAGATTAAAGGCGATAAAACCCATAGTCTTCGATCTTGAACGTAAAGCTCTTCACCGGCTGTTCTCGTGCATTCAAAATCACCAACAAACTCGTAAATAGCTCCAAGAACTCTCCAAAATCGTCTGGTGGCTTCCCGGTTATGTCAGGATTAAGTTAAAGGTGTTTAAATACCCAAAACAAGGCCCGACAAGAAGCAAAAACGAAGATAATCTAGCCCAGTTGTGCCTAGGCGCCGCGCCAAGGGCTTTTAGCCTTCTGCCTTCGTGCGGCGCTGCGTGCTCCTCCATGGGGGGTGGTCGACCGGCCCGGTCTGACCGGTTCCTTCCTGATGCGTTCCGGATCTCCGTTTTGGCTCGTTTTTCGCCCTTTTTCATCACGATCAAACCCCGGAACCTACGAAACATAAAAACGTTAGTAGTATACAAATCTCGACTAAAAACGAACAAAAACTATTAAAATATTAATTAAAATATATACGGGAAACATAAATATTTAGCATTATATCACCTACCATGTAGACTCATCGGATCTATGACCCATTAGTGGGAAGTAGATCCGTGTTTCTTCAATATATGGGTCATGTTTGGATTTAACTTTTGACTTTTGAGAGTAAACATAAAGCAAATCACAAAGCTAACTATAATTTACATTCATAGGCAGTTGGATAAATAGACGAGTCATGTGCTAAATTCATAAATGTGGTTTTGCATATGTATGTACCATATATGCAGTTGACATAGTTACCGGCCATTATCGTGAGATGATAACAAAATGTTTACTGTTGGTTTTAAAAAGGTAAGTTGAATTTTAGTTAAAAACATGACCCATCATATCGTACAATAACAATTGATTGGATTTAATTTATGCCTGCCTTCCTGTCTAGCTTATTGGAGGGTAGTTGTCCCTTATCAAAAGTTGTCACCAAAAGCAACAGACTCTAACCTACAGACACATATATATTATCTAACAAAAGATATGTCCATGTCAAAGGTACCTGTCCCCAACAAGGGAACGAACACCCCACAACATGCATTTGTCTACGTACCGGCCCATGTGCTCGTATATGTGTAGGGAGGGAACGAGACACTTAAATCGCTAAAGCTTCGTTACGTCGATCTTTTGTAAATTGAAATGTTTAAAAGCATAATAAGAAGATGGTTAAAAGAGAGGTGGGGACATACAATCATCGTTACGTCGATCTTTTGTAAATTGAAATGTTTAAAAGCATAATAAGAAGATGGTTAAAAGAGAGGTGGGGACATACAATCATTTATCTAGTCCAACATTTACATATACAAGACTCCAAGACAAGCTTCACAAAAACATTACAAGTCTTGTACAACAGGCCCACTCTAGGGAGGTGACAACTGTCATTTTCTTTTCTAGTACAACTTTAGCCAAAATTGTCCTTATATGTAAGAACAAAGTTCTAAATAAACAAAACTTATTATTAATGTATTTATAATGTCCCCTGGTAAGTCATTAAAAGTTTAATGTACAGTTACTTATATGACTTATTCTAGACTATGCATTGTGGATTGACGCCTACCATCGCATCAACACTTTTTGGACGCCATGGGCGAGGTGCGAATGAGTTAACGGGCGAACTCTCAAGCCTCGTATCTCTCTTTCTCGGATACTTTTTACCTAAATTGTCCTTGTATGTAACGATAAAGTTCTAATTAAACAGAACTTATCTTTAATGTAATTAACTTTTAATAAGTTTTCATTTAATGTCCCCTGGTAAGTCATTATAAGTTTCATATACAAGCTACTTACATGACTTATCCTAGGCTATACGTTATGGATTAACGCTCACCATCACATCAGCACATCTTGGGTGTCAAACACCTTGCCATCGGCGCCAAGGGCGAGGCATGAGTGGGTTTACGAGTGTAAAAGGGTAAAGGAGGGGCGCTAGGTGTGGCAACTAATCGGAACCTTCCTTTAGGAAGAAAAATGAGAAGTTCGCTTAATAAATAGGAAGGTTACCAGCTCATAAACTCCAATTAAACTTATCTTTTATTGTAATAAAAGTTTAATAAGTTTGCTCCATATATGTAATAAAGTTCTAATTAACTTATCTTTTAATGTTATTAATTTGAATAAGTTTTCATGACTTATCTAACACGTGCCATGGAACACAAGGCTCATCTCTCTTTCCCGGATACTCTAATTTTAATTGAAATATTTCATAAATAGAATTCTACCTTTTTGCCAAAAATAAAAACAAAATAATGAAGAAAGCAACATAATTTTAAGCTCATTCACTGTACACACATAAATAGTATAAATGCATGCATAATTGTGTCATTTCATTTACTCAATTAACTGATTTCTATATTCATGTAACATTTCAAATTACCTAACTTACTAATATCGTCATAAAGAGTGCTCCAGCTTTTTAAAAGAGATTATTACAAATTAAAAATTAGTATCATAATTTCATAATTAGTTGATATTCAAAAGGTGTTGCAGAATTAAAATTTAAAATGACGCCGTTGGAAATTATAATAATCACTATGTTGCTTACTCCATTAGATTATTTAACCATGTAACTTGCGGGCTTAGTAGTTGTTAAAATTTGGTTTATTCTGACCGGAAATGTATAGACATGTTTATTTTTGTTCCGGGAGGTAAAAGAAATTTATCTTTATAAAAAAACAATTTGAGATTTTTATTGGGACTTTTGTAAAAAATAATGTTTTTTTCTTTACAGGATAACTTATCAAGTTCTTATTAGGCCTCCGCATATTTTAAAAACCATGTTGACATTTTTGGATGTTACAAGGAGCAGCATCTTTTAACATTTTTATATCTTGTCAGTAAGCTTTTGTAAATGTTTTTTATCCTTTTGCATACATATTATCGCAATAATAATAATAACACTATATAAGCACAAAAGAACAAGTGTGTATGCGTATATATATAATTAGAAAATGATGGACCCATATGTGCCAGCACTTTGGTTTCCCATCCCATTCCCAGCTGTGTGCTCTTTTCCCTTTGGCATCTGTCTTGCATTTCCTCGCCCCACTTCTTAAAATGGCCATAAAACCATCAAGAATCAGCATAACTTGCTTTTTTCAACTAAAGTCGAGTAGTGTCATCAAACACGCCAACGTCTATTTCATGCATGTGTTTGTCACATGAGTTCCTGTGTTTTTCCTTGGTTGATGCATCACCAGACATGCGTAATGGGGGGACGCCCCTTGCCCAGTTAGCCCAATTGGCCAACTGGGCTTGAAATATCAGGCGTTTATTTAAAAAGCGTGGGGCGAGAGTAATTGTTCACTTAATTTTCTGGGGTAATCAATACTAACACATCACACTTTTTTATGTGAAACCATTACACAATACACACCTTTTTGTGTGGAGTGTTATACATACGTGACAGTGACGTGACTGCCGCTTTTCACTTTCTTGTGGAATTATTGCGGATACTCTTAACATATATGTGTAACTATAGAGAAATTGTTTGCATATGGTTCTAGTGCACGGAATAGAATGGAATAGAATTTGCATCATTTAATGCCAGTTGGATACTTGTAAACGAAGTTTAATTCCCACTTTTTAACATCAAAGCAAGTATGGATTTGTCAGCGTTTTAGATAAATTCTAATTATATTATTTTAAGATTCTTTATAAGGAAAAGGAAGAGAACTAAGGGAGCAAGCGAATACATTTTTTTTAGAGTGTTGGCCTTTTTACTTGACTTTTTAAACGGTAAATACACACTACTATGAGACATGCCTTCATTTATCAACAACTAAAAGCTCGTGTTTGTAGTTCATTCGATAAAAGCTCGAATGAAGCTAGCTAAAAACACTTGATTTGAAACGCCTTGAGCCGAGCCAACTCATTTTTGTAACCGAGCCGAGGCTCGGTTGAACGCTCTTAAGGGGTGTTTGGGATTGCTTATTTTCACCAACTTATAACTTATAAACTTTTTGAGAAGTTATGATGTGTTTGGGATTGCTTATATTATGAGAGGAAAAGTTCCATAAGTTATACTTTTGTAACCTTATTAACTTAGTAAAAAGTTATAAGGAGGTAAAATAAGGAATCCCAAACACCCCCTTAATTAGGTTGTTTAACTTCGATCTCTAGCTGATTCGAGCTGCCTCGTTTAATTTTAAACTCAAGCTCGAACCCATACAATCTCGACTCGTTTATAGTCGTACTTTATGGCGACTTTGGTCATCCGAAAAACGGTGTTGCTAATCACCATTTGCATTTTATTTTGCTAAAGATATGCAACTGAAAAAGTTGTTGCTGACTTAAAGAAGGATGTATATAGATTTTGTAAAGGTATAATATGGTGATAGCAGTTTTTATATAAACTACTATAGTACTATTGACCATTTTTTTCTTAAAGTCGTGGCTAAGTTCTTTTTTACATTTTTTTTAGAATAGGAAATGAAATTTTAAGTCATGAGGTTGGTGGCTCAATGTCAGAGACAAATAATATTAAGCATCCAAAGATCATGAGCTCAAATCCTATAACATATATGAAATTTGTCGTTCATAAAAAAATATTTATGCAATAAAAAATATTTTACCTATAAATAAACTAAAAGTTATTTCCATTAATTATTATTATTAGTTATTTATTTATATATTTATCTATAAAGCACTCTACTTTTCACACTGGACTGAACACCAGAAATTGACATAAAGGAGAGGGAGATGCATAATGTCTAATTTAATTTGTCATCTCATATGCAAATTGTAAATGTGGGGGAATTGACCTTCTCCATCCCCATTCACAAATAATATATAATAAAAAGGAATAACTTACATCCTTCTCCTTTTCATATTAATTTTACAGCTAATATTAGCATTTTTTATAACAGAAACTGAATATTACAATACGCGTTACACTTTTTGTATGTCAGTATCATAGCCACCAAGCTCATGCAACATTAGATTTTTCTAAAGGTTTATTATACTATAGGTAAAAATATCTTTTTTAATAGTTTAATGTTATTTATTTATTTAATTTAATTTAACAAGAGAAACAACAAAAGCCTACAAAAACAAAAAGATTTGGTGGACATCAACGAATGACTTGAGCTTCATATTACTCTAAAACGATATTAAAGATTAAACTGATTGGACATTTTGTTTTTATTTGAAATATATACTTTTTTTCTTGCAATGAGTCCAAATCTTTTCATAGTCTCCATTGTCATCATCAATTACTAAATTTCATGATAGCATTGATGTTTGGTTCAGGAGAATTTCATATGAGTGCAACTCACTAATTAATTAATTACTTATGTTTCTCAATTTTAAAAATCAATAACTTAAATCAGATATATTGATAATAATATTATTTCAAAGTGAATATGAATTTATACGTAAAGTCTTATGACAAGTGTAACTTTTATGAAAGAAATATATAGAAATGAAAGTTTTATTTTTCCCAAGATCTTTAACTAAGTATGTTCTCTAAGACAATTTGTTATGGTGGCTCGAAAGTGGCCGCAAAAGTGTCAAAGTGGACCTGTTTGGCGGAAACACCATAACATGCTTGGTGTGAAAGGGTGTTGGCCTGATGTTCGTGAACAAATGAACGAATGAACTCACAAGCGCTAAGGGCTTAAATGTGGGTTGCGAAATATTTTTTCTCTATCATCGCTTACGTGTCATGATTTGTCACTTTCACCTTACTCCTTTCACCCTCCCATGCATAACGGTTAGCCTTAGAAAAAGAATTATACATCAAGATGTATTGTGAAAAAAAAAAGATGGAGTTGAAAGAACGGTTAAGTGTGATATTAATATAAAGTGGTATGTGTATATACATTCGGGTAGTCTTTTATATATATATATATATATATATATATATATATATATATATATATATATATATATATATATATATATAAATTACACAAAAATATGTCTAGAAAAGTTAAGAGAGGATTAAGATATTATTTTTTATATAAATTAAGGCTAACTCACACACCCACTAATTCATTCCTTATGTTTATGGATTCAAATCTTCAATATCATGAAACACATTGATACTGCAGTATGAGGGATTAGTTAGATGGTTTTATTAAATTATTTACATATTCTGATTGATTTAACCTATAATATTGTCTCATATAATTAATTTTCGATGATATTGAAATTTTTATGTTTCCTGATTGATTGATCAATAAGTCTTCACCGCAATGAATACGTATGATATTGTTAAGTTTGTGGTTTCTCATTTATTGACCAATAAATATTCACCATATTTAATAATAAACAACTAGCAAAAGCTAGCCTAAAGAACAACAAACAAATTGACAATTAACTTACAGATTTATATACATCAGATTTCTCACACTAAACCTGACTCACACCACACTAATCTGAACACGACGCGATACGAAGAAAGCTTTCCACAATCTTGGACGCATGGTTGTTTTTGAGGATCCGTTAAACTTTTAGAGCTCGAGGTGAGTCAAAAAAGGCTCCTAAAATCAAGTTTTTAATTATATGATAAATTAGGTTGCATCTCAAAAGCCTAATACGGACTAAAACAAAAAAAAATAATAATAACAAACATGTTACTAAAATGACTCATAAAAAAAACCTAAAAGAAAGTTTTATAAAAGAAAAGAACACCATTCATGGGAATCAAACCCATAAGCCGGCAATCTTTCCATTAGCCAATAGGTATTTTGTAGGTTTTTGTTTTAAAACAAAATTATATATAAATATATCTATTTTTTTAAGGTATGGGCCGGCCGCTCTCCCCGCCCTTTCTTTGGGCCGGCCATGTTTGGACATGCCCAAACTTAAGATCTAATTGTTTCTTGCTTTCCATAGACTCTAAATAGTGATCTACGATATGGCTTGTATGTATTAACTATCTTTGTAAACCACTCTAGTTATTGACATTGTTGTGTGTTTAATTGTTTATTTTTGTGTTTTTAAAATTTAAAAAATAATAATAAAAAAAAAGATTAATGGTACTTGAGTTGAGTGATGCTTTGGTCTAAATGATTTTGGGTTAGTTGATGGTGTAAATGTTATAGCCGTACATGACTTTGAGTAACTATAGTCATAATAAAGGTGATAACCATAAATCGGCTCAAAGATATCCTATATTAGTTGTCTAGTTTTGTTCTTCCTTTGAGCATGAACTAAAATCAAATAATCAGCCATAATGTGTTAAAATAATATATATAATATTTTATTATAAAAGGTTAAGATGAATTTATCAAATTGGCCTTTGTGTTGTCTAAATACAATGAATTATAAATGTATTCAACTTTTGCAGAAGGGCAGTGGAGTAACCAACAATTGCAAAGGCAATGGTAATAAGAGTGGTACAGTACCAGCCATTTAGTGCAGAAACAATGCATATGTGTTGAAAGAGTTGTGGTTTTGGTACATTGGAGTACTGTACTTGTAATTAATGTTATGGAAATTGTGTTGGGGACCAAAAAGAAGGGTTTGGAGTTTTGTCAAATTCACTCCTTTGTCTTTATGTCAAGCGCTCTTGAAGTCTTTTGAAGTGACGGATCTAAAAGAAAAATTGAGGGGTAGTGTTGATTTAAAACATTTTGTTCAGGGGTAGCCGATACATAAAATAAAGAAGAAGAAAAAATTACACTAAAAATGTAGTTCGCTAAGAAGGTTGATGGGTAGCGCTCTCAACTATATGATCATTTTCACATATTCGTGTCAATTAGAGAACAAGGGTTGGATCCACACTTTTGTGATAGCTTGTATAATATTACGTCTCTTCCACTTAATAGATAATGAACATTTCATTCTCCCTGGCCACTTCAGAATCAAAACGCAATAAGCTGAATCTTATAGTTTAAAATAGTTGGTAGTCATCTAATAATCTTTATTTAAAAAAAAACCCTTTTAAGACTATTGAT
This sequence comes from Bidens hawaiensis, assembly GCF_021521415.1. Taxonomy (NCBI): domain Eukaryota; kingdom Viridiplantae; phylum Streptophyta; class Magnoliopsida; order Asterales; family Asteraceae; genus Bidens; species Bidens hawaiensis. The sequence goes on along the minus strand of NW_027491095.1, from coordinate 1,917,351 downwards.
GTATAAAGAAACAACTACGACATTCGTTTGAACTAATGCATAATGTGACAGGAGTTACAAAATATTCGAATGTTCGTTTTGGAAAACTCTAGCAGATAACATTATTTAGAGGAGGTGTTGTATGCAAATGATTTTACATGCATATAATGAATAAACAACAAAATGTACAAGAATCGCACTATTGAGAGAATATCAAAATGTGACATGTGTCAGCCAAATAAATTTTTACCCAAAAGTTATAGTGAACCAACATTGTAATTCATTGTGAGTCACATGCTGAAACCATCAAGTTTAGGAATCATTTCTTGTTTTAGATTGAAATTGAGAGATTAGAAAAAAGTAGAATTTGTGCATTAGCAATGTAGTTGCAATTAAAATTGAAATATAAAGCAAACGTGTGAGATTGGTAAGTCGACAAATTAAGCTAGATCATGCAAAAAAATCTTGTAAAAGGCAGACAAATTTTTATTAGATTTTGCAAATGTTTGATTAAAAGTTGTAAAATATACACCAAGTCCTTTTCAATATTCTAAAAATCGGTTTTTGAATCGTGCCGGAATGGCTAAAAGATTGTACAATTGGTTCAACAGGGTTGTACCGGGAGGTTCAACTAGGTTGAATAGTTAATCTTATAATTCCATAAAAATAGAACATCAACTCAAAAAATAATTATTCAAAAGTACATAATTCAATAATAAAAAATAAATCATGTTCTACAAAACAAGGAACATTTATAAAGAGATATCACAATATATTAAGACGGGAAGGAATGGCCTACCTGTAGATTAGCAAGAAGTTTGGTTGTGAGTTCGATGGTATATGGGCACAGGAACGGTCGATCAGCTTGCGCTAGGTTTAAAAGTTGAAACCGCAGGTTAAATGATTTAATGGGCCGCTGATTTTTTTATTTTTTGATTTACTTTTGGGGGAGAGGGGGGGGGGAAGCTTGCAATAAAACCAATAAGTAATGATAAATTAGTAATACGAAGAACAAGATGCCGGCTCAAATAACCGGGCTACATCATATAAGGTCGTTACTCGAAATTCGGTATAACCAGTTTAACCTGCTAGTATTTAAAACATTTGTCCTTTTCAAATATCATACATTAAAAAAATGACAAGTAAAAGTAAAAATGATTGCTGTTCAAAAAAAAAAGAAAATAGTATAAATGATTAACACAAGAATGGCACAAAATGCAATGATGCTTGCAAGTACTATATTGGGAACTAATTGCATTAGGCTGAGGGGTGTGGGGCTTCAGCATGGGCGCGAGAGGCCATCCGCTCGCGCCCACCACATCACCGAGGCGCGAGAGGGGCGCGAGCACGGGAACCAAGGCGGGCGCAAGGCTGGTAGCGGGAGGAAAATGGCGTAAGTGGCTTGGGAATGCGTGAAGGAGCCGTTGGGATGAAGAAAAGAGCCGTTGGGCTCTTTAATTTTATTAAAAAAAAAAAGTTTTTCCTCTATATAAACCTTACCACACCCATTATCACATACCACACCCAAAATCACATAAAATAATTACCACAACTTCAAAAAAAACCCAAAATCAACCAATCTTCCAAACCTTTTTTTAAAAACATGGCTGGAAATTTTTTTAATGTGTGTTTTTTTAATAATTTATGAGTTTTTTTTAATAATACGTTTTTTGAATATATCTATAAAAAAAAAAAAAATCCGCTGGAGCCCCTGCTCGCGCCCCTCCACACCAGGGCCAGGGGCTCCAGCGGGGGCTCCAACACCCATCTTATCCAGTTTCTCTCTCTGCCACACGTCACAATATTATTGGCTGGAGCCCCCACTCGTGCCCCCGTTAGAGCCCCCCACACCCCTCAGCCTTAGTTACAATTTATAAGTTATATTATTGTAACTTGTGATACGGTGAGGACAAAAGGAGTGGGACCCACAAGTGTTTGTCGTGTTCTAATCACAATCCCCGTATAAATCAATGAAGCAGGTACCAAGAACCCATACAAAACCATCCACCATATATGCAACAAGACCTGCTTAATTGTTTTTATATAATATATATATCTTCACAACTTTAACTATATTATAGCTAGCTTCTTCTGCAACTTGTTTCTTGGCTAGGCTTCTTAAACTGAAAAGAAAAGGAAGCTTTTATCTTTAACTTCCAACTTATTTCTTTCTTCAGAAAGAAATGTATGCTGAGACTACTGGCCTCATGTTCCCATATTTTCAGAATAATAATAATAATATTAATAATAATTTCTCTTCGGGTGTTCAACAATTTGATGATTTCTGTCACTCCCAGAAGTTCATTAATTGCTTGGTAATTCAACTTATCAAACCTTTTCATTAATATTTATTTGCATGTTCATTAAAACTGTTATATCATCTTGAATGTTGTTTCCAATTTATATGATTTAATTAGGGTTTTTGATATATATATTTTTTAATCTATAATTTTAGGGAATTTTGCTAGATTGCAATGAAATAGATATTTATTTATATTTTTGTTTGGCATTGTGAAAGTGTAGTTTCCTATTGGTGTTGAATGGAATAAACATAATGAGTTTGTGTTATAGTTCCACTTTGGTTAATATCTGATGTCAACTTGTATTATAAAGATTAAAGATTCACCTTTCCATCCCACTTAATCAACAAAAAAGGTAAAGGTAAAGCTAAAGCAAAGCCACTCATCTTCTTATTTGATCCAATGGTTTTGTTTTGTTTTGTTTATGCAATTTCTAATCTGGGAAAAGGACTATTGACCTTCTAAAGTTATTATTATTATTATTATTATTATTATTATTTAAATCTCTCTATTGTTCAAACAACATCTACAAGCCAACCTAGGATTCTTCATTCTTGTTTGTTTAAAATTGTGTGAAAAATGGCAAAAAGTATTTAGCTTTATTAGTCATTGCATTGTAGCTAATGAACAATTGGATCTTTATGAACTTAGTGGAGGGTAGTACTTATTCTTTCAAATTTATGATGTTTTATATTCTCAATTTGCTTGTTAAGTTGATTCATACATCATGGTTACATCACTATTTGTTCATCTACTCATATTGTTAGTTTCTTGCTTGAATATTGTTCAGGATAACTTAATTCAGACATCCTCCACTATATCAGATTATGATCTTGGAGGTGAAGGGGATCTTTTTAAAGCACCGGGACCGATAATCGAACAACCATTAATCACCCTTGATCCCATGACATCTGCCATGTCAATGATCTCTTGTGGAGAAGACACAATCTCCCCTCAACAAGTTACGGATATCGAGTCGCTTCAAAAGGAAGAGTTTTTGACTGATGTTTTCTATGAATGCAAGAACATATTGGCATCTGGAAGTGAATCATCACCGTTATCTGAAGTCGTAAGCCTCAGTTTCCCGATTAAAACCGATGAAACCCCTGTTGTTAACGAAAATGTTCATCCGTCATGTCACATCCCTAAAAGCATGAGCTCGGATAGTCTAAACTCTATGGATTGGATTCAAGGGGCTCAAGTTAAATCCAGTTTTCTGAATTTCGGCGTAATGGATGTCGGTATACGAAGGGCTTTTAGCGAGGGAGACATGAAGGTCAAACTCAAATTATAACTTTTCTGCATTGTGTATAATAATATGATGATAGAGATTGAGTCATAACTCATATGCCCATTATTAGATCATATTTGTGGTGGGGAGGACAAACTCTATATAAAAGAAACCAGAAAAACTTAAAACTATAAAGAGTGCCAAATTTCCAAACTGACTATAATATATTAATACCCTTGTTTACAAAAACTTAGGGGACATGAAGTATCCCATTTTCAAGAATTATTAAACAATAAAGCAAAATATTTATTTATCGGGCGGCGATTGTCAACTCATATTCATGTTTACACTTGGAATGGATCTTTATGTGCAGACATTTGTTTACGCATCTAACACGTGCTAAATGTTTTTCGTTTATGACAGACTTTATCTGAAGCCAACACAAGCCACAACTATTATCCGCCACCACTAATAAGCGAAGACCGTAAGCAAAAGCTCTCAAGATACAGGAACAAGAAAACAAAGAGGAACTTTGGCAGAAAAATCAAGGTATATTTGTGTTTATTTTATAAGTTATTAAGTGTAGAAATGAAGTTATTATTAATCTGATAATGGTTTATGGTTTTCAGTATGCTTGCAGGAAGGCTTTGGCAGACAGTCAGCCTAGAATCAGAGGAAGGTTTGCAAAGACATCTTGAGAAGTAAAGTGAAAGTGAAAGTAGGTAGAGCTGATGAAGCAGAGACAATATGGATTTTTGGTGATGTTAACTATTTAGCGGAATTACAAAGCACCAAAAGAAGAACACGATCAAAAGATTACTCGTCTGTTATTATGAACAATCAGAACAATTACAATGAAATCGAAATCTGAGAGAGTACTGAGAAAGATTACAAGAAAAATGAATTAAAACTAAATTGAGAAAAAAAAACCCCAATTATAACCCTAACCACTTGCTAACGGCTTCAGCATCAATGTTTTTAAGAAATAACAGAAACAGTCCCTGAAGTTACAACTGAGTAACAAAACAGTCCCTGAAGTTACAGCTGAGTAACATCTTCAACTTTACCAACTTTGACATAACCAATCTAACTCAACTGTCATTGACTAACTCTTGACCATCTATTCAATTTAGCTCAATATGTAACAATCTCCACCTTTGAGCAGAAATTGAAAAATACCAAAACTGCCCCTGAACCTAAGAAATATGCAATAATTCCAAACAATGCATAAACTTAGTTCCATGCACACTCTTAGTTAACATGTCAGCTGCATTGTGTCTTGTATCAACATACTCAACCCTGATCTCCCTAGAACTTAAAACTTCTCTAATCCAATGCAGCTTTACGCTAATATGTTTTGATATCTCATGAAAGATCTGATGTTTTGACAGATGAATAGCACTCATATTGTCACAATACACCAACCCATCTTCTATTTCAAGACCCATTTCTGACATGAAACCTTTAAGCCAAATACACTCTTTAACTGCTTCAGTCAGCGCAATGAACTCAGCCTCAGTGGTGGATAAGGCAACAACCTTTTGCAATGTTGCCTTCCAGCTTACAACTTCACCTAAAACTTTAAACACATAACCAGTAATGGACCTCCCTTTGTCCAAATCTTTGGCAAAATCAGAGTTCACATACCCACTGATAACCTGATTCGAATTATCAGTTTTACCAAAAACTAAACCTTTATGCATAGTACCACTTAGATACCTAAAAATCCATTTAATACCTTCCCAATGTTGTCTCCCAGGATTGCTGATATATCTACTAACAACACTGACAGCATAACCAATATCTGGTCTTGTACACACCATCAAGTACATAAGACCACCCATAGCACTTGCATATGGTACATTTACCATTTTACCCTTCTCTTCATCAGTAGTTGGAGAATCCAAACTAGACAATCTGAAGTGTAAAGCAAGTGGTGTAATGACAGACTTACAGTTGTCCATGAAATAATCTTTAAGCACCTTCTTGACATAAGAGCTTTGAGATAGCTTTATAGTACCAGCAGCCCTATCTCTACAGATTTCCATGCCAAGAATCTTCTTAGCTTCTCCAAGTTCTTTCATATCAAAAGCTTCCATTAACACCCTTTTAGTCTCATCAATTTGTTGCTTGTCTTTACAAGCTATTAGCATATCATCTACATAGAGTAAAAGATACACGTACTGCTTCTCACCATACTCTTTTAAGTACACACATATATCATAACTGCTTCTTTTAAACCCATGAGTTACTACATGTCTGTCAAACTTCAAATACCACTGCCTTGGTGATTGCTTGAGACCATACAAAGACTTTTGTAACAAGCAGACTTTATTCCCTTCTTTGTCAACCTCAAAACCAGTAGGTTGTCTCATATATATCGTTTCTTCCAAATCACCATGCAGAAAAGCTGTTTTGACATCAAGTTGTTCAAGCTCTAAGTCAAATACAGCTGTTAATGACAAAATTGCCCTTATAGAGGCATGTTTGACTACAGGTGAGAACACTTCACCATAGTCTATCCCAGCCCTTTGTGTAAATCCTTTGGCAACTAATCTTGCCTTATACCTAGGTTCTTCTCCTTTTAAACCCTCTTTTATCTTGAAGACCCACTTGCAATCCACACATCTTTGATCTTCTGGTTTATCTACAATGACCCAAGTTTTATTCTTGAGAAAAGAACTCATTTCTTCTTTCATGGCTGCTAACCATTTCTCCTTATCTTTAGACTCTACAGCCTCTTGATAAGTCAATGGTTCACTTGCAGATTCTTCTGCAGCCACACAAAAGACAAATGCTGACAAATCATCTCTGAACCTAATAGGTGGAACTATATTCCTTCTTGGCCTATTAGCTGCAATACTCTGCCTTGTACTACTTGTTCGAGAACTTTCAGATTGATCACTAGTAACAACTGTGTCCTTGTGTTCATCCTGAGGCAACTCCACCTCAATTTGAACATTCTTACCATCATCTTGGTAATTTACAGTTTTACCCTTAACATCTTTATACAAAATATTTTCCTTAAAAACCACATTTCGACTAACAATTATCTTAGGAATACCATTTTCCAACCTCCACAACCTATACCCTTTCACACCCTCAGGGTATCCCAAAAAAATACATTTTTGAGCTCTAGGTTCTAACTTGCCTTTACTTACATGAGAATATACTAAACACCCAAACACTCTTAGATTATCATAGTTAGTCTTCATACTTGACCACTTCTCCATAGGAACCGTCATCTCAATAGCAGAAGATGGTGACCTGTTCACTAAATATGCAGCAGTCTTCAATGCCTCTGCCCAATAAGACTTTGACAGACCAGCAGTAAAGAGCATACACCTGACATTTTCTAACAATGTTCTGTTCATTCTTTCCACCAAGCCATTTTGTTGTGGAGTTCCTGGTATAGTAAGATGCCTATCAATCCCATGTTCTTTACAGTATCTATTGAATTCACCACTACAGAACTCCAACCCATTATTTGTTCTCAACTTTTTTATTTTCTTTTCAGTCTGATTTTCAACAAGAGTCTTCCACTCTTTGAACTTATCAAATGCATCAGACTTGTTCTTTATGATGTATACCCACACCCTTCGTGAATAATCATCTATTGTTGACAAGAAATATGAGGCGCCGCCAAGTGACAAATCCTTAGATGGCCCCCATAGATGTGCATGAATGTAATCTAGGATCCCTTTTGTTCTATGAATACCCCTAGAGAACCTAACTTTCTTAGCTTTTCCAAGCATACAGTTCTCACATTCACCATAGTCACAACTTACTAGATCTTCTATAACACCTTGTTTCTTAAGTTCACTTAAACCCTGATCACTCATATGCCCTAACCTCCTGTGCCATTACATTGCACAATTTACAGAACTACCCTCTGCCACAGAAACAGAACCTTCAACTACATGTCCATCTAAGACATATATATTATTCTCTTTCCTAGTACCAGACATAATGATCAGTGAACCTCTAACAACTTTAATTTTTCCATCTTTTAAACCTATATAACAACCATTTTTCTCAAAAGTTCCTAAAGAAATAAGATTTCTTTTTAACTCAGGTATATACCTAACATCTGTTAAGTCTATAACAGACTCATTCTTCAACTTAAAAGAGACTGTACCTATACCTTGAATCTGGCATGAACTGTCATCACCCAATTGAACCACACCTTGTTTCTCCAAGATCAAATCCTTAAAGAACTCCTTATGAGGTGTCATATGATAAGAACAACCACTATCTAATACCCAATCAGTCTTTGATCCCTGATTAGCAACCATGTAGACTTCTGTACTATCATAACCATCTTGTGATTCTTCAGATTGAGCACCATGCTTCTTGTTAGACTTGAATTCTGCCTTCTTCTTTCTCCATTCAGGACAATCTCTTTTAAAATGACTCTCTGAATTACATACAAAACATCTCTTCTTTCCCTTAGACTTGGATCTTGATACTGAATTCTTGTTCTTGTGATTTCTTTGTTCGGGTCTACCTCTAACAAACAACCCATCAGCCCCATCATCCCTTGTATCACCCTTCTTGTGCAATTCTTTAGAATTCATAGTAGACACTACATCATCCATTGACAAACTATCTCTCCCAAACATTAAGGTGTCAACAAAATGTTCATATGAAACAGGTAATGAGGCCAAGAAAATAATTGCTTGATCCTCATCATCTATTTCCACCTCAATATTTTCAAGATCAAGAATAATCTTATTAAATTCATCAATATGATATTCAATTGACTTACCAGAATTCATCTGAAACATATACAACCTTTTCTTCAAATACAAACGATTGGCTAACGATTTGGTCATGTAGAGGCTTTCCAATTTAGCCCAAACACCTGCAGCAGTTAGTTCTTTAGACACCTCCCTCAGAACCCTATCTCCAAGACTCAAGATAATGGCACTGTGGGCCTTCTCAAGAATATCTTTCTTTTATTTGTCTGTCAATGCTTCCGGCATATTTGGTTCACCCAACAAAGCATCGGAGATGCCCTGATGTACCAACAGTGCCTGCATCTTAACCCGCCACAAACTAAAATCATTCTTTCCATCAAACTTTTCAATATCAAACTTTGCACCAGTCACCATTGAAGAATCTTCAATCGAATTTCAAGAACCTTCTTCTGAGATCAAGAGCCGAGACTCTGGTACCAATTGTTAACTATTTAGCGGAATTACAAAGCACCAGAAGAAGAACACGATCAAAAGATTACTCGTCTATTATTATGAACAATCAGAACAATTACAATGAAATCGAAATCTGAGAGAGTACTGAGAAAGATTACAAGAAAAATGAATTAAAACTAAATTGAGAAAAAAAAACCCAATTATAACCCTAACCACTTGCTAACGGCTTCAGCATCAATGTTTTTAAGAAATAACAGAAACAGTCCCTGAAGTTACAACTGAATAACAAAACAGTCCCTGAAGTTACAGCTGAGTAACATCTTCAACTTTACCAACTTTGACATAACCAATCTAACTCAACTGTCATTGACTAACTCTTGACCATCTATTCAATTTAGCTCAATATCTAACAGGTGACAAAGGGGTCAAAGTCAACTCAGGTTCTGCTAAATAAGCTAGGAGGCTCAGTATACCAGCATCATAATATTATGTAATTTATTATCGTTATCTGTCTAGTCCTTGTAGATCCTCAATGTCTGAGTTGTGCTGTACATAAAGTATTTGTTGAATAATCACCACTAGTTATTGTTATATCATATCATATATGTATGGTGTGCTATCTAAGTTTACAGAATAATGTTTTGATTAATTGTATTTGGCCCAAATCAATGGTTACATTCAGATGCCACATGCTCTTAATACTGAATATTGAAAGTGTTCTTTATCTGTGAGAAATGATTTATAAACTCAAGAGTGACCCTGATACTGCATGTAACATCCAGTCCCATGTACCAACCGATATTGTTAAGTTTGCACGTGAGCTTACACGGGTTTGATTTTGTTACCCAAGTGGACACTATCACTTCCAAGACCACTCACCTGAAAATCATCAACTTTAAATGCTTTAAATACGCTTAATTGTGAAACTTTCCTCTTATCAAAAGCTAAAAACTTAAAATATATTAAAGACCCGGGTCAGATCAAAACGAAGCGAATAACACAAGAAATAAAAGCAGACTTTGATCCAACTGTCGATCGACACCTCTATTGATAAAAACCGAAATTAATTAACCCTTACATATATGACTTAGAACCCCAAACTTAATAAACTTAAATTCTAACTAAATAACCCAAACAAACCTATAATTGTCTTGAGTTCTTGACCCATCAAGATAACCAACCATAAACAAACAAATAAACCCTAAAAAACCAACTAATTATCACTAATATAATAAACCAACTTAAAGACACAAATGCCCCTTGACCCATTCAGACTCCTTCAGCCTCCTAGCATTCAGACACAAATGCCCCTTGACCCATTCAGACTCCCATTTGATGACAAAATGTGGCTTTTCACAAAACATCAAACTATGTTTAAAAAATTAAAAAAAAATTATATCAGTAACGGGAAACAAAAAATAATTTAACACATAAGTAAAATGTATTACAAAATATTTTATTTTGTCCTAATCCCTCCCCTAGGTATTAAATTGGTGATTGTAAAAATGTAAAGTCTAGTTCTAGGACTCAGGATTTATCTACAAATTACAAACACTAATGATAAATAAAGAATCACTCTTACAGCATCCCAAAATACTATTAAGATACAACCAACATACATACATACATAATATATCTTAATCTTCGGCAGTAAAATCAGGCTCTGCAGGCTTCTGAAGCATCAATGGAGGTAATTTCTCAGCGACTCTTCCTTTCCTCGCACCCTTTTGCCTCAAAGCACGAAGCGCATTGGCTGCAAACCGTGATGCATAAATTGTAGCTCCCAAACTAGGCGAACTCCCACCTGCTCCACTTAAAGCATTTTGCAGCCTATCTTCTTCTTCACGAAGCGAGTCTTCCAACTTCTTCCTACAATGCCGCCGCCATGCCGCCTGTATGAAACAAGCGGCCCATGTCCGCCACTGCTGTGAGTAGAACCTGAAAGTGTGGCGCAGCTGCTTACTGTGGAGTCGTCTGAACTGAGATGCTACAAACTTCAAATCATCAGCCATCAATGCAAATGCCTCAACTTCTTCAAGTGCTTGAACCGTTCGTGTGGAGATGGGGAGGTTGGATGATGTGTGTGGGTCCAACGCCCATGTAAGAAGCTCTTCACCACAAAAATCGCCTGCTTTCAGCTCCTCAGAGTTGAAGAAACCGGTTCGACCACCATTTGTTGTAATGGATAACAATTTGCCTCGCATTACAAAATGCATCTCGTCAACTGGGTCCCCTTCCCTCACGATGTAGCTGTTCTCTGTATAAAGAACGGGTTTCAAGCGGTCACAAAGTGCGTCCATTAGTTGATCATCCATCTTCTCAAACATGGGCACCTGAATGAAAACAAACAACACATCATTTTAAACATGTTTGATTAAGGGATAATTATGCATGCTTTATTAAGGGTAATGCAAAAAGGCAACGAAAGAACTGACCTTCTTTAGAAGTTTCAAACAGAGATGGCGTTTTATATCCCTCCTGAGGTCCTTAGGAAGGTTCCGGATCAAAGTATCTTCATCAACACCTCGTGTTTCCTGCCATTTATATTGTTCGTACCTTCTAATTCGCTCCTTAAGAGCTGGTGGGAGCAAACGGTGGGACATCCACTGCTCTGCATCTCGCCTTTTCACCCTCATTTCCTCCAATCTTATAGTTGTGGATTGCAGGTATGTCTGCAGTAATAAAAAGTTAAAAACACTCATCATTAGATCTTAATAAATACATCCGTGTTTATAAAAATAACAATAACAAATTATGTTTAGATCTCCATTACCAACCTGCATGTTTCCAATGAGAAATGAGAACAAAACTAAACCAGATATAGATATAAACACTGCAAAGCAAATTTCCCAAACAAAGGTGCTCGTTTTCAGGTTTTGACCAAGGGAGCTGCAAAATTGACCAAGAAAACATCATTTAAGGATTTCTGTAAAACCGAAACCACTTGGGAGTTGGGAGTGATTTTGTTCAAACCTCAAATTTTGCAGACCCCACCAGAAACAGTAAAAGAACTTTTGTGGAAAATCGGTTGAGTTCACAACACCAGACTGAAGGGCCGGAAGAAAGATCCCAAAATCATAAGGAGGGTTGTCCATTTCTACTATGGGGCAACTTGCATTCAAATATGCCACATTATGTGTCGCATCATCACAATAAAATGAGGAATGCACACATTCTGATATACTGGTATTAAAATTTGCTGTTATATTCCCACACGCCCGTCGCCAGCAAGTTGTCTCACGTTCAATAGAAAACAAGTACCAGAATGCGCCGAATACCTAGAATCCCAAAAGATAACAGAACACTCAATATTATGTGTACAATATGATATATAAAATCTATAAAATAATATGTGGCACCTCTTACATGACTAGCCAACATGTAAAGAAAGAGATTGAAAGCAGCTCCTGCCCATGCAGTTTCAGTAAGTATCCCAGATGTTCGTGTAACCTCCTTATACAGAGGATAGATTCTAAGCATTCTCGGGATGTACTGAAAAAATACAACGAATTTCAACAAGTCTTTTGTGTTCAAGGATTTTGACCCACCCAGCTTCGGTATAATGATCCATATCACAATCTGATATAATAACAAAAGATCATCAAATCAACAAGCAAAGAAAGATGCAAAACATTTAATCCTAAACAGACGTATCAGTACTGACCTGTGGCAATGGAAGAACCGCAAGAATATCAACTAGAAAGTATGAGGAAAGATACCTCTTTGCTATCGCCCAAGCATCCTCAACCAGAACACCCCTACCAAATACTCTGGAAGAAGGAGGTATAAAACCAGTACGGAACTGAAAGATGATATGAACTATGTAGAAAATATCCGTGAAGGAACGCAAAACACTAGCCGTTATCTGCAACTTATTGTCCAAATCAAGGCACTTCTTGTTATCTTTCACTATTGGAACATAAAAGAATAACGGGTCCACTGAAACAGCAATCACACACGACAGCACGAATATTTTGTTCCACTTTTGGAGGAATTTCCCTTGTGGATTAAGCGTTTTACTCCCGGAACCAAGGCCTCTACTCAGAAGCCTGTTTAATGAATGTGATTCCATCGATCGTTTCAGGCTTTTAACCCCTCCGGAACCATGTTCCAAGCTTTTCCGAAACATACTAGAAACTGAGCCTAAGGCTGTTTTAAATCTCTGTGGAGAACCCCCATTGCTGCTTTTTTCCGATTTCCAATCCTCAAACCTGCTCAGAGTTCAGTTTATCATATATATCATATATGCATAATACAATACACAACAGCAGCATATATAATTCAAAAGCTAACCTCACAAACTTCTCAGGCCGCTGATTCATTGCTATAAATAATGCCCGAAAAGAGTTCCAACTACAGCGTAAACAGCTAAAGAGGCATCATCAACACTTTAAATTAAAAACGGGTGCCTTGAATTGACTCGGAATGTTGAAACGCAGCCACTGGAGACATGTACAAAAACCTATTTAGATGACAACTGAAATATGCAAACTAACCAAAATTCAAAAATACACATCACAATATAGGTATAAAAAGTAAACAAGTAGAAACACTGGTAAATCTAAAAACAAGTAGTACTTTCAGCATACGCACGAATTAGACATAAAAATTTATGGTTCGACAAAAACACAATACAGAGAATAGGCCATCCTCTATGCACCAAAATGCAAAATATCTTATTCATATACAACATAAAATACATCCAGAGAAATAGCAAATTAATATTCAAGTATTCAACCCAGTAACATCTAAACTTTTTAAAAGGAATACAGGATGATTATAGCAAAATAATAATAATAATTTCCCTATGATCTAAGAAAGACAGTCTACATAGAAGTTATCAAACCAACCAGTATAGATCATTTCAAAGTAAGTTGTAATTAGTCAAACAAGCAAACACAAAGACTTACAATTCTGTTCGTATAATCGAACCCACAAGGCAACAAATTCACCCAAATCAAGAAAACCCAATTCAAATTAAAGAACACCCAAGTCAAATTCGACTCACAAATATCTAAAAACAAGAAAGATAACAACTTTAAAGACCGAAAGTGAAATAAATGATAAAATAATATAATAGAAAGTCGTACAAGATGAAGCAGATGTTGAATTGAACAAACAGTGTGTGAAGAGTGCGATTATTTGATGAATGAAATGAAATGAAGTAGCAAGTGATCAACAGAAAATAGATTAATTTGAAGAGGAAGTTTCGTCGATGTTTCTTGCGTTTACCAAGTCGCGATGAGAGAGACAGAGGAGCGGAAGAAATGGGTCGGAAGTCCACCACACCACAATAATAATAATAACTAGACCCGGTTTTTTATGGGTCATGCTATGCATACACGAGCCCCTGGTGTGGGAATAACGCTATACGGCTCGTATAGGGCCTATACGAGTCGTATAGCCCTAACCTATTGACCTGCGTACGAACGTGTCAGTGTGGCAGCTTTTTGCAGTCTATACGAGCCGTATAGATTTTCCAGCTCGTATAGCCTACGTAACTCGTCTAACCTATACGAGCCGTATAGGGTCTATACGACTCGTATATACAGCATGTCAGCATGTACTTTGACCAGAGATTTTTAATTACTTTTCTTGTCTATACGACTCGTATATGTGGTATACGGACCCGTATAGACCAGGTATCAGATTTTCAAAAGGCTATATTATGAAGGCTATATTTCAAAAGTTGAGTTAACATGAGCCAAAACATCCACACCAAACTATTTTATAGTAATTATATTTCAAAAGCTTAGATAACTCATATATGTGTCAACCAAAATGGATTGCATTACCACATCTAAAAAGTCGTTACCCCGAAACGCTCATGTTGTAAGTAGGTTGTTATGTATATTTTTATTTTGTAACCAACTCGGGTGTTGTTTTTAATATTTTGTAGTTTAAAATTGAAAAAAAAAACTATACGAGTCAAATAGACCCTATACGAGTCATATAGCCCTATACAAGCCGTATAGGGGCTATACGATACAAAAGAATAAATCCTGCTTGAATATCACTTGACCATGCACCTATACAAGCCGTATAAAGCCTATACGACTTGTATAGGCTATCCTTGGTGTATGAATAACCAACATGGTATATGTATAACCCAAGCCTTTTTTATACACCCTAGCCCCTTTCTTTTTAGGTTGTTCCCTGTTTCCGATCCTCGTAAATACAACTATCTTGATTCAGTGTTATATTTGTTGTAGGGATATACCGTATATTGACACAGTGTTTGAGTGAGTTCAATATTTTGAAATAATAAACATTTGAAGACTTGTAAATTCACATTATCTTGATATAATGTGTTGAATAAGGTAATGACTACCTTAGACCAGTAATTTGTGATCTCTATCGTTTAGAGAGACATCTAGTGAAGAAAAATGTCGATCAGAGGATCGGAACATTCACAATCCGAATATCCAAAATGTTTCAAAATCACCATCCGAATCAAATCCGAAAATCTGGATATTCAAGATTAGATATGTGAATTTTCGGATACTTCGAATTTGGACTTTTGGATATTTCAAATTCTAATTATTACCTTATAGTTAAGTTTTGAGTATTAAATGTGTGTGGAGAATGATAGAAAATTATGGAAAGATATCAACCAATGGGAGAGAATCATCTCAAACTTAAGAAGTGTTTGAAGATTTATTAGAGATGTATGAAAAATATTGGATGAGCTTTTTATTTCACACTTTTTAATATATATCTTAATTTATATATTTAACACAGAAAAATAAACAAAAGTACATAAATTTTATTAGTTCATAATATTAAAAACATTAAATGAATACAATAATTAAGAAATATTTTTTCATTAAAAAACAACTTAAAAATACTATTTTTAATTCTAACAACTTTTAATTTCCATTTTCTTTTTTCTTTGTTGTTAAGTTTTATAAAAAGCATGTTTTGCAATTTCGAATATATTTGGTTGACAAAATGATCTCTTGCACAAAATAATCAAACAAATGCTTTCAAAACCTAAAGTGTCATGATTTTTGATGTCCATGTCTTCGAAAAACTGGATCCAAGCCTTTTACCGATGTTACTTCTTGTTGGTAGTTCCATGGTCATGGTAATCTCCGAAACCTGGTTCGGGAACATGATTTAGTTACATCACGTGAAAATATTTGTAGAGTATGAAGTAGTATTTTTGGAGAAAAGATGTAAATATATTATATAAGTAATAGAAGAACATAACATATTTTGGTGTACAATAACTGAAGAAATATGTGTTAATTAACAGAGTTATTTTAAGAAAATGTTTAACTATTTATCTTTTATTTATTAAATTTTTATGAGAGTTTTTAGGAAATTCAAATTGTCTCACCATCTTTGGTATCCCATACCCAAAGTGTCTACCCGGAAGCTATAGGCAAATGGTTAGTGGCAATGCAACAGACGAATCCGAGCCTCCCAATCCCAAGCCAAATGGCGCAGGAACACCCTTATACTTTCTTTGCTATTTTAAATATGTGAAATACATTTATTTTTCTAGAATAATGAATGACAGACAAAAACATACTATTTATTATCAATTAATTGTGGATAAAATCAATGTTTTCAGACCCGGCCCGGGCGTTGACCCGGACGTCTTACCGGATCAAAGGTCGGACCGACCCGGGAGGGCGGACCGGTGTTTGACCCGGATGACGTCATAAATAATTTAAATAAAAATTAATAATAACAAAAAATAATAATCACAAACTTTAATGTTTATTTATGTTTCATACATTTTTTTTAATATATATAATATATATTTGATCAATAATGACATCAATAAAGCTTGGTTGGTTGGATCATGGGTAGTTATTAAAGCTTCTATCTAGAAAATGACCCAAGTTCGAATCCCACCATATACATTTCATTTTAGATTTCATAAAAAATGAGTTTTACCGGCTGACCCGCCAGGTCACCGGGTCCGGGCCGACCGCCAAACCCGGCCGGGTTTTTCGAAAACAGGTCAAATGCCTCACCCGGCCCGGTTCTGAGACCAGGTCCCGGGGCCGGGTTTCAAAACATAAAACATAACAAAACTCACTTAATTTATGTTGTTTTCTCTCCCTCCTACGTGTTTTACCCAGTCATATAGCACAATATAAATAAGTTTCACTAATCTATCTAGTACTCCGTATCTTTCTATAAACAATTTAATGAACTTTGAAATTTTAAATGTATTATTTTCTGATAACTAATGTATCATATTTCCTTATCTTTAGGTTTAATTTTTTAACAATTCAATATGAAACCATTTAATCCCTTAATACTTTAATAATTAGATATATATCCATCATAACTTACTAGACTTGTAGGTTTCAATCAACATTCTTTAATTTCTTCAAAAGTGGCTTGTATTAAAATAAAAAATAATATTTAAAGTTTGTTTGAATATATATGAAAATTTGTTTAACGAACTTTTTTGTTTTTTACTTTCATCTTTTCTAGATGAAGTTATATAATACACTCTATGACTCAAATACAAATTTGTGAGAATTATATAAATAACAAGAGAATTTTATGTTAACAAATATAATTATTATTATTCTATAATTTTTAAACTAGAGTAATTATTATTACATTAATTTATCTTTTATAACATCATTATTTTAGTTTAAAACTGTAATTATACTAGTTATTTATTTCATTAGTAGATTAATTTTATTTATACATATCTCTTTCCATATAATATAACACTTAAGTATGAAATTAAAAAAAAAAAAAAAAAAAAGTTAAAAGGAAACATGAATAACTAAAACGAACATCAGCTAACCGGTTTTCTTAACTAACCTGATTCCATGAATTAGGTTTATGAAAACAAGATTTAGTTTAGACTTTAGACGATTAATTTAACAAGATATTATTTGTTTTCTATGAACCACGACACCCAAACAAGGACTCAAGGTACGGTTGTTTAGGTATTGGTGGGGACCATTTTATTGGATATTAATTTTTTAGACGAAAACTTTAATTAGTTAATTCCAAAGTGGATAATTGTCATTGAACGTTCTTGTTGTCTCTAAGGCTATGTGTAGTGGAGGGGCTACAATTAGGGGCGAATTGTGACACGTGACGCTCAGTCAGCATGGAGTGGAAATTTGTTTTTGGGTGTAATGGTGTAGGGGCTACAAGTGGGCTCACAGTGTGTTTTTTTTATTATTTTCTTTTTATGATTAAACTAATCAAATAAAAACCAATTTATTTAAATAATTAAATAAAAATGCATCAAAATTAAAAAGAAATACAAAAAAAAACATAACTAAAAAAAATACATAACTAAAAATATTAAAAAACATAACTAAAGAAAAAAATAAAAAAAAACATAACTAAAAAAGAAACTAATATGAGTAATATTCGCGCATTTTTTCACGTCGGCGTTGAAACAATAATGCGGCATCCTCGTGAAACCCATCCGCTTTGAGAGATTCGTAGTCGTCTTTCATTTGTTTTAATTCGAACGTCTGGTTCAGCTTTTCTTGTTATTTGTTGGATGCTCGAAGGTCGGCTCCAATTACGGTGGCATTTGTTTCCAAACGACCGACCAACTCGTTTATTTCAACGGGCTCCGTATTGAATCGTGTTGACGACGAAACTTCCCCCTTATTTTTCCTCGATCTCCCGCGTGGTCGAGACAACTCCTCTACCTCATCTTCGTCGGGTATATTCAAATCTTTGGCTAAATTAACCGTTTCGTCCAGGAAAAAACTACGAGCATATGAGGGTGTGTTTGGTGTGCTCGGATTTGTCCGTTTAACAACGGTTATTTCAATATAATATTATTATTTTTCTTCATTGCAGGGCGACAAGATTACCCCGCCCCTTTTCGCCCAATTATTGTCGGGGGGGCGCTGTTCTACCATTTTACCGCCCCATTTACGCCCAAAGTGCCTAACCAACAACTTCTTTTTTTAAACGATTAATAACGGATAAAATTTTTTATTGTTTTTTATCGAATTACAAAGAATGTCCTTTATGTATGTACCAGATTTCAGTTATTGCCCTTTATCTTTAAAAATAACATGGCTTGTACTTTACGTTTTTTGAATGCTACACTGTTTGTCCTTTGACCCTAACTCAGTTAGATTTTCTCGTTAAATGAGATCATGTGACTTGCACATGAGGGTATATTGGTCAATTTATCCATAATTAAAAACATTTTAATAACAAATTATATTTATATGATTATTAAACATAAAAATTAAAAGTCCTTCCTTTTATCTCTCTCTCTCTCTCTCCTGCCACCACTGTCATCATCAAACCTCACCACCATCGTCACCAATAACACCCTAGTACGGCCAGCCTAAAACCAGATCCCGTTTATGCACTCATAGTTCTTCTTCCCTTTTTGAATCTCACCATTGGCGGCAACCTAATTGCTTCCGATGGCCGTTTCATCATTCCATCGATGTTCGTCACGCTTGTCTTGCTCTTCTTCTCGCCGGAATTATCATCTCCTCTATTCCCCCAATTCGCGTTCCCGAGGGCCGTCAATGTATCAGAGCTTTGTCGTAACGCAATCCGTTTACTGAACAGAGCAGGTTGCGCTCTGCCCTTCGATGATGTATTTAGCGGCCGGATAACTTTAGACTTCGCTGGAAACAATGGAATGACCGGAAAAACCAGATCTAATGGTTGAGCTTTCCAGATGAATTAGTTCGATAGTCTAACCCTAGGGCATCTTTTCTGATCTGTAAAAATCTCAATGCTTTGTCTTTGTTATCGTCATGTGTAATAAATAACGTTTTCTATGAATCTCATTGCTAATTGAAGGTTTGTTATGAATTTTGAGTGATATGATTGAGTGATTGAAATCGAAGTGGAAATTTGGTTGAATTGATTGGAGATTCGTGAAGGTGGGCTAGTAGTTAGGGCTGTTCAAAGAGCTCACGGTTCGAAGCTCGCTTAAAATCGGCTCGATTGTAAACGAGCCAAGCCTAGCTCGACTCGATTTCTAAACGAGCCGAGTCTGAGCTAGCCCCGGCTCAACTCGAGCTCGCTCGATAGGCTCGCTCGATTGGCTCGAACAATTTTATTTTAATTTATTACATACATGCACATAATTATCGAGCCCAATTATTTTAACACATGGGCTTTCCTTTAATCCAGCTCAATTTCTTTTCTCACTCCATAGTTCCATATACTGAGTAACTGAGATATGAGACTTCATAATTCACACACTCAATAATTAGTATACCTTCCATTTTCCACCCTAACCCTAGTCGCTCATATTCACCTCCGTCGCCGGCCACCGCCCATATTCACCTCCGCCATCGGCCGTCGCTCATAGATAATACTTCTCTGCTTAAATTTGTATTTGGTTTGGTTTAGACTTGTTGAACATATTTTGTTTTCGATGGTGTTATTAGACGTATTTATTTAGTTAGTATTTGGTTGGTGTTGATCTTAACGTCACATTTATTTAGTTTAGCTTAATGGTTGCATATAACTTTTATTTTTACAGGTAAACTCGAGCCAAATCGAGCCGAGCCGAGCCAGCTCGATTTAAAACCGAGCCGAGCCTGAGCTCAAATTTTTAGCTCGATTAAGAGCTTGGGCTCGGTTCGATTTAAAACCGAGCCGAGCTTGACCTCAAACTTTTAGCTCGATTAAGAGCTCGAGCTCGAGCCGAGCCAGCTCGATTAATTGTCGAGCCGAGCTTGAGCTAGCCTTGGCTCGGGCTAAGCTCGTGAACAGGCCTACTGGTAGTGGTGGTGTAGGATGGTATGGAATTAATTTGTTTTTTTGTGATTTAATATAATGTTTTTAATTAAATGGGTAAAATTACCAATATACCCTAATGTGCAAGTCATATGATATCATTTAACGAGAAAATCTAATTGAGTTAGGGTCAAAGAACAAACGGTGTAACATTTGGAAAACATAAAGTACAAGCCATGTTATTTTTAAAGAAAAAGGACAATCACTGAAATCTGGTACATACATAAAGGACAATCTTTGTAATTCTGTCTTTTTTTAGGGTGGTTATATACAAACACCCGCCCCTAGTGTGTGAATAAGTCTATACGACTTGTATAAGGCTTATATGAGTTGTATAACCCTAACTTATTGACATGCGTACAAACGTGATAATATGGCAGCTTTTTGCAGTCTATACGAGCCGTATAGATTTTCCAGTTCGTATAGCCCACGTAACTCGTCTGACCTGTACGAGCCGTATAAGGTCTATACGACTCATATATATATATATAGCATGTCAGCATGTACTTTGACCAAAGATTTTAAATTATTTTTTGGTCTATACGACTCGTGTAGGTGGTATACGACCCGTATAGACCATGTAGCAGATTTTCTTTCTCCAACCATGTAAGATTTGTTTGTTGCTTTGTAAGATAATACCAAAAGTTATATGGTTGATTGTAACATTTGGATATAAGTCTAAAATATGATAGATTTGTCTAATGATTTATATTTTTCTATAGAAAGTTGTTTGACTAATTGTAATATTGGGATTTAATAATCTAGTGAAAATAATATAAAGAGGTGTTTTAAGTTTTTCAATTTTTATTATTCTTGTTCTTTCTTAGTCTCTTTTCTCATAATTTTAACCGAGTGGAGTTCTTCACAACAATATTTGACAATAAATATGAAGAAAGTATTTTAGTGGAAATTATGGAGTTGCCGGTGATGAAAATTATGAAGCTATCGGTGGTTAAAATTATGAAGCTACCGGTGATGAAAATTCAAGCAACATACCATTTTTTCAACCGATAAAGTAAAATCATAAAGTACTCTAATCTAACTTTTTTTTTCAATCGTATATATTACCTTTGCTAACAAATAATTTTCATTACAGATATTTATATCTCTTGATGAATTGAAGAACTGGGCTCAAAAAGTAGGTCGGGAGAATGATGTCGTCGTAGTCACCAAACGAACGAAGAACAACGCTGCGGGGGATGTGATAAAAATATTCCTTAAGTGTGATCGCGGTGGAGTATACAAGTCAACCGCGAAAGTTAGACGTCCGGGTACAAGAAAAACTAATTTTTTGTTTCAATTAGTTGGAAAATATATACCACAATAAATACAACGGCCGAGCATTACTGGTGAGCCATGGTGACCACAACGCTCATGTTGTACGTAGGTTGTTATGTATGGAACAAAATATTTACTTTTGAGTTACGTGTTTTTATTTTGTAACCAACTCGGGCGTTATTTTTAATATTTTGTAATTTTAAAATTGAAAAAAAAAGTATACGAGTCGTATAGCCCTATACGGCTCTTATAGGGTCCATACGATACAAAAGAATAAAACCTGACACTGCTGATTGAAAATGACTTAACGATGCACCTATACGAGCCGTATAGAGCCTATACGACTCGCATAGGCTCTCCTGGTGTTTGAATAATCTACTTGGTGCGTGTATAACCCAAGCCTTTTTTTAACAACTAAGCTTGTTTTTTACACAATACATAGATTAAACACGTAACTTCTTATTTTATACTCAAATCATCTTACCACCTCATCATCATCAAAGTGGGATTGACAAAATCTTTCATTTTTTTATATATTTTTTCTAAAAATAACCATCTTTACTTTCATTATATTTAATGTGAAAACATGTAAACTTATCCATTAACAGTAATACTTTTTATAAATGATTTTTAGTCAAATACGATTGTTAATATAAAAAAAATCAGCAACATAGGGAATACACCAATCAAAAACGTTAACTATTAAAAAATTACTTAATAATAGAAAAACTAAGAAAATATCTCTTCATTAAAATAATACACCACCCAAAAGAAATATTTATTTAAATCCAATTGTGGTGCCAAAGAGACCAGGCCTAGAAAAAGGAAAGGTAATGAGCACTATAACTCTACAAGTGATTTATAGTGGATCACAAGAAAAATTAGGCGGGATAATCAGATCTCAACAGATCTCAACAGGGGTAAACAAATGGTAACGAGTATTAATATTAAAGTCTTTTAATGTCGATATAGGTATCAGGTTCTAAAGAAAATTCAGGATCAATTTCGGTATATATCTAATTTTTGCTTACGATACTAGTATCAACCCGATACGATACTGAACCGACCGCTTTCAGTATCAGTACTGAATTTTTGAAAGATTCAGGATCGATATCGGTTCAGAGTTAAGCTCACTATATCTTATTGTAGGTTTTAGGTACCTTATTGAAAAACATACACCTTTATTAATATGAAATTAGGATATTTGTGATACATGAGGAGTAAATGACGAGTTTTTGGTCGTTTATATCATGAGAGCTTAGATTATTTATCTTTTGTCTTGAGCTATGTAGTTTAAAATAATTCCAACTTGTTATAACTTATGTTATCCAAATAGAATTTGCCTTATATTAATTTTTCATTGTATAAACTTTCATATATTAAATAAAAGAATCCAATTACAACAAAGAAGTTGATAAGCGGGTAACAAGCTGCGCCGCCACCTCATTTTAAATAACAAATTCGATTATACTGAAAACAAAGTTATAGTTTTTTGACGTTGATAACTTACTGGCAAATAGAATGTATTTCCTATTTCATTTTTGTATGAAATTAGTAAATTAGACCACATTCACTTTCAACATTAATTTTGCTTCTTTTATTTCTATCATAAAAGCATTATAAAAACAAAAACAGGTTAAATTTCAACAAAATTTACCCTCACTCTCATCAATTTTATCGATAAGATTGGTTACTACCCCAGTACTACCAGTCTCAAACCGCATCAAGACAAACCGACAAAAAGCCAAAAAGCATGGCAAAACGGTAATTAGTTAGATATCAGAGGGCATATACAGATCCACTGGAGATAACACACACGACGATAACAAAAGGCCGACTGGCTGTCTCATGGAGTAGACATGGTGGTGGTCTTGAGTCTCTGAGTCGACTCAACTTAATTACTTAATTCATATATCATCATCATCCATCCGGTGATCGGTGTCCGTACAAGATGAGCAATATTAGTGGATTCAACAATTTGGAGATGGAATGCATTAAAAAACATCACAGACACCAAGACCAGATTGCCGATAATCAATGCTCTTCAGTTCTCCTTAAACACATCAAAGCCCCTCTTCATCTCGTACGTAACCCATCTTCTCTTCTTTATTATTATTATTATTATTATTATTATTATTATTATTATTATTATTATTATTATTATTATCTATCTATCTCACATCTTTTTTTTTATTGTGTTTTGAAATGTGTTATTTCAATTTAATTAGGGGCAATTAATAGCAAAACTAACTCATTTAAAAATTGCCCGTTAGTTATATTAATTAATAGTATGAATAGGATTTGGGAAGTTGTGTTGTTGGTTGGAATTTGAGTAATGTTAGTTAGTTATGTGACAGGTTTGGTCATTGGTTAGGAGATTTGACCAACCACAAAAGTACAAGCCATTTGTTAGCAGATGTGTTGCTCAGGGGTATCTTGAGATTGGTAGCCTTAGAGAAGTTGATGTTAAGTCCGGCCTGCCCGCTACTACCAGCACCGAGAGGCTGGAACTCCTTGATGACAACCAGCATATCTTTAGCATTCGCATTGTTGGCGGTGATCATAGACTCAGGGTAATTGATTTCATATTCTTAATTAGTAGGGATATATGATGTTGATTTTAAGGTTAGGCCTGTAAATGAACTGAACGAACACGACAAGGACATGTTCATGTTCGCTTATACTTTAAACAAACATGAACAGTTTATCGGACAAATATTTGTGTTCGCGTTTGTTCGTTTAGAAAATGAACATGTTCATATTCGTTTATGTTCATTCATTTATAATCTAAACAAACAGTTCACGAACATAAATGAATATATTTGAACAAACATAAATGAATATATATGGACAGACGATAACGGACAAAAACAAACATAAATGAACAAACAAACAAATAAATGAACACACATTTTTGTTCATGTTCGTTCATTAATTTAAATAAACGAACTTCCCGCCGAACGGTTCACAAACAGTTCACTGAATGTTCGGTTCGCTTACAGGCCTATATATGATATAAACTGATTGTGCGTTTTGTTCCAGAACTACTCATCAGTCATCACAGTCCATCCGGAAATTATTGAAGGGCGTCCTGGGACACTAGTGGTGGAGTCGTTTGTGGTTGATGTGCCAGAAGGGAATACCAAGGATGAAACATGCTACTTTGTTCAAGCATTGATCAAGTGCAATCTCAGGTCTCTTGCTGACGTGTCTGAACGCCTTGCAGTCCAAGACAGGACCGAGCCTATTGACCGCATGTAGATGTGAGACCAGACCAGAGCAGGCTGTTGTACCACGGATGAAGCTTCTTTGAAGGCTGTTGGCTTTTGGTGACTGACTGGTACATGCTGTTCCTCCATTCGTGTTAGTTTCAGTGTTGTCATGTTGGACTATCTGTCTCTAGCCTTAAGAACCACACTTGTATAAGATTAAAATTGCTAAATGGTTTAGTCAACCAAGGACAAACACAAAGATTTTGTTGTTGAAGTTTCAGCTCTGCTGGTCCAGTTGTGAATAAATATGGTGAAAACTGAAAACAAGTATCTTATGCGTTACCAGACTTTTTTAGTTCATGTAGTATAACTTGAAGTCTATACCAACTCGTGCAGTTGTTGTGACCATTTTAGACATAACTCGATTTAGTCCTAATCAAATTGATACTTTTTAATAAGGTTAAACTACTTTTGACACTAACCTGGTTTAACCCAAGCCCAGTTTAACATGTTACCTAATATGACACGAACCCGTTTTGACCCAAGCCCAGTTTAACATGTTTCCTAAATTTGACACGAACCTGTTTTGACCCAAGCCCAGGGTAACAAGTTACCCGGACTGCCTGCTCTGTCAAGTATATCTAATAACATTAGTGCTTAGTGCTTACTTTGGGCTTTAAAGATGTGGTAAAACATGCAATCCGATACCGGATTACTGGGCAAGTTATGCATTTTTAGTCCTTTGTTATATTTTTATCGAATTTCATGTATTCAATGAGTTTACATATAAGTAAACGTTTATGATTATAAAAGCTTCGAATAACATTTAATTTGTCTCATTTTTAGTTAAATATTATACGAGAGAATGAGATGGTCCATTTTTCGATCAATAGGTGGAAATTACCTTAGAACAACATGTTAAGTTGTTTTGATAAATAAATGATGAGATGTAGATATGCAAAGCAAGAAATGACAATGATTGCAACATCTTTGTATAATTAACAGTTAATTGCCCTTGTACCTGTTTACTGACTTCTATTAAGGTCTCCTTTTGCACATCTTCTTCAACTAGCCTTGCCCTTGCCCTTGCTTGGAAGAAGAATAAGAAACCACTTTCATGTCTCGTAGTCCAGCGGTGTATTTGCCCCTTGTCGCCCAAATTTGTAGTCCCACTGCACATAACCTAACAAAATGGAAGGTAAAACAATACGTACAACATTTTCTTCATCCATGTTTTCAAACTGTTTATTAACAACTAACGTGGCACAAATATGGTTACAAAAACCACACTGATACGCTACTACCATAATTTTTTTCTTTTAAATATGTAAAAATGGATACCAGAAACAACTGATTTATTTAACACAACTAAATATATTACAATTAATTCGCCCTGCTTGCGGTGCGTGCATATAATGTATATATGTGTGAACCCTCGGGTGGGCAAAAGTAAAATTGCACTAATTTTAACGTTATTTTACTAATCTCGTGAAAATAACGTTAAAAGTGGCAGAAGGTTAATCAGGCATCGTGTGGTGGCGTTGATAGCCGAAAGACAATGGTACATGCACCAATCAGCCTGTGTCTCGATGATTGAGTGCTATGTGCCTTATGTCCAAGGCTTGATGCAAAACTACTATCCAGCCGGGGGTCTCATCGGAAGCAGCCTCTCTATCCCTATGGGGTAGGGGTAAGGCTGTCTACATCTTACCCTCCTCAGACCCTACCATAGCTTGGCTATTGGTGGGATATACTGAGTACGATGATGATGATGATGATGATGATGAAATCTATTACAATTAATACAACGGAAGAAATCAAGAACAAACACTACAAGATCACCAACACAGTGACCAGGGCCGTCTCCGAGAATGATAAAAAAAATTTAGGCCTCGTGCGAGATAGAATTTGGGCCTCCTCTTTATAATACAAACTCATCAGTTAAACCACAATACAATTGCTTGGAGGTAGTTTTGAGGAAAAAAAACCTTGTGTATACGCGGCCCTTTGTCAGCTTTGCTCTTTTTTTTTCCATCTAGCTACTTTTTACAATTTTCTTTTCGCATTGAAGGGGTATTTGTATTTGAGAACGAGAGGTGTTATTTCTAAACAAAAACAAAAATATTTAGAGTTTTAGTTATTGATGTTATGAAACCAATATTACATTTTGATTTGGCTTTATAAACCCATTGTTAAGTTTATTCAATTTAAAAAAAAATCGCATACAAGGTTTCATGGGGTTTTGAGTTTTTACAATAATACCTATAGACAAACTCACAAAAGTTAAATGAAAAAAAAAGGTGGTTTATTTAGATTAATTGGACAGGGCCACAGGGGACGTGTTTGTGTGTTACAATTTAATAATCCACTTAAAAAATGCTGCTATATAATTCAAGGTCTTCCTACTATTTTCTCTTTATTTAATTTAATTAAATTGGATTTGGGCTTTATATAAGTTAAAGAAAACCTTTGGCCCTTTAAGTATTTGGGCCTCGTGCTTGTGCACGGGCTGCACTGCCCAAGAACCGGGCCTGACAGTGACCTTCAATCTCTTAGTAAATCTAATAGACTAGCAGTTCATCAACATGACGAACCTAACTGAAAAATGAGAAGACTCAATAATGTGTGTGTTAATAAGGTTATGATCCCAACCCACGTTCATATACATTCTCAACAAGTCTCCGGGTGGGATCTATTTACCTACTTTTGAAGGGCATTTAAGCATTCATTTTCAAAATTACAGTGGAAAACGGAGTACCTCATTGGATTCAATATCTCTATAGGGTAAAGAAGGTTCAAAAATAAGTAGCAAAAACTTTCATTTGGTAAATTTGAGAAAAACCTGAAAACAATATTGATGGGCCTAATCTTTCAACACTTCAGGCCCATAAGCAGCAATTCCAGCCATCCAGCCCAATGCTCCAGCTCAAATATCAAAGACATCATCAAACATATGAAGCAAATTGCACATCTCAACAACATTGTGTTATTAGAAGCTCCTTTGTGAACACATCGGCCACTTGGCTTTTAGAGTGTATGTTTCTTGTTTTTATACCACCTCCTGCAATTTTTTTCTTTAAGAAAAATCTCACAATATTTAGTTATGTCATGAAAGACGGGACTAGCCGCAATAGAAATTGCAACAATACTATCACAAAACAAGTTTATAGGCAAACTAACTTTTATTTAAAGTTTATTCAACAAATTTATGATCCATATGACCTCACATGTTGCAACACACATAGCATGATCGATATTAAGTCTTAGCAAAAGACCTAGACAAAGTTGCTTGTTTCTTACTTTTCCAAGAAACTAAAGAGTTTCCGAGAAATATACAAACTCGGTAACAAATTTTCTTGTTTCCAAATATTTGGCCCAACGAGAATCTACGTACACCTTCAACTCCAACCTTTGATCTTTGCTAAATAAACACCATTTCCAGGTGACCCTTTTAGGTACCTGAGTAATCTTAAGTTAATTTTCAAATGTGAGTTAAAAGGACTATGCATGTACTGACTTAAGTAATGTCCGTACTACGTGATGCATAAGCAATATCAGGTCTAGTGTGAGACAAGTGAATCAAATTGCCAACAAGTTTTTGCTAGCCAGTCATATTTCTTAACAACACATCATCCTTTTTACGCATGCTTGAAATAAAATGTTGCTCAAATGGATTACTCACTAGTTTGCAACCAATCATGCCATACTCAGCAAGTAAGTCAAGCCAGTATATTCTTTGGGACAAGCACACACCAACATTAATCTTAATGGCGTCGATACCAAGAAAATATTTAAGTTCACCAAGTTCTTTATTCATAAATTTTGTTTTAAAAAATTTATGGACTTCTAGTATCTCAAACTCAGAATTTCTAGTTAATACTATATCATCTACATAAACAAGTAATACAAGAAACACATATTTACCAGTTTTAGCAAACATTGAGTAATCACACATACTTTGTACAAAACCAAGTTCAACTAGAACATTTACAAGTTTCTCAGTTCACATTCTAGGTGCTTGTTTTAACCCATATAGTGACTTTTTATTTAGTTTACACACTCTAGACTCACGTTTAGAAAAAATAACCATGAGGCAAGTCCATATATACATCTTCAATAATATTACCATATAAAAAAGCATTATTAATATGTAATTAATATAGTGACCAATTATTTTGAATTGCTAAAGATAATACAAATCTAACTACAACCATTTTCACAGCACATGAAAATGTTTCAAAGAAATCTTTTCTTTTGGCTAAACCGTTAGCCACTAGCCTAGTTTTATATCTTTCAATTTAACCGTGAACTTATAACTTATTTTTATATCCACTTACATCCTATTGTTTTATTTTATATATCCACTGATATTTTATTCATAGAAATGACCCGGGTTTACAAGATAAAATATAAGCCCAATGGAGTCCCGCCGTAGCGAAGCTAGTAACCGTAAGATCTCTTTTAACGGTTGTTGTGAAGCGAATATGACATTTTCACCAACTACACGCAAATAATACCTTCATGGTTATCTTCACGAGGACGTAAAACAGGTGACGTTTTTGCTGCTGCCCTTTATGTGGATGATGGTATTATTGTGTGGTATAGTTTGACCAAAATACAAGAAACTAAGACTTACCTTTGAATAAAAAAAAAATTAGCATCAAGGATCTTTAAAGTTTTTTCTTGGAATTGAGGTACGAAGGAAGGAATGGTGTTGAGCCCACTATAATCTAGACATCCTTAAATATACTGGAATGATGGGGTGTCGACCGAGTTCATTGCACAAGAAACACAATTTGAAATTTGGGCGATGTAATGAAGGACCATGGGCTTGGTTTGAATCGATACTGACAATTGATAGTGTGTCTCCTCTACATACAAAACCACTAGGCCCTAAGTAGCTTATGCGGTTAATGTCTTAAGTCAATTTGTTGGCGACCAAAGACAAAGTCACATAGAAGCTGCCAACCGAATCCTTTGATACCTTAAAGACACTCCTAGACAAGGTATCCTCATTCCAAAAAAAGGATGCGCCACTCTCACAACCTGTTGTGATGCTGATTGACCTAGGTGTCCGATCACCAGAAGATCTAAAATCGGGGAGCACTTTTTTTTTTTTGTGGGGGGGGGGGGGGGGGGTGGCTTCCATCTCATGGTTAAAAAAAGAAGCAGTCGGTCGTCTCTAGGTCATCGACCAAAGCCGAATATCGGACAATGGCAGATTCGCATGGTGAAATCCTGTGGATGAGATGACTTTTGAGTGAAATTGGCATTTCCCCGACTAGCACAACTCATATGATTTGTGATATCCAAGCGGCTCACCATATAGCAAACAACATTGTTTTTCACGAACGCACTAGACATGTTGAGATGGATTGTAATATTGTTAAAGAACAAGTTGAATCGAAGGAGATACAACCCATGAAGATTAACACCGAAACACAGATCAATAACATTCTAAGAAAACCATTGGGAACACAACGATCTCGAACACTACTCAACAAGTCGGTCATTCAAAACTTCATGCTCTCCAACTTGAGAGGAGGGGGGGGGGGGGGGGGGTTATATTTGAAAATGATCTCACTCATTGTTATAGTCAGACTGATTTTTCTATACCATTACGATTTTGTTAATGTTGCATGTTGGTTGCCCAACAGTCACACCACCGATTATCTATACCATCGAACCGTGGTTGTCGTTGCCTCTCAAAACCGCACCGATCCTTCTGGTTGTTTTTGTGATATGCCTTCAATCGATCGATTGTTTTAGTTTTTTCAGCTAAAATCTATCCGTTCATTGAAGTTTTTAATTCTCGGACTTGCTGATGCTAATAATTAATTGTTGTGTGTTTGGTCAGAGTGCTACTAATGATTGGGCTGTTTGAGTCTTCTGATTTCTGGCTTTGGTTTGGCCAACCTAATATATGTACTTCACCTGCTAGGTATTTTCAGCTTGTTCGATATTGATCAAGTAGCTTTGATACATATTGTTGGATATGCAACCGACATTAAGCAACCAAACCCACCGAACACAATGTTTTGAGATTAACCAAACCTCAAACTCTTTTATGTATTATAAATAAACTCGATTAAAGTACACGACTTACTTATTAGACTTTAACTAAATTTCAACCACTTGGATAGTCTTCAGTTATCTTCTTATTTTCGAATTTCTTTTCCTTCTCTTTCAGAATTATTGGCCGCCAAATGGCCAATGTTATATATATGAAAAGTTAGAAGAGGATATTCACTTTAAGTTGATTATATATATAGAACATACTTTTCAATTTAGTACAAGTATATATGGTAACTTGTAAATAAGTTTAAGCTGATTATATAAGACTTCTACTAGTATTTTCATCACCGATATTTACAGCATATAAATGAAGCTCATGAAAATGTGGAACAATAAATTGAACAAAACATAAAGACAAAGATCGTCAAATACAAATACAACAGTTAAACTAATCAACTGTGATATACAATTGTCTAAACTAAGATCTGTTAATTACTCATGAGTAATAATTAACACGTACATAAGTGATTAATTAAACTACTTTTACAAAACAAAGAGGAGCTAGGTTAGGTCTTGAACATGTGATATCAAAAATCTCCAGAAACTGCCTTTATCTTCTTTAACTTGTTAATTAGTTTGTATTTTGCTTTGACATCATGCCCAATGCAAAAAGCACATGCTCAATGTATCAGGTATGATCTCAAGACAACAATACTATCCTTAAACAAAAAAAGACACATTTAAGTATAAAAATAAGGCAGATGATCGAGACTCATGAATACTACTGACTAGCTAGCAGAATGTCTGTTGGATATGTTGAACCAGGTCCTCCGCGCTTAACTGGCATTCAATTCCAATCTATTACAAATCAATTAATAATCGTTAGGTACACACATATGGAAGCTCGCATGCATGCATTTATTCATGTTGTTTAAATGGGATTTTAAAAATTAAGTCTACATATATGATATATATATATATATATATATATATATATATATATATATATATGACTGACCTTGATGGTGAAGGAATTGACCATAGTTTCATCAACAGTGTTAATGCCTGCCTGGAGGATTTCAAGAGAGAGGTCTTCAAGAACCGAAACGATTTTGGTTGCTTGGCCTGGCAAGCTCGGTGAGATAGTCTTTAGAACAAGATTTGAGCCTAAGAACTTCACCTCAACATCAGCAATGGATGATTTTGAATTTGCAACAAGGTCGTTGTTAACAATAAAGTTCGAGTTTGATGAAGAGCTAGAAGGTGAAGGCAAGTTAGCTATTGATGATGGTTGTAAGTAAGATGAAGTTAAAGGTTGCTGAAACCTAGGTCTATAAGGGCTCATTGGTTGTGGGGTTCTTGGGCTAATAGGCAAGAGTGGTCCGGGGCTTAGAGGCGGTTTCCGGGGGCTGAGGGGTGAAGGCCTGGGGCTTAAAACATCACTGTAAACTTTCCTTTGCTTTTTTGCTTCTAGTGATTGAACGACTTGTTGCAATTCGGTGATGTAATCAACTACTCCTCCAATTATTGATGCTTGATCACCCTACATTTCAAAACAACATAATTTAGTAAAAGAAATATAGTTGGTTGCTTACCAGATAGTTTTTTATAATATAGCTGTCGTTCTAAATAAAAATTTTCCTTATACCCTTTTGACATAGAAGTAAGGCATTAATGAACGGAGAACGGTTAAGTGTTCGTTCATCTGCTTCCTCCGGTTCCTCTCCACTGTGATATGTGACACTTTCGGCTGTCCATCCGAGCTCACACCGCCGCCATCTTCCACAGGTGAAAGCTTCTGACGTTTACTCTTGGGAGAATTAAGTGTCTCCACTTCCGGGTCTACACGTTGTTGTAAATTAGCATTGGACTTCTGAGAGACCGATGAATGTTCGGCTTCTTTGGCATGAAACCGGCTCTCCATGGATGTGAACTCACCCTCAAGAGTACTGAAGATATCGTCCGCATCGGTTGATGTGAAGTTGGTGGTGTCAGCAAATTGTTCGATGTAACCATCGAAGAAATCAGTCAAAGAAGTAAGTTTTTGAGCCATTATCAGAAGACAAGAAAGGAGTTTGTTAGTTGAAGCAAAAAAGCAAGTTAGGTTGTAGGCACAAAGATGGAATGAGATGTTGAAAAGCTAAATAGCAAAATCATGAGACATTGATGGGCGAATCAGATCATGGATAGTGACAACATACGGTTTTAATGTTATTCTTAATGTTTTAAAATTTGTTTTTTACAGGATTATGGGTTTATAATGGTGAGGTAAAGTATTTATTGAATTGGATTCATAATAATGTCTTGCCAGAATCGGATCACAAAATTCTCATTTTTTAAAACTATCTTTAAGTGATCATTATTTCTTTGGAATTTATTGTAGCATTTAGTAGATCATGTCTTAACCGTTGGATGTTGTTTTTGTCGGCATCCTTTACAAGTTGCCTTTTAAATTTGAACCTTTTTTTCATTCGAGTTTCTTATATGTTTACCATAACATAGAGATACAGATACATTTGATTCGAGAACAAAAGATATTTTATTTTAAACCACGACTAGCTATAGTCAGAAATTTATGACCCTTAAATATAGTTTTATTTTATTGTTTATTTTGTTTTTGTTTTTCAAATACTGTTTTTGATATTTAAGTTTTTAACTATCTTTGTAACATAGAATTATCACAAGTTGCATCTTTTTAACATATGCATAATAAAAATTGTTTTGTTTTTCAATTACTGTCTTAGATATTCAATTTTAGATTAGCTTTTCTGTTTATAATAACCATTTCACTAATAAGACAATGAGACTAGCAAGCTGCTACCCTCAATAAGTTACATACGCCAAATCAAATATCACTAACTACAACACATCAAAATACAACAAGATCAGAATGAGAATTGAATTTCCTTGAGTATGATTGATTGGATTGTTGTGAGTATGATCGATTGGATTGCTTTTTTTTTTTTACATCGTCTTTTACATTTCATGTTCAAGTGTACCTTTAGAAGGTCTCTAATTCAAACACAAAAGCCGGAGAGATTCCACACCAAGTGCTTACAAATTGTGATGCTACCGATGCCACATAACACGGTATTAAAATGTATTGCGCCGACTCAGATCTATCTTCAACATGTTTTTAAGTTAGCTATTAATTAATCAAACCCAACAGTAGTAATTTGTTTTTAACATACAATATAATATAGTGTTTAAAAATAACATGGCCGGGCCGGTTAATTTTATGTTGGTTTAATTATGTATGTATTATATTTATGTAGTGATTCTAGCTACATATATTTGTCCTTTTTATGTACTTTTTTTTAATCTAAAATGCATTTTTTTTCAAATACATGTTACTTATGTTAATATATTTAATATTAGATGTTACAAGTTTGATTCATTAATTATAATTTTCATTTGAGTCCTACGGATTTAAATAGTGTTGATAGCATTCAAGCATTCGGACGTTAGATATATACCCGAAAAGGTTTTATATACGGGTTGGTCACTTTTTTGAAAATGATGGCTAGACCTCCATGTAACCATTTCCATATCATTATAAGTTATCCTCCGATTTTATCATATTATAGCCTATTGATTGAAAGAAAATAATCTTAATACTATAGATTGATTATATCAATTTAGCACTCATAATTATAATTAACGAAAATTGCATTACATATAAAAGTATAAGCTTAATTAAAACTTGGCGTACCGTGTTCTCCGCGACTCTATGAAAAGTATCAATATTATTTGTAAGCATAATTGCATATATGTCTATATGAAAGATTTACACGTATAAATATACGAGTAGTGTTGATTAATTTGAATAAATTCTTATATGGCAGTTGCTGATGATTTTGTTTGCATGCATTGCCGTTATTATTGGTAAATAATTATATAAATTCAATAACAATATCTAGTAATTAATATTCATTTACGTCAAGTCATGATACATGACAGAAATACAAAAATTTCGTAATGTTGGGTATCAATCCTGGGAAAGAAGAAAACAACAATACATCCTAAAAAAACAAAAACAAAAAAATATAAGTGAATAATAATAATTCAAAAGTATTTGAAATGGATGCATGAAATTCTGCAAATTATTTGTTGTGTAGCTCATAATGTTGTTGCATCCAGGAACACCAAACCAATGAATTAGCCATGGCTTCTTAACTCCTCCCCATCTACTTCTACTGATCGTCTTTTATTTCATGTCGGCCTTTTTCAAATTCTCAATTTAATGGTTGTGCAGTAGGGTGGTTACTGGTTACGTATGGTCGCCGGCGGTAACAGCTAGATCCTGGTGGTTGTTACTGGGTCCGTTAACTTACAGTTTCTTCACTTCCGAATCTGATAATATATATTAAATGGAATGATGATTAATTTGTACTGGTCTGTGTATGTGTTTCAGTGCGTCGAAGTAAGAGTAAATAGCTAAAGTTAAGTAACAGTGGAAATCGTACGTAAGTAGGAACACCATGCATGCAGACGGCAGAATAACATCTAGCCATTCGTTTTGTGTAGAGCCCGTAGGCGTGTAAGGGAACTGCATGGACACAGACAACGCACGTTATAACTGTTCATTCACGAATACTTAATCGAACAAATATTTGTGTTCATGTTCCTTTTTTTAAATTAAAAAATGAATATATTTGTGTTCTTTTATATTCGCTCATTTAAAATCTAGTTGAATAGTTCACGATCATAACTGAACATTGTTGAACAATGATAAATAGACATGAATGAACATATATTATAACATACGTAAATGAATTGAACAAAGGCGAACAAATGTAAAACATATTAGGGTGGTATAATTTGTGAAATACAAATAATATATAATTGGATTCTAATATGCAAGCGAACATTAACGAACATAAATGAATAAACAAAACATGTTTTCATATTCGCTCGTCTAATTAAATGAACACAAACTTTTTGTTCGTGCTCGTTCGTTTATTAAATGAATGAGCATAAACGGAACTTCCCACTGAATAGTTCATGAACAATTCATTGAGCATTCGCTTTGTTTGCAGACATATATACTGGGTGAAACTATCCTAGTGGTACTACAAGGGTCGGCCACCCATGTGAATTTCTTTTTAAGTATTATTAATGTAAAAATCCTGAACGACCTACGAGTATATAGCTAGTGACAGTCAACTGAGAAAAATTTCTGGGTCCACTACTGTTTGTGTATGAGTTGTATTACTGGCATATACATAATACATGTAACATATTTGTATGTATACGCGTATGCAGTATATGTATCATCATGTACTACGTATATGTTCTGCAAGTTGTCTGATCACATCAAATCTGCATATGAATAAATGAATACGAATGTGAACTGTTCAGACCACGGTTTTTCCGTGCCTGTCCCCACATCCAATAATTTTCATTCAAATGTTTTTCCTTAAATAAAAAGAGGAAAATATTACTCTTGTGTGCAACAAATTAAATATAACAGATATATGTAAATGTTCGATATAAAAATAGGATTTTTAATCCCTTATAGGTTACCGACCTTTTAGGTTTAAATAGTTGTCTATTTTTTGTAAAACATATACGTACACATGCATGATACATGATTAAGATCAAGCCCGAGATATCTTTGCTATTTTGAGGTCAACAAATTTTTAATGACGCTGAAGAATGTCTGAAACAAAAATCACTTTTCAGTGACATAATTAATGTATTGATAGTTTATATTTAATCCATTTTTAGAGACATGCATGTCAATGGAACAAAAGTTATATATACGTACGTGCATAAAACGAGTCACACTATATATCTTATCTTTCGTATTTTTTAAACACCAAGAACCAGTCAATAAATGAGTGTTACCAACGGCTTGCTACTAGCGGACTCACTCTATTGGGCAATTATTCAAACCTAAACTTTTTAAGCGATTGTTCGGGTGGGGCCATTACCAACGGACGTGTCAGTATTAACATCTATCTTAAGTATAGCAAATAGAACCTGATTGTTTACATAAGACCGAATTCTATAATTTAAGATTCTTTTGATGGGCATATGGAGGCTAGTTTGTAACAAAAAAATCAAGTTGTAGATATAAAACTCAATTTTACACTACCAACCGTACGTATATTATTTAGAGATTCATGGAACCATTTGTACGTAAAGAAGAGAAAAGAGCTATATTTAATGATATAGAACTCGGATTCTGACTTAAGATCAATTTTTGTTTTCACTACAAACAGTCCTTTTTTAAAATAGCAAACGAAAAAAAGCTCGGCTACCTAGAGTAACACCATGACAAAAAGCAACCCCGACGACTGTGATCGCAAATAGTGCTGGTCCACCATCTCATGTTCAGCGGAAAACCCGCCATCCGAAGACCCACTACGGTAAAACCCGGTTTGAATCAGATTCGAACTTTGAGACCTTGTAACCTCCAATATAAATATTCACTTCTCCTCCAATGCCAATTAAGATAAAATTTATTGACAGACATTGTCCTTTACTTATTTGGTGTCCGAATATAATTTATAACATGTTTCTACGTAGGGGTGTCATCGAATAACGAATTTTTAAGTTAATCGAATCGAATAATTTATTTTTTTGCTGGTATTCGTATTCGATTCGTATTCGTTTAAAAGTTGGATTATCCGATTCGTATTCGTATTCATATTATATCCCATATTCGAAATTCGATTATATTCGTATTTGAAACTCGAATTCGAATTGATTCAAGTTCACTTATGTCAAAAACTTCAAAAAGCATAATCATCGATGTAAAACACATAAATATAAGTTTGAAGTAACTACAATACCACATGATAATAAGTTCAAAATTAAGTATTGACAAAATTAAGAAATATCAGTATGGTTATTGGGATTAATTATGATGTTTTGGACATTTATTATTTACGGATTTGACCACAAATTATAAATTAAGTATATATTAATATATTATATAATTTAAATTCGAATTTCGAATCGAATCGAATAAAAAATCATGAATTCGTATTCGATTCGTATTCGATTACTATACTCGAATAAGAATCGAATCGAATTCGAATATTTTGAAATCGAATGCGAATCTTCATATTGAAACTCGAATTGAGTCGAATTTCGAATGTTTCGAATTCGAATCAAATTTTGAACACCCCTAAAATTCTACGGTATTATTAAAAAAAATATTTTTTTAGATCATATATATAATACTTTTAGGGTAAGTCTTTTTTAATTAATGAAAGAGTAGTATTTACATAAAAATAAAAGTCAACACTAACTAATTGCATCGTTAGAAAGAATATATTTGCGTCATAAATTGTATTAGTGACACAAATAATTAATTATCTCACAAAAGATTTGTAAAGAGTTTGAAGGCATGATGAAAAATTTAACTCGTATAATGTGGGGTATATGATGGTTCTTGGATGTTTCAGTGATGTCAACATCAAACATGATAGCGTTGAGCAAGTGGCGTTTTACATGAATTTACATTAATATCGCCATCAACTCTCTTCGATCACTTATGAGTTATGCCTACGTGTTGCAATCAAATCCCAAATTTATCTCTTCATTAGTATATTAGTTAATGGGTCGAATTCTGTTCCTACTTGAGTTAATATATTTATCAATTTCTACTTACTAAATCCAATTGTTTTGATAACATGATTTTCTGTTTTAAGCAAATTTGAATAGATGCAAAAACAAAATCACAAAACATAAGACTGCGTGTAGTGGGCGCCACTTCTGTCCATGGTGGCAACCTGGCGTCACATCACCAGTAGCGAACATGTTTCGTTGGCACGGAAAGCAACTGCTACCCAACTTTTTCGACGAAGTGGCTTCTTTTTTCCTTTTTTCACAATTTATGTGTTACGTTATCTCCGACATTAATTTTGCTACCCCTTAGTTATTTATAAAAGTCCAACACTTCACACACTTAAAGTTTTATTAGAACCCAACACTAACTGACGATTATTAAAAGCCCAATATTTCGTTAAAACTTAAAGCCCCAAGTCTAGTTTCTTTTTGATGATAAGGGTTTTGATTCTTTTGAACGAAAAAAGAAAAAAGACAGAGAATAACAAACTGGTGACCACTCCATGCCAAACCCCTAGCCAACCTTCCGCCCTTCCCCTGCCGTCGACAACTCATCGCCATCATGTTCATGACTCAGGTAATCTTCTAAATCCTAATTGTTTTTATTTTGTAATTAGTGGACTTGAAACTTCGAAGATAAAATAAGAAATGAAATTGGAGTTAGGATATGGTTTGGTTTATGATTATAGTTATTATTGTGTATTTGATTATGGTTTACATTTTGTTTATTCTAAAATTTGTGGACCTAAAACTTTGAATATGAAATAGCATTCTAACTAAGTTCTTTTAGCAATCTTTTTAAAAGAAAATTACAAGAAAATGATCATAACAAGTTCTTACTATTAAACAAGTAATACAAATTAGTGAACCTGTGATAAGAATATAGAATATAAACCGTATGATAAGACACTTAGAAACATTATATTACAGGTTAAGTTTTCGGAAAAATATATATTTCAATATAGAACTTATATATAAAGTTGAACATTGTATATTATAACATAAGATAAAGATTGGTTGACGGTGACGCATAATTTAAAGTGTTCAACTCTGCTATTTAGGTATATTTATGGGCTTAAAACACATGCGTTCTTTTAATTCATTTGGCTGAATCGTTCAGCTCAAAGTCTGTCTTTGGTACGGACTGCCCATGTTTGAGCCTTGCTTCTGTCATTCTGTATGTTGTTATTTTTTATAGTGCGGTTCAGCAACAAGTTACAAGAGCTAGCAGCAAGCAAAAACAAGACTCCAACCAAGTCGTACACTACTTGTCTACTTGAAGATCTAATATTTGTTACATTCAATTGTTACATTCAAAATATACATGATAAATCTCATAGTTCTTACAGAACATCCCTTACCAACGCGCCGGATTAAAACTAGTTTATATTAGTAGTAGTGCATATTAAGTGTTTGTTACTATCATAATTGGTTTTTACATTTATACATATAGAAAGTAGTTATTTATAGAAAATAAGTTGATGTAGTAATGAATTACTAGGGTTGTTCGAATCTAAAATCCCCCCACCCTTCTCGACAATTTGATCCCTCTTGTTCTACAACTCTTACTTTTTGACAATTTTAATAATTAATCTAAAAATTGGTTAAATACCTCAAAATATTAACCGGAATCTACCTATATTAATAAATGAAAATAATTCTGGACACATGGCATTCTAAGGTTAATCTCACTATCAAATTCCCGTCAAAATCACTTCTCTTCTATTGATGAGGAAAAAAAAATCTTGGTTCTAACATAATATTGATTATAAATTTAACATACCGTATAAATTGGTCAATTTCCATTAATTGAATTATTAATTACATAAACTATATTCTAGACATGCTTAATATAGAAAAAGAGAAAATTACCTAAATAACCATTTTTATGAGAGAGAAAATGTAAAATAGTCCGCGAGATTTCAATTTCCAAAAATAGCCCACCAAATCCAACTTTCACGTGATATTGGGATTTTTCCCGTGAGTTTTCGTGGACCAATCAAGATCTGCCAAGTGTTTTCCATTCTCACCTACCACGCTAGTTTGCATCCCAAATCTGTCTTAAACGTTTATTTTTACATCAAATCTATCTTGATGAAAACCAACTTTAACGTGATGTTTCAGGCAGTTTTCGTCTCCAACGTGAGTTTTCAAATTTATGGTTTTTAAAGCTATTTTGAAATTCATCTCTAAAGATGAATTTCAAATGAATTTCAACTTCGGAGTCGAATTTTGATTTGAATTTAACTGCCAAGATTAATATTATTATTAAGAAAGGGTGTGTGTGGGTGTTGAGATTGAATTTTGGGTCGGAAGAGGTCGAGGCGGCGGGTGAAAGGAGCGGCGGGGATGCCGGTGAACTCTTGAACCATTTGGCGGAAGTTGGTGGTGTCGGTAGTGAGGACGGTGGTGGGCGCACAGCGGGAAGCTCGGGTACGTTTCTTGGGGTTATTGGTTACTCCAATCTGATGATCGGATCCACGAGTTTTAGTAGTAGGGTTTTGGTGGGCGAAGGTGGTTGGTATGGTTTGGGTGCAGTTGGGGTCTTGGATAGATGATGATGATAATAAGGATGTTGGTATTGGTGTTGGTGTTGGTGTTGGTGGGTGGTGGGTGTAGAAGATGGTGTTATATGGTTGGAGGAGGTGGTGGGATTATTATTAATAAAAGTGATGAAGATAAATATTAAAGAAGAAGATGATGAGGATGAATATGAAGAAGATGATGAAGATGGTTGTCTTTTTCAAAAGACGTAATTTATTTGAAATTCATATTTGGAGATGAATTTCAAAAAAACTCAAAAAAATCATCTTATTTGAAAAATCACGTTGCCGATGAAAACACCTTGAAACATCACGTTAAAGTTGGTTTTCGTCAGGATATATTTGATGTCAAAAATTAACGTTTCAGACAGATTTGGTATGCAAACTAGCGTGGTAGGTGGGAATGGAAAACACTTGGCTAGGGTTGTGCAATGGTTCGAAACCGAACTGGAACCGAAAATGGCTGAAAAATAGAACCGGAACCGGAACCTATTTTCAGAACAGGTAAAGACGGTTCTCGATAATCGGTTATAGTTAGAACCGGTTCGGTCTTTATTTATCAAATGAGTTGTGCAAACTTTGTAAATTGCAAAACAAGTTTATATAATTGTATATCTTCTTTCAAGGTAAAACTAATTTAGATTACAACATGAACATCCGTTATATTTTTGATTAAAACCTAATTGTTGAAGTTAAATAAATCATTGGCAACGATAGATTAAAGAAAGATCAAATAATTTTATATCAAATTTCCTTGATAGCTTAAATAAAAAATTGATCAAGGTTACTATGTCTGGAACGTAAAGAATGAATAATTAAAATAAAGAATAATTGAATGGATGCCGGTTAATAATTTACTCTATAAAAAATAGGGTTTGGTAAATTTAGTTAAAACGTTTTAATATTCCGGTTCTTCGGTTCCAAGTCTAAAACCGCCGGTTTTACCCGTAATCGAACCGGGAACCGTTTAATGCAAATCCGGAGAACCAAGAACCGTAAGGTAACACACGTTAGCGGTTCTGAGGCACCGGTTCGGTTCCGGTTCCTCGGTTCTGGCGGTTTCGAACTGTTTTTTGCTCACTCCTACACTTGGCAGATCTTGATTGGTTCACGAAAACTCACGGGCAAAATCCCAATGTCACGTGAACGTTGAATTTGGTGGGCTATTTTTGGAAATGAAATCTCACGGTCTATTTTACATTTTCTCTCTCATAAAAAGGACTATTTAGGTAATTTTCTCTATAAATATGTTAATATAATAATTACGTGTCATAAATATATTTTCTTTAAAATTAAAATATATATATATAAAAGAGTTTAGGTTTGAAGAGTACATTAACATTCAATTTTTGAGACATCTTTATATTGAAGAAAACTATAATAATTTTTTTTAATTTGTTTACAAATATTCAGTTTTGAAAATCTTAAATGTTCCATTTTTTATATTTATTTTAAGACTATTGTGATAATTGAACAATATTGTGTTTATAAGGACAACATGAAAGTTGTTTAAAAAGGAAAAAGTTGGTGTCTTTTGGTCTATGGTCGGGTATGGAATGTAAAACATTTTTTGTGAAAAACTTTAGCTATCTTTCACATTGTAAGATCGCATTGTTTTAAATTTTGCTTCCAATAACATTGTTTCATTAAGATTTAATTATATTTTTTCTATATGTATTAAATTATTCATTATAATTTATACGTTAATTTATCCCGTGTAATACACAGGTTTTTAAAGCTAGTAAGTTAATAAATGAAATAAATCTAAGTTTCTCTCTCTCTCTCTTCTTTTTCTTCTTTCGAATTTAAAGTTGTTTTTATTTTCTTCTATAATAATAGAATTATAAAAGAAAAAAACATCCAGATTTTTTAGTTACATATATAATAACAAAAAGAACGAATTGAACTTGTTTAAATACCATATTTGATCATATTGTGACTACAATTATGGGTTTTATTTTCCGTTTTAAAAGTAAGTACACCGAAACAAATAAAGTTATCGTCCGCATGAATGTGCAAGCATATCATGCTAGCTAGTTCTTAAAAAAATCATACTAAAGCTATTCAAATATTTTTTTTGAAGAGGTATATAATTAGGAGGTGTTAGGTAAGCTTTTAAATTTGCTTATTTGTTTTTTGAAAATCAAAAACCATTTTTTAAAAGCTATATTTTGAAGCTTTTGGAGTAACTTTATCAAAAACCTTTTCTTTTAACAAATAAATAAACAAATAAGCAAGTTTTAGAAGCTCACCCAAACACCCCCTTAAAAGTATAGGTATTAAATTTAAATTTCAAAAGCATCACAAGTATTTATCTTGTATCCATATCTTGAAGATATGATGTTTACTTTTCTATATTGCAATCGCAATCGTGCAATAATACACTTTCTTAAATAATTACGAACGCTATTTGAAGGAATGGCATAAAATATATTAAGTTTTAGTATTTTTTTTTTAATAAAAGCAACTATTAAATAATAATGATGGTTTAAATCACCATGTTAAATTTTCCGGCCACACAACCTCCATTTTCAAAGCCAATTTTTTGCTTGAATTTCTTATTTAATTGCTGTGTTTTGTGAATATGAAATTGGATTTTTGTGGCTAATGGAATGAAAATTTTAACGTTTGGTTGTAAGAAATTGGAGCCGACTCGAATGATTTTATGTTTGCTTGTGAGAAATTTAATCGTTAAAAAGAGACGAACCCACAAAAAAAGTTTTGAATCCACAATTGGGTGCAGGGTGCCCCGTAATGTGGGTCGGCCAGTGGGAAAGACACTTCATGCTATTTGT
Organism: Bidens hawaiensis; assembly: GCF_021521415.1. NCBI lineage: Eukaryota > Viridiplantae > Streptophyta > Magnoliopsida > Asterales > Asteraceae > Bidens > Bidens hawaiensis. Next base: position 1,873,537 of record NW_027491095.1, on the reverse strand, counting down.
TTAATTGTTACTTGGTGTTTGTGGAAAAAGAGAAATCAGTTGGTCTATTTGGGGGTCCCGATTCACGCATCGACTTTGGTGGAAGAAATTAAGATGTTGGAATATTTGCAGATAAAAAAGGGTAAAGAAACGTAGACTTACATAGAAAGATTGAGGTAGATTTTGGGTGTTTTTTATTTGTGTGTGGGTGGTGTTGGGCATTGGGCTTGTCCCTATTTGTCTTTTTGGTGTTTTGCATGCAGTGGTGTTTGTATTTGTGGCTAGTGGCTTGCTAGTATGTTTAAATAAAATTCTTAGTAGTTAAAAAAATTGTATTTGTAGTTTTTGTTTAAGTATTGAATCTAACTTTCTAAAAAAAATCATCATTATTCAATTCTAAGTCCGTTATCAATACATATAATGGGCTAAACCCTATGTAACATTTCAAGAACTTCTTTAGAATTATGTGAATCAATGAAAATAAAAGGAGAGTTGAATATTTCTTGTGGCTTCCCCTTTGCCTTCTCACCACCTCTCATTTGATCATTTCTATATATCCAGACCCTTTTGCTCTTTCATTTGAATTCAAACTTTTGTTTGATCCATCCCCTATCTTTTTCAAACCCACCCAACCGTAACTCTGCTTTCCGCCTCTCTTATAGAGACGTTTGCAGAGCTACATAGAGGCATTTTAAACACACGCAATGGTACCAACCGATCAAGCCAATAATGTGCGTGTGCATCTCATATGTATATAAAATTTTCAATATATCATGAATTAACAATATCTAATGTAATGATATAACAGGACTAACAATTGATCAAGGGGTTGCATGTGTGTTAATGCTGGTGGCTTTGGCACTAACGTATCTCATTCACTGAGGGACTTCAGGGATATCTCACGACGAGGAATGATGCAAGAGACCGAGTGTGGTTGTCTAGATTGGTCTTGGAATAAAGTTTCTTGAAGCAGATTTTATAGATATAGATGTGTCTTGTCTTGAATTGGATTTTGAGGGGTGGAATAGATGAAATGGTAGTGAAAATTATGGTTAAAATCGTGTAGATTTTTCATGAGAGTTTCTTGTTAATATTTATGAATTAAAATCTTGAATTTTCCATTTTGATACATAATGCAATTCTTATTTGGATCATCCACCATTGGTAGAAGCAAGTATATATTATGAAAGGTTTAGTATTTGTACAATAATCAAGAAACCAACAATGAATGTACTATAAAAATCTTGAAAACAATATTGTTAAACTTATGTGTTAAGTGACTTAATTCATTTTAAAATTTACATAGTTAAAACGCCAAAAAAACCAACCTTTTGCTTTGTTGCCAACTAAAACAGCCCTAACGATATTCATTTGTCGTCATGAGGCAATGAGACGTATTTCTAAATCTATTGCTAATCTCGACATGCGGTTAGATGTATAACTGGTGGCAGTCAAGTACATGAAATGAAGACTCGCTGCGGCTTATTAGTGATAATTTATGTAGTTGTATGTTGTTGATGATGTAGAGCATACTTCACAACCTCATAAAAAGATACCACAATTCCAACCGAAGGCCCTGCACGTCCCGCACGAGGACCTACACCTGTAAATAGTCCCCTCATTCCACCATCCCTGATTCAACAAACAAAAAGCTTACAGAACACAATACTAGCTAGCGCCAAATTTTCAATTTTTGTGCCAAATTTTATTATGAATAGGAACAAACCTCCAAACTTCCATTAGAGTCTGCCTTGTTGTCATCCTTAATGCTCTAGTAGGATCCTTCTGCAATAACATATAAGAAAAGAAAAAAAAACATAGGATATAAATTCATAGTTTGCGAACTCAACGCACAAAATCCAAGGTTCAAGTGAATGCCTCTATTTGTCTTCGTGTTTTTGCAACATCGAGGGGACATGTGGCAGCAGCAGCAAGGCTGCCAGCAACAAAACCCGCAGAGAAATTTGCACCAAGCACGGTCACTGCGTTGGCTTCCTCACCCACCAAACTCAATAGCCCTCTTCTTACCGGTTCAAGAGTTGACCAGCATATTGCTGAAAAAGGCACATCACGAGCCAGTTGTGCCCCAAGACCCGTCCAAAGAGCTCGATAACTTTGCACTGCAGTCCAAAATCAGTCACTTAGAATTAATAACATAACACGTGTTAAGTTTAATAGCTCACCGTTTTTCGTATTCTCTGATGTTTTAACACTAGATAACACATCCACCAACGTCTTCCACACTCCAGGAGCATATTTCCCTCTGGTGAAATCCTTGAATGCCTAAATGTACACGTATCCATATTCCCGCTCATATTTTAAACAAAAACAACTAAAAAAAACTAGTCAAATTCATAACTTAGAACTACAGAAAGTACCTGCATGCGGGTTCTAGCAAGTTCTATAGGATAGCAGGCAGTACAAGCCAACGAACGTGACAACGATCCAGCCAGTAAAGGGGCGTATGGGGTCATGCTTGGAGCATTCTGGGCTGCAAAATTTTCAAACGAATCACGGAATATGTCATAGCAAGGAAGATATATTCCCACCTGTTCAAACGAAATATTCAAAGTTAATGTAATGTCTAATCATTGGCACCAAATAATAAGCCAAACCGTCACTGAGACTTACAGTTGGTACAGCCACTGCAAGACCAGCATTTGTGCCTCTCCATAATCTTGCAACACCCTCCTGTAAAGACTCCCATTAGATATACGAAAACGACCCTGAAACTTGTAAACCTTAGATAGAACGCCAACCTGACGAATAATTTTGTAAAATACATCGAGCGTTCCTTTGTAATGAAAGCAGTCTGGCGGACAGATCGACACTGTACCATGTACCCCAGCTCGAGTGCATGATGGAGAACATCTCAGATCCGCAAACATCTAAGTAGCCAAGATTTATAGGAATTGATACATTAAAATAATCATCAAGAATATAACCACCTATTGGAAACGTTCCTTTGATAATTGGATTGCACAACGATTTGATTGAACAAAAACAACGACAACAAGGTAAGAATGAATATGAATATATGATAAAGGCAATTCGATTGAAGATAGCAATCATAGTGTACTTAATAGAGAATGCAAGTCATGATTATATTATACGCATTTGTTGGCACCAAATAAACTGTCAACCGTTTGCAGCCTATCTAACTTATCTTGATGTTTAATCCATGTTAAGACATTTATACATGTATTATAAGTATAAACCAAAGTTTAATTTAATCTACATATAATACTAATTACCCTGATTTAGAGATCAAATAAACAGATAATATATAGGAAATATAATAGTACCATGTTAGGTCCAAAAACGAGTGGTATGATTAGTCATGGGATGAGAGTAAGGAACACCAGCAGCCTGTGCTTGCAGCCTTGTCTATATATAAACATTGTGGAATCATTAATAATTAATTATCATGGTCCTAGCTCTTGGCATAATTAAAACAAGAAGAATTAAATTACAGGGGAAAGTGAGATACTTTAGCGACATCAAGAGGGTTAACAATAATGGCGGATACGAAGGCGGCAGATAAACCTCTCTCCGAAACCCCTAAGGGTTTATGTTTATGTTGTTGTTGGTGTGGTTGAGATTTAATGGGTTCAATCATGGTTGAGGAGTTCAAACTCAACGCTAGTTCATATTCATGTGAAGAAGATTGATCGGAGTTCATATACGTATAAAATTGTAGACCGTTTCCATTCAAGTATCATGAAACAGAATCAAAATTGAATTTGTGGAAACTAGTCTAAGGCTGTATTAATTCCGACGACAGCCACATTGCTACTTAGGATGGCTTCCAATGATTTTCCAAAACTAAAAAACTGTAAGCGGTGGAGAATATAAACCCACAACACTACGTACGTGGTGGCTTATGTTTACTATACGCGTGGCATCAGTTTCATCAACGTAAAAGGATGACTAAGCAGCAACCACCACCTAAAAATTGTTTGGTCAATTGGTTGCAGTAGATTCATAGGAGTAGGACTCATAAAAATTATGCAAGTCAAAGATACTACAGTATATATCTTTTCTAAATATAACCCACCTTTTAACAAGTTTAATTTCTTCATAAGTAAACTCGAACAAACTCTTTATTACACACATTTAGATCAGAAAATGAGAAGATATGGAACAGAGAGGAGGATATTGAGATATTTTGATGTAGTTTGATAATTGATTAATTGTTATCATACATGTTATCAGGAGATAACTTACTTTATATTTTCTGCATGATTACCTTCATTTCCGCATTTCCAGTCCCACGTTTCCTTATTGCATTTCATGCGTATAAAGTTATATACGCAAAATATAGAAAATTGGGCAGCCATCTTCAAAAAGTATTAAAAAAAATTATGGTGCTTTAGTAACATTTTAAATTTACAGAAAAATCATAATATTTTCTAACTTCTTCACTAACACAAAAGACTAAATCAAGAAATTAACCGTCTTGAAAGAAGAGAGACTCGGTCACATTAAAAGAAGAAGTTAAAACAATTTTAAGTAAGTGAATAGAGTAGAGCGAGGAAGGTGCCAGCGTGAACCTATATTTAACCAGTATTTTACCCGTCCGGTGGACGGGAATATCAACGCGGGTATATGACGTCTATATTATTATAAGATCCACCGATTTTAGACATTTGTCAACTTGTATGAGATTAACACGCGTTATAGTACTTACTTCTTTTGTTAGATTTGAAAAAAAAAAATTTTTTTGAAGGCCATAGGTTCTCTGTATTGTATTAAAATTTAAAAACGTAATATGTAAGTAAATATATAACGTTTATATTTCTTGTCAACATTGTTTTAGTTATTATTAGTATTTTGCAAAGCAAATGACTGGTCACTTAACATTTACACCCTATTATAATATAAATATAAAAACAGTTTTGAGTTAGTGAGACCAAATAGCACGGTCCACTTCACAATGTCAAACAATTTTGACCAAATAGCACAGTCCAAATAGCAAATTCTAAAGTAGTAGCATCCATTTCCATCCAGTACACAAAGCCCACACAGTTATTTTACTAATAACAAAACAAAAACTGTTTTACATAATTAGTAATTCAAAACATCTTAAAGATATCATTAGGGATTAGTGTTTTCAAAATTAATAACATTAAAACTTAATAAAGATGTTCACCCAAATAAAGTTACAAACTGACCAAACATCAACAAACATAACCAAAACAGTTTACTTCAAATTAAAAACACTATTCACTCCTTAAATCGCGTTGGCTTTTGCGAACGCCTCATCGGCTTCAATTGCTGCCCGACTCATCTTGAGGGCCTGAATCCTGCCATCTAGGTGTGAACGCCATCGCCGCATACTCCACCACCGCGTCCTCCGACCACCTCCACCGCTGCAATCACTGCAGCCACCTCCAACTGTCGCCACTACCAACAACAAAATATATAAAGACCAACCCATTTTAATACACCCTTATTTCTAAAACGACGAACTTCAACCCGATTCCATATTGTCCACAAACCGTTTTGAACCAAACCAATTCATATATACTTAAAAAGAAAACCATTCCCTCAACCAAATTGATACTTTTTCAAAACAGCCCGTTTCAACCCAAACTTATTATGCTCATAACCCGTTTTGACCCGAACCAAATTTATAGTTTTTAAAACAACTTGTTTCAACCTGAGATCTCATAGCTCATTTTGACCCTAACTCGTTTTAATCTGAACCAAACTGACTCTTCTTTATAACAACCCGTTTTATAGTAATGGCGCATCCTCGTCATATGAATACTAGTTTCTAATAATCCAATTTTAGCATGATAAATTCGTATATAAGCAACGCGGTCTCCCCATAACTTTGTGTATATATAACACCCCACTGCTAGGCAAAAATACTTACCTTAAAGCCGGATCCAGTTGATGGGAATTTAGAAGTTTTATCTGAAGATTTACCGTCATCAGGCAACGGAGGGAAAAGACCAGACACAGAAAAACATTTGGAAGCAGGTAACATATCTTGAGATTCAGGAACAACATAATCTTTGTTTTCTTTTTCTAGAAATTGCTCAAATTGGTATTGAACCTTGAAGATAAATAAACACACAAACTTGTAACATCTGTAGACATAAGAGGCTTTCTAATACAAAATAAGCTGAATGATAATACTAATTATTAAAATAACCTCTCCTGCATAATGAGCAAAATCAACATGCCATTTCTATGATCCATCACTATCTAAAACAAAAAACAAAGTCTACAAGTTAAATGAAGCTTCATAACTTACTACTGCAGATTGATTTCCGCCACCAAGTCGAGGAACGAAAAGTGCAAAAATATGATCCGTGAGGTACCAACTGCACTCCAGTGACAAGAAAAACCTATCACGAAAGATAACTATAGTCAAAACAGATTGGAGTCAATATTGAAGAAATCAACTTTAACAGATCATCTTTTGGGAGTTGGTGAAGTCATCACTCAAGACATGTGTTTATGAGCATGAATAATGGTAAAATTTCTGAAATATAACTAACTATATTATGTTGAAATGGAAAAAGAGGCGTATTTTAGCACACCTCAAAGCTTTTGAGCTTCCATGATTACATTTAAAGCAAGTGTTGTCTTTCCTGGCACCTCGTGCCCATAAATTTCAATAATTTTTCCCTATATATAAACTTCAGAGTATAAGTTACAAAACTAAGAGATTAAATAATATAATCAATATGTTTCATTATACCTTTGGTAGTCCTCCAATCTCAAGATTTAACGAACCAATAGATATTACCAGTTTGACTCGTGCACTGAGAAACCGGCACAAGAACGACATAGACTCTCAATCAAAAGATCCTGCAAGTTCTGATAGGGTTGAATGAAGAGCTGTTGGTTTTTCTGCAGCTTTGATGACATCATGAAGTTATACATAAGTTCCTAATTAATGTTGCCCTGCTCCATCCTTGCAAAGCTCTGCACCTGCAAACACATCTCAAATTCTATAATAATAACAATATAGTAACAAAATTGCTTCTACCTAATTGATGTATCAAGTGATTTGGGGGGTTTCCTTCTCTGATTATGTATAAACACAAACATCCCAATTATAATAACAAAACAACAGAGTAGTAATTTGATACTATTAAATAATAATAATAACCCATAGTAACCTTGAATATACAACGACAATCAAAATCTTTGATGCTTACCTCATCAATGAAATCACGAACTTGCAAAGACATCGTCGGAAACCACCCACCAGTCACCGAAGGAGATTTTGACACCCATGGTCGACGATAGGGTGACTGCATTCAATTGAAGTATGATGCTCATTCTTGTCGGTAGAAGGTTGAAGAAATAAGTATGATTCTACGAATTAAGAAGAGGTATAATAAGGTGATAGATAGATGCTCTTTCTTGTTAGTTTCTTTCGATTTACCTCATTTATTTGAGAAAATGTGTTAATTATTTGTTTGCTTGAGGTTTAGCTCGAAAATGTGAGAACTGTCTATGTTAATACTTGCATACTGGATCATGACTTATATATGTGAATACTTGTAATCCAAATGTACTAGTTTGATTGCATAAAAATGCAGCACTATGTAGCATACAATGCTTTTATACTTTGTGAATGATAAAGTGAACTTGTGGCTAAATTGCAATATAAACACATTTGGTGTCTAAGTTTCATATCATAAATAAATGTGACACAATGACCTATTTTTCTTGTTAATTTAAACACAGACTATGCTAACAAAGCAACAAGCAGAGAGGGATGCTGCAAATGCTCGTTTGGAACAGCCGAATTGTGCTTCCATCGAGATTGGCTGACCACCACGATAACAAGTACAAAGTCATCGAAGAAGCATGTGCCTTTCTAGGTCAAGTACAGAACCACATTAAAGTCATCCTGCCCAAGAATGGTTATATGTCAGCAGAATCCTATAATGTCGGAAAGAGGTCAAACATTAAAGTCAAAGTTATTCTCTCTGCCTTTAAGTTTGCCAAGAAGTCCCTCAAAGTTGATCATCTGAGTAGTGTGTTAGGGAATGCGTCTTTATTTGCATTGAGCATGTCGGCATTGTTGCATCTTCATCAGGTAGCCGACATGGACCGTTACATGCCAGATCTCCAACAAAGACACCCGATTAATAATAAACTCAACATGAATGTTACCAAGGTTCATGTTCCAGAAGGAGGTTCTTCTAACAGTCTAGACATGTTATTGGGCAGGGGTTAAAAACTAGGATTATGCAGTAAGCATGCTTTTTTGGTTCTTGCGTCGGAAGTTCGCAGTAGTTAGTTTTTGTAGTATGATCAAGTAATTGAGCAAAAGATCTGGTTAAACATCATATAATGAACCTACATTATACATTTATATAAAAGAGAAGTAGTTAACAAAAGTCATAAAACTATATACAAGCTTAACCTTATAATCAAGTTTGAATTTAACTCTTAATTTTAAACCTATAATTCCAAACCCACCAGCCACCGTAATTGAACCGATCATTTATATTTGTTTGGGATTAACTTCCACCAAACATATTGTTGTATTATACCATTTTGGTATTTTTGGTTCAACATTTGCTATCGAATTGCCTTAAATTTAATTGTTAGATTATATAATGCCTTTTTTTTAATATTTGTAATTAATATTATGGATTATATATTTTGTTGGTTTATGTAATGTCGCCTTTTGTTATATTTAGTACCAAAGTTTTAGGCTCAATCACATTGTTTGGTTATAGTTAATCGATCCATAACTGACTCGCTATAATCCCAAAACCGATTAACTAAAACTACCATAACAGATCATCAATTATAATTATCCATTAACCGACATTTCATTCATCAGTATAGGTTTAGCCCAAAACTTTCCCAACCAACCAATACACACTCCTAATATAAGGTGGCAAACTAGACTATAGTCAAATCACGTTTTTTTTTATTTGGTCTTTTGAAAACATTTCTTTGTTCAGTTATAATAATGATATTGCAGAAATTTTTTTAGAATTAGAATTCCCACTTTCCCATTGCCTCCCAAGAAATGGTTACGTTGACATTTCTTTGTTAGCTATAAAAGTCAAAAGATTTATGTAGGAAAACACATGTAGGCCACACACGTGTGACATGTCCGACTTTATTTATCAACTTGTTTAAAGTAATATAAGTACGTTTTGCCTTCCATTAAGCTTTCGGTCAAATTTCGGTTGCCCAACAAACTAAAGGTCAACACGTGGTAAAGGAAACAACGATTTTCATGTTCCTTCGACCGGACCAAAACGAGATAGCGATATGTTTGGGCTCATTTTGGTTTTCTTTATAGTTATTTAACACTACTGTCGACATCATAGTTCAAACTGGATCCCAAGCAGAAATTTGAAGTTTAATAAATCTAAATAAATGTTTAATGTTTGGAAAATAGAAATTATTGGTCTGTTTATGGTTTCCCGAAACCGGTTATTGGAAAAATATTGAACCAAGAGGTATTTATATTTACTAAAAACATTTAACATTTATTGTTATTTTTGAAAGGTCGAATATCATTAAAACAAAAATGGGACGATACACGAGTCAGGCTGTCAATTCGGCATTTGTTTATAACACGCTTAAACATGTTAATATAAAACGTACATTGTGTGATTTTTTTATATTTTTTAGTAATTGAAATTAGTAAACTAGGCTCCATCATTTCTTCTTATTGATACATGAAACTAAAAGTTGTGTTATAGTAAGGTGTTCATTGGATCAAATAACGGATTATTCGGGTTATTCGGTTCGGGTTATTCGTATTTGAAAAATTTTGGACCCTATCCGAAATCCGTTCCGAATTAGGAATATTCCTATTCGATCCGAATCTATCCGAATTTAATTTGGATCGGATTCGGATAATATCCGAATAATCCGAAATTATCCAAATAATCCGAAATAAACCTAAAAAAATTCCTATTTTTTGTTCCTAACATTTAATAGTTTAAAATCACAATAAACATACAGACCGGAAAATACGAATTACTCTTAACACAAATTTAAAGTTTAAACTTCAAATAATAGTCTAATAAATATATTAAACCGGAAAATACCACTAAAAACATATTTTTTATTCGGATTAAACGGATATCCGAATAATCCGAACAATCCGAATTTTTAAAAAATCCATATTCGAATCCGATTCGAATCCGAATTAGTTATTCGGTTATTCGGATTGATCCGATCCGAATATCCGAATAAGAATTCGGATCAGTTTATTTGGTTTTCGGGTTCGGTTCGGATTTCGGTTTTTTTCGAATTTCGGATTTCTTGAACAACTATGTTATAGACATGACATAGAAGGTAGTTAAGCGAGTCGTATTTTATGTTTGATATTTGTGTTAGCGCTTTATCTTAAACTGTTTAACACTATAAGACTAGTTTTGCCAGCCCTGCTCATAAGAAGCAAAAGTCCAAACATACAATGAAAATGAAAAAAAATAAATAAATAACAAACCCAACTGAAAATCTGGTACTCGAACGCTACAATGGAAAATTTATAAAATTAAACTCGTGTCACTTTTCCCAATCAACGTTAGGCTGTTTGCTCCTATATTTCACCCAAAAAATGAACACTAATATTGTTCATCACTTTGGCCACCGATAAAGTAATGCTATTAAAAATCATGTCATTCCTTGAATTCCTAATCAATCCAAGAAGTAACCGTTGAGATAGCTTGAATCCTCTGGCATTCCTCCATATTGCTCTTGTGTTTTTTTGGAAATTCAAGTATCTATTCCACCGAGTCGAAGTGTCCAACGTTTGGTAATTTGACCCAAGCATGTACAATGGTCCGCACCCATTTAGCCATCTGACAGTGCACCATTAGGTTGAGTGAAGATTCATAATGCATTCCACAAAGCACACACCCGAGATTTTCGATATCAATACCTCTAACTGACAAAGCTTCTTTAGTCGCAATTAGGACCAATTTCAATATATCTAAAATGGGTCTTTACAAATATATAAAATATTATTAAGATGCTTGTAGTATATTATAATGTTTACAAATATTGATTATAATAAAAAGTGGAGTGTGTCTAACAAGTGTAAGAAGTAATCTGGTGCGTTAGATATGTTGATCTGACGGTGGATATGAAAAATGTGTTTATTGTGCGGTGTATTTTATTTTAGCTGCGGTGTGTTTGTTGTGCGATGTGTTTTATTAGATCTAATGGTGAAAACACACTTTCGACACTTATTAGAAAAAAACTACTTATTATAACATTGCTCTTTACATATATTGTTATATTGTTTCTCAATTTAGATTTTATAACTATGTAATACAAAAGGTTTACTTTAAAAAGGTTGGTATTTGGTCATGTCGATCCAATAAACAACCCTAAAAGGCTAACTTGTATCGACATAAGCCAACTCATCCACTTTGTCGTCTAAAATCTAAATTACTTTACCTCTATGAAACGAAATAACAGTAATCTTGTTCTTAAATAATTAGATTTTGTTTTGGTTAAGTCAAACAATGATCTTGAAAACGATTGAAACATCCTAAATATTAACATGTGAATGATATCTTTTCTCGTTTATTTCATTATGGCATTTATCAAAAGTACAAGTTGAAAAAGCGACACGGTTTACGGTTCATAGGTCCACCACTCACCATGATTATTTACTTTAATAAATAGTTGAGTTGATTTCAATAGTTTATGAGATTTACCGTGACTTATATTTTATGTTGAATCCTTTTATTGTACAGACCTTTCTGTTTTAGCTAAAAAAATGTAATTAAAGTAACCTAAACCGTCAAATTCGTGTCGACTGTAGTGCCCAGGACCGACAACTCTTTAAGTTTTACAAATCTCTGTGTTTTATCGATCAAATAAACATTGTTTTAAATTTTTTTATTTTTTATATATTAATCTTGTTATGTGCTTAATTCGACTAGTTTATTATTATTATTATTTGGTTTTAACGCTTGGATTTTACATAAGTTGTTTATACGATACCGTAATGAACGTAACTAAAACCGAAGAAATTTGTGTTGACTCACCGCTGCAACGCCCGAGACCTACAACGCTTGGGTTTACCGACTCAATTCCGCTATGTCGAGGACCAACAGTGCTTGGGTTTTACGAACAATTGGAATTTATACGAGTGTCACTATTGTCTCCTGTGTTGACATATTAATTTTTTTAACTTAGTATCGATATTTTAACAAACTTAACGCATACCAATCGAAAAACACGTTAGTCACCGCCGCAACGCGATTACGCCAGGTAAAATACTAGCTGTGTGTAAATCTAGTTGTGTGTAAATGTAAAAATACATTGTTCAAACAAACACAGCTTAAAATTATTTTGGCCACTAAAAGTTTAAACCAGATTTGAAAAGTTTCAAATTTTCAACTGAGGCCACCAATGTTACGTCATCTTTCAACTTTAGCCAACTAAATTTCACACATTTACACTTTTGACATAAGACTTTTAGCATTTCAACTTTGTTCACGAAACTTTTATGTTGACGGTAGCATAATGATCTGACCCGATACTAACCGAGTTATAGTCGTGCCCCTACTGCACCACGCCGTTTAGGCGGTTAAAGCATCTATAAAGAGAGGTTTTGTATTATTTTTGGTTTATAACAAGGCAACCGGTGTAGGCGTTAGGTTCATTTGCGAATCAAGTTCTAGTCACCACAAAGGACGGGATCTTCAACTTGTTTTAATAAAAAAATATTATATATAAGATAGAAATATAATATTTATATGAAAGATAAAAAAGACCAATCGTTTTTTGGTGTCCTTTTTTAAAAGTTTTAGCGTTCAAAAAGTTACTTAATGTTAAAAAAACGGGGTGATGTAATGACGTTGATAAAAGGTTAAAGATGGGATCGGGAATTTCGGGATAAGTACATGTCGGTACTGGTACCAGTATTTACTGAATTTTTGCTACGATACATGTACCGTGCCTTATAGATACTGAATCGAGCATTTTCGGTACCAGTACTGATACCAAGTTTTTAAAAATATTGGGATCAGAAAAATTCAAAAATGATACCAGCATGATAATGAGCTCATCTTTAAGACTTTGCTAAAAGTTAAAATTAGTAGTTATTACTATTATGCCATCTCCACTTTATATACCCCCAAATCATTTAACATTTTTCGTTTTCATTGATTAATCAATGGTTCCGGTTACCTACTATTATATATTAAGTCTTTGTTATTTGACTATTAATAATTATAATAGATTACGTTTTACCCAAGACGGTTAACTAAAGTAATACTTTGGATCGTTGACAGTGAGTGGGCCTTTGAACCCAATTTAACAACTATAACCCACGTGACACCAGCCAGCCTATTCACGGTCCAACCTCCAAACATAATTATTTCAAAGTTATCGTGTTGTTTTTCCAAATCATTCAATCAAATTATACTGTTATGTGTTTGACTTGTTGCTAAAACTTTTTCAAAGATTAAATCTTTCTCTTCTTCAGCTAACAGGGCCATCTCATACCCACCATATAGGGCTCGGCCGACGTATAGGGCATACTTTTGGTGAGGTCCTCAAATTTTAAAATTATATATATATATGATAAATATCATTACAGAACCCTTAAATTATTAAAGAACTTGAAATAACCCTTAAAAACTAACGTTTTTATAAAAAAATGTTTTGTATGTTAATGTTAGTTGAGTGTAACTTTATCATTTTTTATATTTATATTTACGACTACAATTTTGAAAATTAGTTTTTATACATATCTGTGTTTTGTTTTACACCTATGTAAATTTGTTAGTACATACAATTTACACATGTGTAAACTTACTATTTATTTATGTAATCAAAAATTTTTATATGAAATATGATAAAACTACTCTTAAATAATGTTAATATATAAAAAAATTAAAAAAATTAAAAAAAAATGTTTGGTTGTGTAGAGTTCCTAAGAGTTCTTAACTTTTTTAGAGTTCTTAAATGATACTAACCTTATATATATATATATAACTAGTTTTTATCCCCCGTATTACGGGGGTGTTTTATATTATTTGTTTGTAGTATTTAATTATTTTTTGAATTTTTATTTTTTTATTGTATGAAAGTTAATAATATACTTATGGTTTGATGATAAATTGTTTCACAAATAAATGAGATGTTATAACTCGGTTTAAAAGCAATATGGGTATGATGAGACCTAAGACCCGTTTATTTTTTTACTATAAATCGGTTTTTTAATTATAAATTATATATATATATCTTTTTTTTAAATAAATCATATATTAATTTTTAGTATATCCTATTTTATAGGATTTTTACATCAATAATTTGGTGATATTAATTTTTAATTTAATGAGATTCTGTAACCCGTTTAATGAATATATGGGTTTGGTAAAACCCATACCCGTGAATTCGGGTCAAATGCATGAGAAGCCTCAATTTAAAAATCAAGCAAATCTGGTGACCCCAAAAAAGGGGGAGTGACCACATCGTGACACCTAGGATTTTTTGGTTTTCGTTTATATATATTATAGATAAGAAGTTTTCTAGGAATGATAAGAACCAACAAACTTTTGACATGGGGCATTACAAATTATGGTGAAAGAATAATTATAGGAAACTATGTCGGTTATAATGATGAAAGAGTAATTCTAGGAAACTATGTCGGTTATTGGTGATTTTAAATCTCAACCATTGATTAACATAATCCAATGACTATGATTTATTTCTAGTCTTCCTAGGAAACTACTTATTTTTATGATAACTCTTCCCTATATATATAAGAGATATTTTGAGGACTTGATTAGTTTTAAGAATTTTAATAACTTAATTTTGAACCACATATTTAATTAAATGTTATAAAATATGTGACTAAGATTAAATTTAATTAAAAAATAAATCAGAAAAGATAATAAAGATTTTATTATAATTACACAAGTTTAAATGTTAATTACACATGTGTAAAAATTCGATTCGGTGTGTAAAAAAATACCGTAATTTTTTGTACATCACTTACACTTACGTATTACACATGTGTAAAAAAAATAAAAATAAAAAATTGTTACGTTGAGTTCTTTCAAGTTCTTAAAACTCAAAGTGGTTCTCAAAAGAAATCAATCATATACATATATGATTGATTTCTTTTGAGAACCACTTTGAGTTTTAAGAACTTGAAAGAACTCAACGTAACAATTTTTTATTTTTATTTTTTTTACACATGTGTATATATATGATTGATTTCTTTTGATAAGCACTTTGAGTTTTAAGAACTTGAAAGAACTCAACGTAACAATTTTTTATTTTTATTTTTTTTACACATGTTTAATACGTAAGTGTAAGTGATGTACAAAAAATTACGGTATTTTTTTACACATCGAATCGACTTTTGTGTAACTAACGTTTAAACTTGTGTAATTATCAAAAATACTTATTCTCTCTCTCCTGCTTCATTTTTTAATTAAATTTAATCTCAACCACGTATTTCATATCATTTAATTAAATGTGTGGTTCAAAATTGAGTTTTTAAAGTTCTTAAAACTCACCATGGTTCTTAAAATAACCCTCCCTATATGTATATATATATTAAACATTAATAATTGAATTGAGGTGAAAAAGGCTAATATGTAACCAATATTGGCCTAAAAATCAGAAGTCCATTAAACAATCTAATAATGTATTATTGGGTGTGAGTCTACTAATGAAGTAATGAACTTATAAATAACATGATAATAAGAGCCAATTTCATTTCAGTCTTTTTATATTTAGTGAAAAATTATACTATATAATAAATAAAAGTTTTCTCATGACACATGTCATTCTCTTATACATTTTTATTTTTTGTTCCCACCTTTATCTCATATTAATTATACATTACCGTACTTTTTAAAGTTCTTTTTATATATATTTTGTTTAATGATTTCTAATTGTTTTTACAATACATATTTTATATTTTTTAAATACGTTATGTTTATTTATAAAACATTTTTATAAACTAAACATTTTCATTATTCAACGGGTTCATTGTTAAAAACACGTTGATCTTAATTTGAACCCTACCGGCATTCTTTTCACCTGTAACCGTAATATCTTTCTTTTTATTCATATTTTGTCGATCGAAACCTTATTAATTCTCCTTTATTGTACATTCTTCAACTAATCGAACGTTTTCTTCTATTGATGGTGGGTTCGTATTGTTTCGATTGTACCGTTTGTGTTCTCATAATACTATTTTACTTTAGTTGCTATCATATTTTTAATGTATTATCTAATGTTGTATCGAAAGAAGTATTTAGAGATTTATTATTTATTTTTAAGTTTGTGAATAGTAGTTGTAATTTAACTCGTACTTAATGTATTACTCAACTTTATTTATAAAAAGTTATCACTTACAAAATTTAAATT
Source organism: Bidens hawaiensis (assembly GCF_021521415.1). Taxonomy (NCBI): domain Eukaryota; kingdom Viridiplantae; phylum Streptophyta; class Magnoliopsida; order Asterales; family Asteraceae; genus Bidens; species Bidens hawaiensis. Next base: position 1,857,202 of record NW_027491095.1, on the reverse strand, counting down.
ATCCAACCCGTGTAAAACACGGGTACATAATCTAGTGGTTTTATAGAAGAACAATTATTTAGTACTCGTCATAGGTATTCAAAATTTTGAAGACAATTATGTAATACGATTGTTTCAAATGGAGGTCACATTTATTTCATTTTATTACGACTATAACAAATGTCAACTAATTTATCAAGTCAAATCTCTTTTAATTTGAATTTGAATTGACTCACTGTAAGCCTCTCTGTCATTAGAGCACTTGTGTGCTCACAAAAACACCATGTCGAACGACATAGGACCTAGCCTTGGTCCTAAACTTTAACTAGATCATACTTATCCAATATTGCAAAAATCGCTAGTCGGTAGTCGGGCGATAGGATGGGGACTAGCGATTAATCAGGATTAATCGAGATTAATCGGATCGGACTTTAATATATATTTTTCAGTTTCATACATACGCGGACACATTTTTATATTTAATATTTGGTTTTATACATACACAAACATATTTTGGCCGACAATTGGTTGGAATCTCGCTGGAAACCGCTAGTTTTTTGCTGCAATCTCACCGAAAACTGCTAATTTTGGTCGAAATCTTGCCGGAAACCGCTGATTTTGGCCGGAATCTCGCTGAAAACTGCCGATTTTGGCCGGATATAACCGTTGACCGAGTAATTAGCCGACTCATCCAAAATTAGTCAGTGAAGTGGGGACTAGCGATTAATCGGGGATTAATCGGTGCCTAGTCGGGATTTTTGCAACAATGTATTTACCTACTCTATCAACTTATTTCTTTATAGATAAACAGTTTACGTGTGTGTCTCTCTATATATGTGTGTGTAAAAATCTACTAATGATAATAATACTAATTCTCAAAATACACTATATATTAATATGGATATATTGAGTTTGAATCAAATACAAATGAAATTAACGTGTCAAACGTGAGATTCAAGTAGTATAATTATATATACAAGTAGAGTATTTATGTAATTACATCATAGAGTTATATGATGTGATTACATAATTACTCTACTTAATTATCATGTTTAGCACGTTAATTTCATATGTATGTTAGTGTTCCCCTAAATATATTTGTGATTTGTTTAAAATATAGATAAGTCATGCGTAACCCACTAAGTTTTTCCGTTCCATTTTTTTCTTTATTTTTGTATGATGCTTCGGCCAAAATTGTACCTTTTCATTTACGTTATGGGCCTATGGCATTAATAGAAAAACGTAATAAATAAACATAGATAATGCCGTCGTATACAGGTCACGTGACTCCAGGTACCAAAGAAACATATATCATCACCATGATCCACAAACTACACGCTCATTGTGTGTATAAAAAGTTTTTAGTAATCATTATACTATCATTTTGATTTTTGACACATCCCAATTCCTCTGGTTTCTACCAACATTTTGGTAGAAAAACATTTTTTTAATGACAGAATTATATTAAAACAAGGACCGGCAAATGCCTAGTCACTCAAACAATATATAAGATATACAATTTACAAGTTTATCACAATAAATATTCCGTTTCCTAATTTACCCCTCTTTTATCTTGGAATCACTTAAAAAAACCTTAAAACTTTTATTTCTTCAATAGTTTTATTTGGACATGTGATTATGTTGTCAAAAGATCTTGTTATTCCTTGATTTTCATGAGCTCAAAATCATGAAACGGAATACCAATTGAATTATCAAGGTTGGTTTTTGGGTTCCATAACGTCGGCTATGGAAACTGTATAAACAGGTGGTAGCTTGCACCAACTTGATATACTTTGTCATACTGAATCCACCTATTAGCATGTTATTAGCAAATGTTCCACGGTCTCATTGTGTTCCAAACATAATCAACAAATCACCATTCCTTTTTGCATGTTCCCTCTCAAAGGGTCGTTTGAGTAGCTATTCTCTCTTGTTGGTTTTCCAACAAAAAAATATTTAATTTTCTTTAAAATCCAGTTTACCCCACTTGTATGGACTTTGAATGTCAACTACACGATGTATTACGCCTCATTTAATTGAGGGTTCTATTTATGGCAAACAAAAGTGTAAGTTTAAAAGTACTTTAAGTGACGGGTAAATTAGCTAGAAAAATTCTAAACATCTTGAGCTGAGTTGGTTGATTTTTTAACTAGTTTGGAGAATTTGCTTTCTTTTTTATCAATCAAACATCGAATAACTTTCCATCCAATCGGTCCGATTTTATTAGACAAAGTAACAAAATTAGCCATTTTCTTGGGTTGTTATGCCTCTATACTTCTATATTAAAAAGAAATACATCTATTGCAATGAGAAGCATGAAGCCAATGTTGCGTATCAACTAATTTCTCTCGCATATCAAAGTTTATTCCCATCAATTCAGGATTAGAAATTTAGAATCATGTCGTACATTAAGTACCATCAATAAACGTACCTTTAATTGACCAAATTTAGTACATACGTTATATTTTAAAATAATATTTAGTCAATGAAACTATCCCACATTTTTTAGCAGGTTGAGCTAAAAACCACACAAAAGACTACCTTCGTTAAAATTCTCAAATTTCATTCTTGAACAAAATATTGGGATCTAAACATATTTCAGTATAATATTTAAAGTATAATAGACACCAATATTTGGGATATTATAACTCTCTCTACTACTTAAAGAGTTAAAGTTTTGTACTCGAAAGTCGAAACCTATACACACAGAAATCAAAATAGGGAGTATATAATTCTTACTCATATAACTTGTATAAAAAGTATTTTGATACGTACTTGATAATATTGGCTAGTGTATTGACTCTTTAAAATCATACATAGTGACACTCTTTTCATTAAGTGGTTGACTACTTGACTATACCTTTGAAGAAGTTTTAAGGGCGCTAAATGGATCAAAAAATTTAGTTAAATGTTAAAACATAACTTCCTTTTTTTTTGTAAATCTTATATGAAAATATGATTTACAATTTTTTATTTTATTAAAACGCTATATATTTTGTAAAATCTGTTTGCAAATGTCGAAAAGTTTGGAGGTGACTTAAAAAATACAAAAATTGGGTCATATAACACATGCATAACCATAATTCTTTGTTTCTTAAATTATTACACCACTTTGCACTACCATCAAATTTCATTTCCCTCAACCCTACACACGCTCTACCTTTGATATTAATTGTCTCCACACAAAATATTTTAATTTTCATCATCATCATCATCATCATCATCATCATCATCGTACTCAGTATATCCCACCAATAGCAATGCTATGGTAGGGTCTGAGGAGGGTAAGATATGGGATAGAGAGGCTGCTTCCGGTGAGACCCCCGGCTCGATAGTAGTATTGCATCAAGCCTTGGACATAAGGCACATAGCACTCAATCATCGGGACACCGGCTGATTGGTGCATGTGCCCTTGTCTTTCGGCTATCAACGCCACCACATGATGCCTGATTAACCTTCCGCCACTTTTAACGTTATTTTCACGAGATTAGTAAAATAACGTCAAAATTAGTGCATGTGCCCTTGTCTTTCGGCTATCAACGACACCGGCTGATCGGTGCATGTGCCCTTGTCAAAATATTTTAATTTATTTATTAATATTAATATGCACGCATATATGCATGGTTAACTTTAATATCGTGATTTCATAAATTATCAAATTGGATATTGTAAGATAACCTATAATTAAATACTGGCTAGTTCGAGAGTGAGAGACAATTTTTTAATATGATTATATCGGTATTAATTGTTAGAAGGAAATTAAAATGTTTATTAAAATGAAGATTGAGACATAATAATGAGGGAAAGTTTGATTTGGTTTTTCTTTCTTATCGCCTTTGAGTGAGGATTATGGTTTGTCATAAACCCCACATGACATGCAACCTACTACAATTATTCCTCACAAAATCTAGCATTTATTTTATGTTTTTTTGAACGTCGTATTTTTCAAGTCTACATGTAATGGGATTCAATCGTTTTCGATTATTTAACGTTTCATGTCCGACTTGAAAATCCCTCTTCGAAGAGGACACCCCAAGCCAAGAGGCCTGTGGTTTTGTTTTGTTTATTCCAATTAATTATGAAATCAGTTATGTTTTTCTTTTCTTTTCTTTTGTATGGGAATTGGTTTTCATCCTAGTGATAAAGATCGATCATTGTCATTTAGAAAAAATAATTGAGACAAAGTGGAACTCTATATCACCATAACAGACCTATAATGAGATGTGCGTGCAATCATAGGAGTAATATGGGAGTTAAAAGACACAACAAATGAATTACAAACTTATTTTCGATCTATTTAACTTAGGCTATTTGTAGTGGAGGGTTACAAAATAAGGGAATTTATGACATTTGACGTCTGGTCAGTAACAGAGGAATTTTTGTTTTAGGAGTGTAATGGTGTGTGTGTATATGCCACACACAAAAGAATATAATAATAATATTCTCAAATGAATGACGGCGACAAAAACTTGTCGCTCCCCCCCCCCCCCTCCTTGTCGCCCCACATATCCCCCCGGGGGGATGAATATCGCCCAAAACTTGAGCATTCATTGTCCCATTATGTATACCGTTATTATTGGAGCTAGAGAGTTGAGAGGGCTTGTAGGTTTCGTTTTTTGGAAATCTCATGATCTCTTTATTCGTCGTGTACTAGTCACTTTTATATTAAAAGTGTTTATGTTGTTACTCATCAAATGTTTAATCGGATAATTCAAAATAAAAACAAGAATAACGCATCATAAAATGACGACATATGCTTTATGGTTGGAAAATGGAAAACTATCATAATGTTTGTTGTTGAAACAATACAACTTTTCATAAAGAAATATGTTAGTTGGCAGCTAGAATTGTTGGCGGTTATTCAGCTATGTTAGCTAGAAAGTTGTCAGTCTTCTTGAGTCTGATATGTCAGTAGTAACTAAGTTACTCATTGAGAGCGGACATTGGAGCAAATAGTAAGGTTGTTGTTTTCTTATCTTGAGGTCACGGGTTCAATGAGTGAAAACAGGCTCTTACAAAAAAAAAGGTGTGGAATAAAGCCGCACACATTGGATCGCGAAGCGATCTTGCCCCTACGCGAACGCGGTAGCCTAGCGCACCGGGTAAGCCCTTTGACTCGGTTACTACTTATCGTCCATGTTGCTACTGATAATTGACTTGTTAGCGGACTATCCACGGTTCGAATGTACTGGAAATAAGAATATTCTTTTACAAATAACATATTTACATACTTCGTAACTTGTAACAATATTTATGCTAAACTTAACTAAAATTACTAACAATATTCAAATATCGTTAATTTCTTATAAATTTTTTTATTTAAAGAAATATTCAATCTCGTAGTTTCTTCTAGTATAATCATCCAAATAGTAACATGGACGAAGCTTTGTTGTGGCCTCGGCCCCACCCCGTTTTCTTTTTCTCGGTAGTGTTAATTTACTCTTTTTTTTGTCTTAAACTTTTTATACGTATTGTAAATTTAATCGTTTTTGCCGAAAATGTTGAGCCCGGCCTACACACCCGTTCATAAAAAGTTTTGTACATATTGAGTCCGGCGCTCTTTACATTTCCCGTCCAAACTTCGTCATTGACACCAACAACTCAACAGGTATTCTAAACGAACTTAAAAATATACTATATTATTATAACCTTTTAGTTGAAACTTATTGTTCCGAAAGTAACTTATAAGAATACAATTAGAACAGAAAGTTGAAAAGTTATTTACTTTGCCATTCGTTGATAATTTGATGTCATCCCTTTATTAAATTTAAAATTATACCTCCGTCTTATATATGAACTTTTTAATCTTTTAATAGTTCTTTTGTTATCTAATTATGGAAAATTAATAAACATGGTCAGGTATAGGTTGCTTGACTTTAAAAAGGTTCTTCCGGATCTTGTAAAGTTATAATTGTATTCAATGAAAATGAAATTATGATGCATAACCCTTTTCATATGCCATGACTTGGAGACCATCACAACCACACATTTGTATCACCAAATCTTTACCTTACATTTATTTCCTACCAATTCTACATTTTCAATCAAAAATCTACTTAGTCAATTTTAAATTTATGATTCTATATAAAATCAACATTTTAAGTTATAAAGCTAAAAAAAACTAAAATTGCATAATGAAAGGAAGATTGGTGATATCAAATATCCTCAAATATAATGGCTTAAGATAACTATCACTTATTGATATAGTGGTATGTTGTCCCCATTACATATGTGATGTTCTGGGTTTAATTATTACAAATGCAAGATAAAGATGATATTAAATTGTTAAAAAGAAAAAAAATCATAACTTAAGATGGATTTACAATTGTGACTCTTGAAAAATATCCACCGGTTTAGCACGACATGTTCATTGTAAAGATAAACATTTTTTTAATGAATTTGCCAAAAATGTTCACATGAAATTTCATGAGGTTTCCGCAACACGCATCAACTCGTGATCATTTATTCACAAAGTTTGTTTTATATTACAAACCACAATAATAAGCTTATCTTTTCAGTCTCTTTCCTTGTTATTCGGTTAAAGTACATTCTTATTTAAATTTTGTTATAGTTTTATAACACTTAAGCATCTCATTCTTGGTTTCTATCTTTCTTCAATTAGAAACTTGTATATTTCCTTCCATCTGTCTTTCTTTTGTTCAAAAATACTCATAATAAAAATATGAGTAGATATGAGGAACAATAAGTGATTCCCAATAGTTGTTATAAGCATTATATAATGACTTAGAAATGGTATAGACTATAGAGTGTCAAATCAGATGAAAACCTTGACATTATCCTCATATTATAAAGATGATCTGATATAAAAAGAGATGAAAATGATCTAAGAAAACACGTTTGACCCATATGCTATTTTAGTTTTAGGAATAAAATCAATTTTCTTTTTTAAATTAAGAATTTAGTCTTCAATGTTTGTAGAACGTAACATGTTTGAAATTCATAACTAACAACCGTGAAAAGCTAACTAAATCAATGTGAAATGACTTGGCCTTACTATTAGAATAACAATTCCCTAAAACCACCATAGTTCTAAGTCATACTCAAAAGGCTTTGGTTATTCATACACCTTTTTGACATACTCAAACATCTATTATACAAGTTGTATGAGACCAATATGACTTGTATGATAAGTTGATAAGTGTATGCAAAGGGTGTAATATAACATCCCATATCGAAAACCTTCCCAGTAGTTATAACTTTAATGTCATTGAAAAGAAAGATGGATTCTAGTTTGCATGTCTGTAATTAACACTTGTAAAAATATGCCAATTTTCATAAAACTAATGTAGCGTTTGATACACATGATTTATACGCAAAATGTAATGGATTGTTATGATGGAATGAAAATTTGAGTGTTTAGTTAGTCAACCGAATGGAGTCATATTACAAAAGGAATCCAACTTTATCAAAATCATTCTTTCCTGATACTACCTTTTTTTTATTATATATTTAATTCCTCCTTCTTGCACTCTACTTTCTCTATACCACCATCTAACCACCACCGTTGCCACCATCTCCACGACCACTATCATCGCAAATGTTGCATATGTCTTTACTAACTCCTAAATTATATCAATGTCCCCCTTATGGGATTACACATAATGGGATTAGAGCATTCTCATTTCATTCTCCATCCCTGTCTCTATAATTATACTAAAAACATCATTTTTTCTCTTACATTTTCAACTAAATAATATTTTTTATACTTTTATCATTACCTTTTATCTCTCATTCACTCACAACCACTTTCAAAAACATTAAAAAATTATAGAGGTGAACAATATGTTTCTCCAAATTTAACCATGAACAATATTATATTCTCTTTTCTCCTCTCACAACAACTTTTAATAATCTCTAAAAAATGAAGACTCCCCTCACATTATTTTAGAGAATGGAATGGAAATCTCAAAAAAAAAAATGCACACCTCTATCATGTGTGCTAGTTCCAAAATGTTTTATCTTTATACTATACCAAAGAGACAAAGTAGAAGAAAGAAATATGGGGTTTGTTTTTTCATATATTTTTAAACACATAATGGTGATTTTAATTAATCTAACATATTAATTTACTTAAGTTTATGCTAATAATCAAATATCTTAAACAAGACTTGGTAGTCTAGTGGAATGTTAGAGAGCGAGTAATCCTTCCTCTCTGTAAAATAAAATGAAAAACATAAAACATGTCTAACATAAATTAACTATTTTATTTAATTTAAAATAAAAAAAACAAGTTATCGAATAAAAATAATATAATTACTTTTTCTCTCCTTTAAACTCAAAAATATATATTCACCCCCATACCACAATTCTTCATTACTTTGTGCCTTTATGAACTTGTGAGAACACGGTTGAACCGTATATGATGGCTAGTGAGCCCGACCAGCACCGCGTGCTTATCTTTTGATCTGCAGTGCACACCATATCGCCCACTAAATTCATACTTCCCACCGACCGGTCAAAACTAATAGCCACCCTTACCGCAAATCACGCCTTCCATTTAATATATTCTTATTTTAATCCTGATATAATTATATGTTTAATACGGGATCTTTATTTTAGGTAGTTTACTTAATATTCATTCATTCCGAATAAACTTAATTATAGAAAAAAAATTAAGACCAAAATTAACCATAAAATCCGATAATAAAGATATCACACGTATTATTCTTCTAGCCATAAACTCACTCAAATCTTCTTTTTTTCGAAGATACATCAAAAAGAGATCCTAAATAAAATTAATAATTTTACTATTACTATTACCACGACTACTACTGCCGTTTAACAAAACTGTGATCCGTGCAAAATTTGTTGGGCGATACAAGCGACCCAACGGCTGTTTAGACTTTAAAAACACCCCGTCATTACATCAGCGGGAAGAAAGTCGCCAGTGATGTCTTGAAAGTAATCATCGACTTTTAGCATCGACGACGATGTAACATCGAGCATCATATCGTTGCACATTCCAAAATCTTCATCCCATAACTTGTTAGCTTCCGTACCCCATATTTGTGCCTCATCAAAGGGTGTTTGTGTTTCAGCAAAGCTGTCGTCGGTTATATATTCCGTGGATGGGGCTTCACTTTCTATATAGATCGGTTCGGGTAACTCTAAGGCGAAATCGTCGACTGGGGAGTATTTTAAGAATTCCGAGTCGATTTCAATATGAGAAGCGTCTGTTGTAGGATAATTAAACAGATTATCCAAAAACGGCACATCCATTTCCAACTTGTTAAAGTCCAAATCTTCAGCGAAACTAGATTCCACAACCATTTGGGAATCCAGTTTCTCCTGACTCAACCCGTTGTCTGACTGACATTCCTCAGATTCTTTACCACTTTCAGTCCGGCAACGGGTTGTCTGTCCTACTCCTGTCTCGGTCTCAAACCGTAAGACAGAAGTAGGAGACTGAAGGTTATTCGACTCATGACCCGATTCATAACCGGAAGTCGACGGAACGCTGACTTCCGGCGTTGACTCCTTAGCCGGCGGAGTAACAAAATTAGTCAAAGCATCGGGACCACGTAGTTTAATAGCAGCATTGTCGTACACCATGGCGGCTTCCTCTGCTGTGTCATATGTTCCCAACCACAACCGAACACGTCTCGCTGGGTCCCTAATCTCAGCCGCCCATTTACCCCACGGCCGTTGTCGTACTCCTCGGAACTTCCGAACACCACCCGCCGTCACCACCGCACCGGCACCCTTCACCGCCTTCTGCTTAACCTCAATCTTTTTCCGACCACCACTTTCCGCCGTCGTCTTCCACGAGGTTTGAGTACTAATATTAACCTCGTTCACATACTTTTTCACCCGTCTTCTAACAAACAGCTCGTCCTCGTCCTCACTGGACGAATCAGTGGCGTCAGGATCCGTCATTGAAATCCGTACAACTTTCGGCAACGACGTCGTTTGCCGGTTTAACGGCTTCTTAGACTTTGCTGACGTCACTAACGGATTATAAGCAGCCACCATTGTTGTAACGTTTTTGTGTTGGGTGTATTTGATCGGACGTAACATTTCATAGCTATCCATTTTGTATATATACAAAATAATTAGCTACCAAACCGCATCCAATGGATCTTTAGTCACAAAGAAGCTTCACCCGGAATCAAAACTCAAATCAAAATAATATCAAAAGGGTGTGTGTTAAAGGGAAAAGCTAAAAAAGGATTCTTTATGAAGATTGTAGAGAGAGAAAGAGTATGAAGTGAAGGAAGACCAAAAGAATTTGAAGTTGAAGTTACGAGAGAAGGGGTAATCAGAGTTATATAGGATCCGACTACACCGTCTACGGGACAAATATAGGAAAGTAGTTATTTTAATATACTATACTTTTTAATTTAATTTAATAATTTTTTTCTTTTTTAAAATATTATTATAAAATGTTCACCACAAAATATCTCTAGCCGGTAGGCACGGTGGTAAAGTGACCGGAGAATACAGGTTATAGTTAGAGACAATGGTCCAATAAGTGAACTCGAAGCAATGCTGACTCACCACATGGTTAACTTCGTGTGTCGTGAAACCGGTCACGTGACACCCAGGATGCCCGGCTGTGTTAAAATAAAATCATCCTGCCTCAGTTTAAAACTTTAAATCAAGTAATCAGTAATGACTAAACCTCAAACAGTCAACCTCCCAGGATCCCCTATGCTTTGACCAATTTTAATTCTTTTTGGTTTTCCTAAGGCTGAGGGGTGTGGGGCGCAATCCTGGGCGCGAGAGCCCCTCCGCTCGCGTTTCGGGGCGCTAACACCACACCACCGGGGCGCGAGCCGGGGCGCGAGCGGGGCGCGAGCGCGGAAATCCAGGCAGGCGTGAGTGTGGTCGCGGGAGAAGAGAGAGGAAAAGCTGGTGGGCCCGCCCAAAAGAGCCGTTGAGCTCCGTTTTTTAAAAAAAAAAACCTTTAAAAACTCCTATATAATACCCCAAAATCAACCCATTTCAACCATATCAAAACACAACTTCAATCTCCAAACTCATATATAATATCCCAAACTCCTATATAATACCCAAAAATGTCTGGAAATTGGTACCCAATCCTAGATTCAGATTATAGTTACGACGATTTATGGTCGTCACCAGACCAATCGATGTTTTATACGGGGCCGCATTCAAAATGTCTGGAAAAGGAACGTATCCGAAAGAGGTTGATCGAAGAAGACCAAGCCGAAGAATAAGAATAATGTTTTTTTAGTACTTTAATTTTTATTTTATTTTTAGATATTAATGTGTTTTTTTTAATGTGTGTTTTTTTAATAATTTATGAGTTTTTTTAATAATACGTTTTTTGAATATATTTATAAAAAAATAAAAAAAAAATCCGCTGGAGCCCCTGCTGGAGCCCCTCCACACCAGGGCCAGGGGCTCCAGCGGGGGCTCCAACACCCATCTTATCCAGTTTCTCTCTCTGCCACACGTCACAATATTATTGGCTGGAGCCCCCACTCGCGCCCCCGTTAGAGCCCCCCACACCCCTCAGCCTAATTCATCCTCCAATTTATTAGCTGTAATATTTTGCCCTCATCTTTGGTAACAAAATCAATACCTTGTCCCTACATTCCATTTCATATTTTTCTGAAAATGAAAAACGTTACTCATAATGCATTACACTTGTAATCCTAAATTAGTCTCATTGTTCGTATTTAAACCTTGAACTTCTTGTTTAAAAGACATGAACCTCTATGAACTTCTTATATTCCATTTCACATTTAACTACTTAAAATGTTTATTTAGATATTTTGTTTTGAAGAATTGTGAAAATTTATTAAATTAAATAAACAAAAAACAAGGTGGACTTGCCTGGTTTCAGATGAAAATGCGTATTTTCGGAGTTTCGAATGTAAGCGAACAACTGTCTATGGAGCCATGGGTGTAACACCTATACATAAAAGGTTGCATTTTCATGCTCTGAACACCTAGCGACTATAAAAGATTTTAATTAATTAACTTAAAAAATTTGTAACGTATGGTTTCAAAAATCAGTATAATTAACTTTTACAGCTAATAACACAATCAATCAATATTTCAAAACTCTCTTTAAAATTTGTCATCTCGAAATCAAAGATGATGATGCTCCAATTACGTGATGGTTGAACAATGACTCATGGGATAGTTACCGAATCCAACCCAATTACCGGTTTTCTTAATTCTAAAATGCCACTCTTCTAGAATTTCAAAACACCTATTTTAACCAGTTTTTCGCAATGTAACTTTTAATTTTAAAAAACATTCTAAAATTTAGCTTGGTGAGAGTTTTAAAACTAGTTTAATAAAAAAACAACTTTATGATAAAAGTAAATGTAAAAAATAAGTATTGAGTTTTGAAAGTGAACGTAACATTTGAGACTAAATAAGCGTTTGAATGATGATCGAAATCTAATGTATTAATGACGTGACGTGTTTGTGACTGTTTGACAGATAATACAAGATATATATATGATCATATCCATTATTATTATACACGAAAAAACTTACTTATGAGTAGCTAGTCATGATGTCTCACATTAGTCGCATGACGTGTTTCTAGCTTTTTTTAAAATTTCAAGTTTCACCTTTTATAGACTTGTAGTATAATTACTGCACCGCCTTAACTGTTTTTTTTGTTTTTAAATAATTTTATTTTATATAACAACTTCAATTCGTTAACTAAAAATAACTAAACATGTGGATGTTATTAATTATTTTGAAACGTTTGATATAATTTTTAAAAAAATAAGTTGTATTTAAAATAAAATATTTTTTTTCTTATCATAAACTATACCGAGTAACGGTTTCTTATAGGTATTGTGATGAGATGAACCAGTATCAACCGAACAACATAGGCATAGATTTCGGTATCAGAACCGATATCCATATTCGTTTTTATTGTATCTATCAATATAAAACATGTTTCGATATCATTTTGCAATATATATAATGGCAACGTTGTCTTTCATATTCTTATTATTTATCTCGTATATGTATATTATAATTAATCATTTATTTGTGTTAGAGTTAGTTTTTCATGTCTTTTATTATTTATCTTGTTTATATATATTATAATTAATCATTTATTTGTGTTAGAGTTAGTTTTTCATGTTTTGGTCCTGTATGTAAGATTATATATATCTAGTTTATAATTACGTTTATGTTTTTCGGGTACGAATAAAAAAAATTAAACAATGTTTATCTAGTTTTTAATATAGATTCTTTCAATTTACTCGTTTCCAATGACACCATATTTCCGTGTTTTATTATGTTCCTCGCCTCGACTCGACCCGAATAATGATCGACCCAAAATTTTTGTAAAACGAAAAAACTGAGACCTCATTGGAAAAAAAAAATTTGGGTCCGCCATTGGTTACAGAGAAAGACTTTAAATCTTTTCGGGTTTTTGGCAAAGTACTGGCAAAGACGTTAAGATCCCTTTACGAATCAAGTTCGTGTTGCCACAACGCATGGGGTGTCTTTTTTTTAAATGGCCAACAAACATAAAATGTCTAGATGCTCCGTACAGGTGACTCGATGGCAAAAGGCTATCGCCAGCTGGCCCAAAACAGCTGTAAGGAACCCTTAAACACTTCCAAGTTATTTACAATTTTGAGAAAAATCTACCCGTCCAAAGACACACTGATAGTAAAACCCGAGCGTCCTTAGAATCGAACCGGAGATTACAAAGATATTAGGATTTCTTCATGGAACCACCCAATAAAATCTGAGTAATTTATTGAGAAATTGGATTTTAATACTCCTAACTTTCGCTTATTGGCCGTTGGCACTCCCAACTTACAAATTGGCCGCTGACACTTCTAACTTTTCACATATTTTCCTGTACCACTCCCGTCGTTAAAAATAGTAACGTCGTTAGTGTTTGGGAAAAAAGTGTAAAATGACTAAGTTAAAAGTAAAATCAATTTTTTTAAAAAAAATATATATTCTACCATCATCACCTCCCTCCATCGCCACCTATTGCCACCACCTAACACCACCACTACTTACACCGCCACCACAGCCACTCACCACCACCACCGTCACCGCTTACCACCACCACCATTGCAACCACCATAACCACTACCCCATCCGCCATCACTTGCAACCACCCCACTACCACCGCCGCTGCCTACCAACACCAACTACACGAACAGGTGGTGGTTGTGGTGGGTGGTTGCAGTGGTGATGGTGGTAGTGGAGGCTGTTGAGGGTAGGGGCAGTGGTTATGGGTGGTGGGTGGTTGTGGTGGTGGTGATAGGCGTTGGCAGGAGGTGGGTGGGCGGTGGTGGTGGTGGCGGTGGTGGGTGGTAGTAGGTAGTGGCTGAAGGTGGCGATTGGTAGTGGGTGGTAGTAGTAGTGTAGTGGAGGAAGGTGATGGTGGTGGGATATATTTAAAATAAGTTTTAATTTTACCTTTAACTTAGCCATTTTACACTTTTTGCCCAAACACTAACGACGTTAGTGTTTTTTAACGACGGAAGTAGTACAAGAAAATATGTGAAAAGTTGGGAGTGCTAACGGCCAATTTGTAAGTTGGGAGTGTCAGCGGCCAATAGGCGAAAGTTGGGAGTATTAAAATCCAATTTAATTAAAATTTTGATGTTACTGAGTTTTGAATTTGATCGTAGCACTTTTTTTACAGCAACGAAGAACGTGAGGAACCTCGTATCTGGGGCCATACCATGTACCTATGTACGTCTCTAGGTTCAACTCTGTTTCTAACTACTTTTTTCGAGATTGTTTTTTTACACACCAACCCCATTAAAATTTACCTACTTGTAAATTTCGTTATTTAATAAGCTAATAATAGATAAATAAAATATATGGCTTTTTAAAAAGGAAAAAAAATACAGAAGATATTTTTTTGAAAGGATGCTATTTAATTTAGCTTTCTATAAATGCAGTACCAATAATTTTCTTTTCTGCATGATATATCTTATTTAAAAAAATGATAATATCACTCAAACCCGGTTCAATTAGAGAATCGGTTTAATTATCACTTGTACAAAAATGGTCGATCCAACTAACAGTTGTTAGATTATTTCCAGCTAAACATGTTAGAGGTCTGATTCATGATCCGACTGTTTGGTCCTATTTCAATTTAGAAACTCAACTTTACATTACTTTGATAAATTATTGGACTTATTTAATCTACCATCCTTGGTGGGCAACTTTAGTCTTAAATCAGACAATGACGCTAGTTATTGGGTTGTAGATTCGTTAGAAGATTATTTTGCTAAGTACCTTCTTTGGCACAAATGGATTCTCCTTAAGGTAACTTGGAGACTTTTGGTCGAAATATTATCTTTTCTTCCAAACCTTAAGTTCAGGGGGGTTCTAAGTGCATCACATATGTGCCGTTTATGTTGGGAGAGGTCGAGTCACTAATTCACATTTTTCTTCATTGGATGCATATATGCTAAAACGATTTGATTACTGGCCTCTTGGTGGAGAGCTAGTGAAGTTGAGTTCGCAATCATCTACTCCACTCTAATTTTTATGGTATGCCTACAACATGTTGGTTTTTGAGAAAGTTAAAACTCCCTTATCAAAATTAGTGGATGCAATTAATGTTAATGCCTTCTTATAGATTCAACATAACTCCAATCATCAATGCATCTGGTGGCTTAAATGGAGTTGTCCTTTTATATATATGTTTCTCGTAATGTTTTTTTGTTTAGCTTTGTGCATTTTTGGCCTTGCTTTGTATTATAGTTTCGTTTTTAATAATTTCTTGTAAAAAACTGTGAATGACTTTTATTAATGTAATTAACTTTGAAATAGTACGACTTAATTATGAGTCTTATGACTTTATTGATCTTACTATGATACACTACAAGTCAATTGTGATGTTTATCGATGTAACTTTGATATTGGTACGATCATTTGCTGACTTTTATTGACCGTGTATGCTTGACTACAATCTTTAAATGGCTTTTTACCTTATTTAGACTTTTATTGGCTTGATATGACTAGAAAATTGAACTAATGATACAACGCATCATTATCAGTGACATGTCAAATGATATAGCACAAGTACACTATGGACCGTTTTCAGTCACATAATAAAGTTTCAGTTGTAAAATCTTCCATATGTATATATACGTACGTACATCAATCACAATATAACGTGTACATATGGTTAGGATATTCTGAAACAAACTGCCAACAATTACTGTTAACTAAGTTAGTATGTCTCAAACGAATTAAAATGTGCATTTCCTTTATACTAAAGTTAAGATGATCATCGACTAGTTAGTGTGGATTAGCCAAGTAAAAATGCAAGTTGTATTTCTTGGAGTTTGGCCAGTTGCCATTGAGCCAAGTGAGCCCTTAACCAAAACTGTTAAATATACAAAACAAATGGTATCAAGTACATAGAGCTCGACAAAAGAAATTATTTAAACTAGTAGTCCTTGATTTGTATTTGGTTACATTACATGTATTTGATGCTTTGCTATATTTTGTTATGCTAAAAGTCAAAATCACTAGTCACAATGTCCAAGATTAAGATTTTAAGCCAATTAAACTAACCTTTCATCAAACCCTAGATGATGTCCCCCCTTGATTCTAGCCTTCACCATATGTGTGTGCTCTATGTATGTTATACTACAGTTTTCCACACACATGCATGATGCATGCATTCTAAAGCTGTACGTTGTGCTTTAGGTGTGGACCTTGCAAGCTCACTGTAGTTTATTATTATTATTAAGAACGATTGAACTATCCTAAATACACGAGTAAGTCTCATTGAGACGGGATGTAGGGGCGAACATGTGTAGATACCCTAATTGTTCATACTTTTATTAATATATTTATATTTTATCAAATATGTGTATAAAATATAACTACATATTATACACGTAACTTACACACACGTATATTGCATACTAGAATATTGGCTCGTGTTACATACGGATGAGAAATATTTCAAACGTCATATATATGTAGATATCATAAATTTTTTTTACCGTGTTCTCTACAAAACCACATTATGCATGAAAAATATGTATAAATGGTTGAATGAGAAAATATATAAATATACAAATCATTGAGCTAAATAATATCAATACTAAAAAAGAGAACACAAAATCAGTTATAAATAATTGTGGTCCAAATCGGATTTTAAATCATTTGAAAAGAAAAGGTTGGTTATTATTATATAAAACATTAATTAGTGAGGTTATGATTGTAGAAAAACATTAATTAGTGAATTATGTTACAATTCTATAAATGGAAACCTGATGACTTGGAAGCTTATATCTTGTATTGTTTTAATAATATAGTAAGATTAACTATTTTTTTTTCTAATTTAATTGAATATATTATGATTTATTTCGTTATTTTTTTTCCTTGTAAAAATCTTTCTTTTCGTGTATGATCTTCCATATACACACACACATACATATATACATATTACATGTTTGAGATTCATGTATTATACGAGTAATTAATTAAAACTAATAAATAATTAAAATGCAAATTTTACAATTTATATTTGTCATACACTCGTCAGACTAATCCATCGTACATTTACATTAATTAAATTTGAATAATTATATAGTTACTTAGACATTATTTTTTGTTAGGCTCACCGGTTTACACCCGTCACACCGGTGAGGGATCACGTCGTGAGGTGGCACTACACAGAAACACTCCACCTAAGACACCCCCCCCCCCCCTAATGACTCATGCGTGACTTAAGGAGACTAAAGATGGTCATTTGGCTCATAAATGATAGTATTGAGGGATGTATACCCTTAATAGTATAGATATTTGGCTTTTGTATGTAAACAGTTTTGATTATTAATATGTCAAAAGTATTTTATGGGAAAAAGAAAGAAACATTTACACACACGATGTCTTTTCACCTTTTTCCAGTAAAAAGTTTTTCCCATTCCAATAAAGATTTTGTTTTGCATATATGCTAAGCAGCTTCTTTGTCAAATTGAATTACGTAGCAAATTTCCAAAGTGATTGGAATTTTTATATTATATTAGATTTTAGGAAAAATTCCCAAAATAGTCTTATTTTGGAAAGATGTTTAAAAAATATCCTCCAAATTTTAGAATTCCAAAAATATCCGGCTCTAACACATTGTCAAAGATGTGTTAGACTTCTTAACGTATTGTCGGAGATGAGTTAGACTTCCTTACACATCGACAAAGATGCGTTAGACTTTTTAATGCATCGTCAACGACGTGTTAGCCTATTGTATGTTATTATTAATGTTATATTAATATAACTATTTTACCTATATTTGTTTTTTTATAACTTTTAATATATAAGTTTTATATTATTGCGAATATACCAATAAGAAAGTTAATCAATTACTTAGAGTTTGATGATTTAATGCTTTCGTAAATAAATGAGATGTTATAACTTGTTTAAAAACTATGGGTTTGGTGAGATCCATAACCCGCTTATTATTTTTTAATATAATGTTAGAGCATCCACAACAGGCACCATTTCCTGGGTCCTGTACCGGTACCTTCAATCCCGATACCATCCCGATCTCATCCCTAATGAGATGTTATAACCCGTTTAAAGTTATCTTGGTTTGGTGAGACCCATATCCGTGAATTCAGGTCAAATGCATGAGAAGTCTTCATTTACAAATAAACCAGTCTGGTGGCTTGAGAGAATGTAAGAAGGAACCAGAGAGCTTTTAAATATTTTGTTTATATATATATATATATATATATATATATATATATATATAAGATTAAGATTCTTAGTTATATAGTTATTTTTTCTTTTCCTTTTTTTCTTTTCCTTTTTTTCTTTCATTTTTTTTTGCATTCAACATGTATTGTAATTTATTTACATCTTCATATGCTGTTTTACATTATTCACTTATATATTTGAATTTGAATTTTATTTATTGTAAGAAAGTTAATAATATACTTAAAATTTGATGATAAAAGGGTTCATAAATAAATGAGATATTATACCGGTTTAAAAGTTATATGGGTTTAGTGAGACCCATGACCCGCTTATTTTTTTTACTATAACATTTTTTCTTAATTATAAATAATATCTTTTTTTAAAAAAATGGATATTAATTTTTAGTATATCCCTATGTTATAGGATTTTCATATTAAATATTTAATAAGATTAATTTTTTATATAATGAGATCTTATAACCCGTTTAAGGTGTATTTGGGTTTGGTGAGACCCATACAAATGAAATCGGGTTAAATGCATGAGAAGTCTTCATTTAAGAATAAAAAAATCTGGCGGCTTGAGAGATTTTAGGGAACTTTCGTATATATATATTTAAGATTTAAGATATGATGGTCTTATAAATTTTAAAATACGTGTAGAATAAACATAGAACCTTTTCAAGGCAATAGTAACGCGTGACTAAAAAACCTTCTTTTTTTAATGCCACTTCACTTTCACGTAAACAAATGGATTTTATTATATTTTAATATAGTGTTAGAACATCTACAACATGCACTATTTCCCGAGGTTTGGATGAAGTGGCACTGCAGCAAACAACATCACAAATTTCATGCTGTGGAGCCAAGTTTGCGTTAAGAAGTTTGTTGTTGCAAACTTGCAACAAACGGATGATGTGGCAACCTCTCTCACATACACACATACATATTATATATATATACACACACACACACACCACACGTTTAATATTAGTTATTGGGTTTGTGAAGGTTTGTTGTTATGAAAGAAAGTTGGGTTTTTAAGAAAAGTTTGAAATGTGATGTGGTTATGATGTGACAGTTTGTGGTAGTTTGTTGTTGTAAATGCTCTTACGAAGCCTCTTTACCATTTTGTACTTATTACCAATAATTTCAGACTCGGCCCGGAAGTCGACCCGAACGCCTTACCGGCTCAAGGTCGGACCGGCCCGGGATGGCGGACCAGTGTTTGACCCGGGTGATGTCATAAATAATTTAAATAAATATAGATGCATATATATAACTCATATACATATAAAAATAATAATAACCAAAAGTTATAATAATAACAAACTTTAATGTTTATCTATGTTTTATACATTGTTTTTTAAATATATATGATATATGTATGATCAATGAAGATATCAATAAAACTTGGTTGGTTGGCTCATGAGTAATTATTAAAGTTTCTATCTCCGAAATTTCCCAAGTTCGAATCCGACATGCACATTACATTTTGAATTTAATGAAAAAAATGGTTTTACCGATTCACCCGCCGGGTCAACCGGTCGGACCGGTCCGGGCCGACCTTCCACCAGCAAAACAGGCCGGGTTTTTCAAAACGGCTCAAATACACTGACCCGACCCGTTATAGGGACCGGGTCCCGGTCCGACGGGCCGGGCCGGGCCAGGTTTAAAATCACTACTTATTACTGGATTATTTCAAATTACTTTTTTTATATATTTAAATGTTAGTATAATAGTAAATTTTAAATTGAAAATAAGACAATAAAAATGCACATCTATTTTTAAAATGATAGAAGCATGATAAAATATATGAGAAAATAAAATTACAAAAAGGAAAATCTTTTTCTTGACTTGATCAGTCCAAATGTGTTCTACCAGATTGGATCGGAGGTTGTCGTACATTTTTGTACTTTGTAATTCCAACACTAACTATTGGTAGTTTCTCTTGCATATCGATGATTTGGGTCGCAGGTGGGATACCATCTTCATTGCTTTGGAAAATTATTTGTGCCATGCCCTATAGAATAATGTTATTTATAGTAATGAAAACTTACATAACATTTAAAATTTTATCTTTCATCCATAATCAACAAGGATTTGCTATGATAGACCATTTTTTCTTAAAATCTCCAAACGTTTGTTCAATATCCTTGTACTCCACCTCATTGGCTATGTATGTTGTATAAGCATGCACTCCCAAGTGAAACTCTGTCTATGGTGTTGTCTAAAATAGTTGGCTGCTTTAAAACATTAACATCATTGTTTGATCTGACATAACAAAACGTGTGCCATATCCAAAGATCATAGGATGCCATCGCTTGAAAGCTCAATGTTGCGTGTGGATAGTTGCCCCGTTGATGTTGGTCACACCAACTATTGGACAATTTAACCTCTCCCAATGTGTACAACCGATGCTACCGATGTTACGGTTTATTCGAGACAACCGTTAATCTCCTAAGAACATAAGAGAAGAAGAGAAATAACCCAAGATAATAATTCTTTCTTATTCTTTTTCTTAAAAGAGATTACAATATATAGGAAAACAAAAGACATAAAAATAGAAAAAGATAAACAATAAGGAAACATAATTTGACTACAATGGAAACTAAATAAAAGATAAACTTTAATAATAATAACAATAATATTATAATACGATCGTATCAATTCCTGACCCCTTGAAAACGTCCTTGTCCTCAATGACGGAATGTCGTTGCCATGGTGGTCGCCACTCGAGTCGTACACCGACAAGTGGGGCGGTCTCAACGTAGCACCACGGTGGCCGCCATTCGAGTCTTCCGGTGTTATTCGGGCCAATGTCAACGAACCACCACAAGGGGTGCAACACGGGTCGCCTTGTTGTACCTTTTAACGGTGTCGGAGCCAACAAGCTAATTGTATGGTTGTAAATTTGATTGGCATCTTTATTAACCATCAAATTACAATTTTGTTGCTTATAATTACCAGTTGCATGCCCACCTAAGGTCACATCCTCCAATCCTTGAGTAACTTCCTCCTTGATAATGGTTTCATAATCAGACGTGCCAATTGCACTGAAGGAACTAGAGTGAAATTGAGTAAGCATTGTTGTAGTAAAATCATCCCAGGTGAGGAAGTCTAAACTCCGAAGCCAACCATTGAATCAACAGAATGGTTCATCATCGAAGGATTCAATGACACAGGGAAACCGCTCGTCGCCATAGATCGCGTAAAAAAGAAAATATCGTTCTGCCTGAGAGATTCATAGGGCGGGATTAGATCCGGTAAAACGAGGTAGTTGTGGATGCTCCCACAAGAGTTCTCCCAAAGCCATCTAGGTTAAGGCTCGATGAAAGCACCAATTGTTACGGTTTATTCGAGACAACCATCAATCTCCCAAGAACATAAGAGAAGAAGAGAAAATAACCCAAGATAATAATTATTTCTTATTCTTTTTCTTAATAGAGATTACAATATATAGGAAAACAAAAGACATAAAAATAGAAAAAGATAAACAATAAGGAAACATAATTTGACTACAATGGAAACTAAATAAAAGATAAACTTTAATAATAATAATAATAATGATATTATAATACGATCGTATCAACCGAGCATATCGAGAAAGCCGTGTACAAATTCACGAACATCTTAAATATTTTAAATGCCCAACCAAGTAGCGCTTTTCAAATCAATCCCCCCCCCCCCCCGGGGGGGCGGATGATATGGATGATGTATCAGATCCAAATTTTTCTTTGATAAAATCTTGGGAGATAATGTAAGTTTTAGGAAGAGAAGAGAGATTTATAAACGTGTTGGAGTTGAGTTTATATATGGTTGTAAAATGTTTTTTTACCTGCCTTCAATGATCATATTAACCCTATAATACACGTGAGACTGTCATCGTTGGCAAAACGTGGCAAAAACACCCACACCGTAGCAGTATGGGGGCATTTTGAGTTTATTTCGGGCATCTACGCAACCCCATTCTGGATGCCCTAAGTCAAAATGTGCATCCCTTCTTCTACACCATAATTAAAAACATGAATTGAACTACTGATGACCATAACTATTTAAAGAAAATGTAATATAATTCACATATGCTTCTTTGTCAAATTAAATTAGGCACTGTTTACTAGTCCTAGCTGGTGATACGCCGGGTTTAGGGCGCCCACAATCGAGACGTAGGAGAGCCAAGCATTATTACTTTGGAGGTATAAAAAGAAAATTTTAACCGTATGTCAACAATTATTCATACCCTAGCAGACTTGGACGACTAAGGGGGCTATTCTTTCCCAAAAACACTTCTTGATCATCAAGTTTCTATGTTTTCAAGATTCCAATCAACCATTGAGATATTCGTGATGAAGATGCAAGGCTAAGCTATTCGTGACTCCTTTAGGTGTAAGGTTTATATAAGAATTGATTATTTAATGATATTTATCTATGTTTGGAACTGAAATTTGATTACTCATTCGGTTAATCTAGCTTTCACATTTTTATTGGTTAAATAGTTGATTATTTGGATTTGTTATCATAAGTTATTTGGTTTGAAATCATTAACGCTTAGGATTAAGTTTTTATTGTCCTTTATTCTCCAACAATCAACTAATGATTATTATTGAGTCTTATATTTAAGTTATGGTACTTCATTAGACAATATCTAATTGTGTCAATTAGTAAAATTTAGTTATGTTAATCAAATCACCAAACTAAAGTGACTTTTAAGTATTTATCAATCATAATCAACAAATCATGTATTTATGGTTTTCAATTTGGTAGGAGTTAAGTTTTTCATAACCCGAACCCTAAAGTGTGGTCACCATTTCTTCAATTCTTTTTACAATCAAAGTTTATTTGTGTTCTCTTATTGTTTTCAATATAAATTTTATCTTTAAAGTTAACTTGGTATCGCCTGTCCAAATTAATTAAGTTAAACAATGAATTATAATAAAATTTTTCACTGATTCATGTGGACACGACCTTACTTCCCCGTACTAGTTACATGTGATTAAGACCCAAAGTTACTTTATTTTTTTATATTAAACCATGACATCTACATCATGTGGCGTTGGCCCAATATTGGGTTTACATGGTTGTGGGAAAATGGATGAAATTGCGTACAAATGTATCAAGGTTTAACAACAAATACAACAAAAAGTGAGAAAATCAGTGAGGCAATCAGGCAAATGACCAAAACATAAAGTTGTATTGAATATCGTGTTGATATGGTGGGTCGTTTTCTGTAAGGACAATTTGGAATATTGTGAGAAAATCAACAATGTGGGCTCGCATCTCGTTGATGGGTCAACGGTAAAAAAAGAAACACTGTGAATCGTTAAGGAAGCTCCGAATTCAATAACATCGTTCTCAATGCTCTGGATTCAATAATGTAACACCCGCCCCTCGCACCATCAATATTGTCCGCTCTACCCACAAAGAACTCACGGATTTGTTTTTGGTTGCCCAAAACGCGTTGGTGATTGATGAGGCAGGACATTTACTTATGAACCAAGGATCTCTCTTGTCCACGGCCGATGTGTGATAGCCTAAGAGTGGGACGATGTTGTGTTTGCCAAGGGTGTTACAAACAACCCCCCTTTGGACTCATCGTCTGATATAATGCTAAATATATATGTTTCCCTTGTTTATTTTATTTAATATTTTAATTGTTTTTGTTCGTTTTTAGTCAAGATTTGTATACTACTAACGTTTTTGTGTGTCGTAGGTTCCGGGATTTGATCGTGATTAAAAAGGGCGAAAAACGAGCCGAAACGGAGATCCGGAACGCGTCAGGAAGAACCGGAACAGAGAACCGGTCAGACCGGACTGGTCTGACCGGCCCCATTGGAAAAGCACGCCGCGCCTAGGGGAAAGGCAAAAAGCCCTTAGCGCGGCGTTTAGGCACTACTGATGGGTTTTTAATTCGTTTTTGGTTATTGTCGGGCCTGGTTTTCGCTATTTAAACAACTTTAACTTAAACCTGACATAACCTGAAAGCCACCAGCCGAATCAGAGAGTTTTTTGAGCTATCTTACGAGTCTTGTGGTGATTTTGAAGGCAAGAAAACATCCGGTGAAGAGCTAGACGTTTAAGATCGAAAAATACGGGTTTTATCGCTTTTAATCTTTCGTTCTTTATTATTTCACCATGTTTTCAGTTTTTATTAATTTGTTTGATTTAGACTATATGATGCTAGGCTAAACTTCATAAAATGCCTAGATCGTGATGAACCATAGTTCGGTTTAATTTTATTTGGATTTTCGTTTCGTTATGGATTTTATGTTCTAAGTAAACGGTTGAGTTTTATTTAGTTGATGCGTATAATTGCTTGGTTTTGTTTACTTGAATTTATTGTTTCACATTGCCTTTGTTGATTGTTTCATAGGATAGGGTTTTGTTAGGTCATTTACTGTGTGTTCTTGACTAGTTTATGATTGATATCGATTAAGATAATAGAAACAATAAAATCAATTAAACAAATAAAAGTGAGCTGCCAGTCTAAAAAGCTGTAAAGTGATAGGCTATTAATAGATCTTTGCTTGTCGGGATTGCTAGATTTAGTTATTCGTAAGGAGTCCGTCTAGGTTTGATTGTCAGCTTAGTCTATTAAATTAATTGGGTTTGCTTTGCTATCTTTTGAATTCCGCGCTGTAAGGTAGGTTTTCGTCATAAAAGATACTTAGACATAAGCAATTAAAACCGTAAGGAAGTTTAATATAAAACTGGTGAGTATTAAAACTTGTTAGAAATTCATAGGCGTCTTCTTGAAGTTCAAGGGTCCTGTTCGGGTTTTCTGTCAAGGGTTTATCTTTTAATCCCGGTTCCATAACTTGCGTCTTTCCATTTAAATTAATAACCGTAACTTTGGGGATTCCGGCCTGGGTAGTTATTTTAATCATCTGATTCAATCCAAGTTCTCTTAATTGTTTTCTTTAGTTTAAAATAATTAGGGTTTAAGTTTTATTAATTAATTAATAAGTAATGATTATGTTTTATTATTATAATAATTAGGGTTTGTTTTATTATTATATTAACTAGTTTATTAATAGTTTAATTAAAGTAATCATTAGTTAATTATTATTAGAGTTTTAATTAATTAGTTTTAAAATCCCTCTCAAATATTATTAATAAATAGCCGTGTCTTGTAGTTGAGTCTAATTTGCTAGTTTCAAATTAAAGAGTCTCGTGGGTTCGATATCCAGACTTACTTAGCTGTACTAGAGTCTACCGGTTCACTTGCCGGTTAGTAGTTTAAGTTAAGTTTAAGGGTCTGGAGTATTACTCAGTGTCTAGATTAGTTTACTTTTAGTTAATAATTATTTGACTATTTCAAGCACATCAAGTTTTTGGCGCCGTTGCCGGGGACTCTTAGCGATTGCGTTATTAGCTTTGATTAGATTTACTTGCTATATACGTGCTATTTGTGTTTGTTTTTGTTTTGAGTCGTAGGAGTCTATTTGTTCGTGTCTTTTATTTCTTTTGAGTCGTAGATATGTGTGAGATTTGTGGCGGACCCCATTTTACTCCTATATGTCCACAATATGTGGGGTGTTTGGCACATCATTATACTAACCCTTCTGTGCAGCCGGTGCAAAATTTTTCACAGGGACCTTTTCCGTATTATTTTGATAATTCGTATCAGCAACCTCAGCAAAACCATGAGCAGTGTTACGATCAATTTTCTAAAAGCCTTTCTGATGAGGATGTAGCTGCTATGGGTAGGATAGAAAAGATGTTGGTCCAATACATGGCTACAGATACCCAAAAGATGTTAGTTGAGCATGATACCATCTTCAAAAATCACCAGGATATTATTACAAATCTCCAACGTCAAGTAGAAGAAATTTCTAGGAGACTGGATGAAGAAGATGAAATGGAGAGGTTGAGACCGTTGGAATATGTTGAGCAGTCAGATGAGGAGATCGCTCAAGTAACGGAGAAAAAATTGGATGTTGAAGTCCCACCTCCGGTTTCACATGCTATTATTGATTTTTGGAGTGACTCTGATGATGAGATAAACGAAGATGAGAGTGTGCAGCTGGAGAAACAACCGACACCTGGTTATAAGTATGATGCGGAAGACAACTATTTGGGATACATGAATCGATTGGGCGAGTTTTTCCCGATGTTTCCAGAAGAAGGGAAAGAGCCAATCATGGAGTATATAGATGATTCAAAGGAGAACATTCTAGATACGGAGACATGAGTGGCTGATAAAGTCCCACCTCAGGCCACACAGGTATGCGTTGTTGATTTTGCAGGTTGTTACAGTGACTCTGATGATGAAATAAATGAAGAAGAGTGGGCTGCTTATCAGAGGTCTTTAGTAAAGAAAGAAGAGATAGAGTTTGACGTGGATTTGGGGGATTCACTTGAGTTGATGTTTGGCGTTGAGGAAGAGGTTGTGAATGAATTGAGTGAGGAAGATGAATTCCTTGATCTGGAGTTGGATGGATTGTCAGAGTATGACGAGGGGGGTACATTGGATGTTAATGCGGATGTTGCGTTTTTCGAGGCCCTACTTGTAGAGGACAGTGTAGATGGGGATGTGGTGTTAGAGGAAGAACACTATTGCCGACTCGTGAATTGTGTTTTGAATGCTTCTCGGGAATTAAAACCACAGGAGAAGGTCGAGGGTGATAGGTTACCTAAAAACCGAAGTTGCGTATATTTTAGGAGATGGTCTACGGGAGTGAAAAAACCATTAAATGTCAAACACGACCAGTCTTCTCGATACTTACAACGCATTCGGCTCTTGCCAGGTAAGTTTAAATATAGGTGGTCTGACCCGTTATTGATTTTTAATTCTAAGTTAATATTTTGCGGGTACATCATTGATATATTACTGTTTGATAAATTCCGGGTGGAACTAAACGGTTTA
Organism: Bidens hawaiensis; assembly: GCF_021521415.1. Taxonomy (NCBI): domain Eukaryota; kingdom Viridiplantae; phylum Streptophyta; class Magnoliopsida; order Asterales; family Asteraceae; genus Bidens; species Bidens hawaiensis. The sequence continues at coordinate 1,829,701 of NW_027491095.1, read as the reverse complement.
GATAGGGTCCAGATCAAGGAGAAACCTCCTGATTATGTTTAAGTGTGGGGTGGTTTCGCGGAGTTTGTATAATTAATCGAGTCACTAACGTAGTTTTTTGTAGTTCTTTTTTGTTTTTGTATTTTTGAGTTTTGCTAGGTAAAAGAAAGATTGAGTGAACTAGAGAGATAATCCCCAAGGAAGAGTATATTGAAAATGACAAGTGTGGGGATGGAGTAGCAGTGGAGCCGTATACTTTATATTTATTTATTTGCTGCTAATTATTCATGGTTTATTAGTGGGTTGACGTACTTTAATTGCATAATATCTATCATTATGATAAGATACATTTATAGATATGTTTGTTTTGTTTTGCCGCTTACGTTCGTGTGTGAGAGAAGGAGTTACCATTTGCTGAGCACGTTCGTAGTTGGAGGGCATTCATGGAAGAAGACTTTAGCATCATGTTTCATTCGCATATTACCAGCTAAGTCTTTTCCATTATCTAGCTTATTAACTTTTTATATTATTTTTGTTTTTAATTTTAGAGTCTTAATTTTGTAGTCCGACTTTATTTTATTTTTGTTTTAAGTCGTCCTTATCCTTGCATTGAGGACAATGCAAAATTTAAGTGTGGGGATAATATATTTGAGTCGTAGTTTAAATTGAGTTTATGTTAAAAAAAATAGAAAAAATAAAAAATAGAAAAAAATTGAAAAATGTTTTAAAAATGTCCCTTAAGTCTAGTTTTTGTTGCGTTAAAGTAGGAGACGATGATATTTATCGGAAATTGGTTTTTCAAACTACTAATAATATGAGATAAATAAAAGAAAGCGCAGTTAACTTGGGATGTGCCGGTAGGCTCAGCCTTAGAAATGAAAGGGCAAATTTGATAAAATGGGTCGGAAATCTTTTGTGAGTAAAGCGCTTTGTCCGTGGAAAATAAGTAATGAAAGGTCGGGCCATACTCAAGCCTCAAATTTTGGTATGAAAAAGTGAAAATATTATAAATTTTAAAAATCTGAATACGTTATCATATGATGCTTGGGTAGGTTTAACGTTAGAGTATGCTGTGTAGCCTGTGATATAAACTTAAAACTGCTAGTTTAGTGTTTTACACCTCATCGACGTATGGTTTTATAACCTTAAATCCTGTATAGATGGGATGCTTCGGGTCCAGAGACCATGGGTCTGTATGCCGGCTATTCATCTGGGTATTCACAATTTCTAAGTGGGGTTGTGGATATTTAAAATAAAGCCAAAAAGAGCAAACCCTTATAAGTCTATAAACATGATCACAAGAGTACAAAATTCACTACAGACTTGATCATCCACGCTGTTAGCCATGTGGGGTCCCCTTGCTCGCATCTCATTACCATTAAGAAACGGACCACAAGGGACACGCTACATATAAGCCCTACAGATGAAATTTTGCATACTCACCTATGGTGAAGGGTTCGGGGTGTTGCTTGATAACGGGGGTATGTCATGTTATGGGGAACACTAGCTATAAATTAATTGAACCTTAATTGTATCAAATGGCTGCTTGGTAGACTTTAATGCTTAAGCTAGGTGGATAAACAATACCCTTGATCGTCTTAGCTATTCATGAAAAAAATAGAGCAACAAAAGTTTTAAATCTGCTAATTTTGAGGTTTAAGTCAAGTTGGGGTGGTCTGGTCCGGTAAAAGCTGAAAATAAGCTGGTCTTAATTGTGTAAACCACTGAGTAAAAAAATTGTCGGATCATATTTGTCCCGGTAAAGATTAAGGCATGGGTTTAAGTGGACAACAATATCGGTGATCGCGGTTTTTGCGTTTTTATGAGCTTTAAAAATTAAGCTATTTGTTTGTTTGATTTTAATTTCCCGATTCTGATCCAACTGCATCAAACTTTTTCAGGGACGAAAAAAGAATAAGTGTGGGAATATTTGATATAATGCTAAATATATATGTTTCCCTTGTTTATTTTATTAATATTTTAATTGTTTTTGTTCGTTTTTAGTCAAGATTTGTATACTACTAAAGTTTTGTGTGTCGTAGGTTCCGGGATTTGATCTTGATTAAAAAGGGTGAAAAACGAGCTAAAACGAGACGAAACGGAGATCCGGAACGCGTCAGGAAGAACCGAAACAGAGAACCGGTCTGACCGGGCCGGTCTGACCGGCCCCCTTGGAAAAGCACGCCGCGCTGCGCCTAGGTGAAAGGCAAAAAGCCCTTAGCGCGGCGTCTAGGCACTATTGATGGGTTTTTAATTCGTTTTTTGTTATTATCGGTCCTGGTTTTCGCTATTTAAACACCTTTAACTTAAACCTGACATAACCTGAAAGCCACCAGCCGAATCGGAGAGTTTTTTGAGCTATCTTACGAGTCTTGTGGTGATTTTGAAGGCAAGAGAACATCCGGTGAAGAGCTAGACGTTTAAGATCGAAGAATACGGGTTTTATCGCCTTTAATCTTTCGTTCTTTATTATTTCACAATGTTTTCAGTTTTTATTAATTTGTTTGATTTAGACTATATGATGCTAGGCTAAACTTCGTAAACTGTATAGGTCGTGATGAACCTTAGTTCGGTTTAAGTTTATTTGGATTTTCGTTTCGTTATGGATTTTATGTTCTAAGTAAACGGTTGAGTTTTATTTAGTTGATGCGTATGATTGCTTGGTTTTGTTTACTTGAATTTATTGTTTCACATTGCCTTTGTTGATTGTTTCATAGGATAGGGTTTTGTTAGGTCATTTACTGTGTGTTCTTGACTAGTTTATGATTGATATCGATTAAGATCATAGAAACAATAAAATCAATTAAACAAATAAAAGTGAGCTGCGAGTCTAAAAAGCTGTAAAGTGATAGGCTATTAATAGATCTTTGCTTGTCGGGATTGCTAGATTTAGTTCTTCGTAAGGAGTCCGTCTAGGTTTGATTGTCAGCTTAGTCTATTAAATTAATTGGGTTTGCTTTGCTATCTTTTGAATTCCGCGCTGTAAGATAGGTTTTCGTCATAAAAGATACTTAGACATAAGCAATTAAAACCGTAAGGAAGATTAATATAAAACTGATGAGTCTTAAAACTTGTTAGAAATCCATAGGCGTCTTCTTGAAGTTCAAGGGTCCTGTTAGGGTTTTCTGTCAAAGGTCTATCATTTGATCCCGGTTCCATAACTTGCGTATTTCCATTTTAATTAATAACCGTAACTTTGGGGATTCCGGCCTGGGTAGTTATTTTAATCATCTGATTCAATCCAAGTTCTCTTAATTGTTTTCTTTAGTTTAAAATAATTAGGGTTTAAGTTTTATTAATTAATTAATAAGTAATGATTATGTTTTATTATTTTTATAATAATTAGGGCTTGTTTTATTATTATATTAACTAGTTTATTAATAGTTTAATTAAAGTAATCATTAGTTAATTATTATTAGAGTTTTAATTAATTAGTTTTAAAATCTCTCTCAAATATTATTAATAAATAGTCGTGTCTTGTAGTTGAGTCTAATTTGCTAGTTTCGTAATTTAATGAGTCTCGTGGGTTCGATATCCGGACTTACTTAGCTGTACTAGAGTCTACCGGTTCACTTGCCGGTTAGTAGTTTAAGTTAAGTTTATGGGTCTAGAGTATTACTTAGTGTCTAGATTAGTTTATTTTTAGTTAATAATTATTTGACTACTTTAAGCACATCATCGTCCTCGATGAGGCATGTCCCATCATCCCGAACGGCACAAGAGTGGCTCTGATACCACCTGTAACACCCCGCCCCTCGCACCACCAATATTGTCCGCTCTGCCCACAAAGAGCTTACGGATTTGTTTTTGGTTGCCCAAAACGCGTTGGTGATTGAAAAGGCAGGACATTTACTTATGAACCAAGGATCTCTCTTGTCCACGACCGATGTGGGATAGCCTAAGAGTGGGACGATGTTGTGTTTGCCAAGGGTGTTACAAATAACATCATTCTCCACGAAACCGATGGCGAGTTTGAAATGGAACCCTAACCAGTTCGTAAATCTGGGGGAAATAATAAAGGGAAACATACCTCTTATTTGTATGCGAAATATAGAAGGAGCATTGACAAAATCACGGGAAAGATATCAGATCGAACTCGTGGACTTAAAGAAGAAAAACATAAGCTTGAGGGAAGAGAGACGCGAGATGTAACAGCCCCAATTTTGGGCCTAAATTTTTTTTCTTTTTCTAGTATGATTTATGTAATAGTCTAGTTAAGACCAACACGTAACACTTATAAAATTATCGTACCAAGACACATATGTTGTTATATAACCAACAAAAATTATATTAAATGTTTATTAATAAAAAAAAGAAAACTTTGAGAGAGTCACATAACTAAACCATATAACTGCTTATCAAGTTTAATTATTTATTTAACTTGCACCAAACATGCCATTACATAAATATAGCATATCATTATTTATGAACTTAGCTAATAAAATTTATACAAATCCCACTCTTTCTCCTAATTTTCGTTCACCACACACCCACCTACTTTGTTTGAGATAAAATCTCAAAGATTGAGTAAATCTCATATTTATCCTACCAAATCTTTGCAAATATTTAGGCCTCAGAGGATCTTCAGGAAATCACGTAACCTCCCTCTTCACCCTTTCCTGATCGACTTCTTCCTCCCCACGCTCTCTCTCTCTCTATTCGAACTTTCATCTCCTCCAGTAGATGAACATCTGATCTCTCTATAAAGCAAGAACTTCATCAAGATTGATTTCCTATAACCCTCTAGTTAGTATGCTTCACATCTCTCTCTCTCTACAATCTGTTACAGAGCATCAAAAACCATCATTCATCATCATACAAATCAATTCATCCTCCTGAAATCAATAATCATGGATTGACAATCCATGTAAGCTGCAATAATCATCCTCTATTCAAGCTTTAATTTAATCCCTTTATTCCCAGCCTTTAATTAGACCAGGGAGCCCTCTGATCATCTCTGGTTTGCTGCTGCGTTCGCTCAAGAGAAAGAGCACAAACATCCTTCAATAGGTTATCACACTCCTCTTATATTATCTTATATCATATAATACCACTCTATACCCAGTCTGAAATTCATCCCAAAAACTACATGTCCATTCTATTTGGTTGTTATGATCTAACCTAAGATGGATACCTGAAGCCATCATCATTCAGGCTATAACATACACCTTCACAACTTTGTAAGTTTGATATACACATCAATTAATTTAATTTGATCTAAACACTCCTGGGCTGTTTCACAGAAAATCACAGCTCCTATGAGCTCTTATTATCAACCATATCAGGCCCAAATCTGATATCTCAAGCTTGGTTCTCAAAACACAGGGTCGATCGGTAACACAAAACTAACTATGTCTTGTAAATCTTCATGATTATTTCTTTTATACAAGTTCTAACCTTCCTCAAACTCATTTACACAGAAAATACTTCAGCCCTCATCAAGTTCCTAGAATGAGAAAAGGTAATCCGAAAACCTTTATTAAAACCTTCATATTCTCACTTTGATCATGCAGATTTTATAGGTTCTGCTCTAAATTCGTTACCCTACCATTATCAGATCTTCTTAACAGAGTATTTTGATCTCCTGAGCGTCTTAAAACCTGTTTATTTCAGTCTCAACGCCTGGTAATGATTCCTAACCCTTTTGCTCGTTTATTGCATTTAATTTCAAGATTTTTCACACTAATTAGGCACCGTTGATATCATACATACATCGTATTCTACAAATAATTATTATCACACTATATGACTAATATAATCTGCACAAATCATTTAGTGCACTAAAAACCCGCCCACGCGTGACCCGTACGTTATAACCTACGCCTCACACATAGTTTGTCCACTAATTCGAAAACCCTTAAAAGCTATGAAAAAGAATATTAGAATATAGTTATTACATACCAAAATAATTAACTCAGGAAAAAGAATCACATTATTTTTGTCCTACGGTTTGATCACCCGATTATTAACAGGTTAAAAACCCGAAACCATATCAAATATTAATATTTTTGGACCTAGGCATTTCCTAAACCTATATCTACTTTAATATCATAAAAATGAGTTTATAACAAGTCCAAGTACTGGTATAACAGTTATTATAATTATTTTTTTAACAATACAAATCTAAGAATCTAAAAATATTAAATGTTGTATATATTTGTTTTTTACCAATCTTATAAAGTTAAATTTTGAGAGTAATTTATATAAATATATTTCAGACTGTTGCTCTTAAAACCGCATAATAAACGATTCACAGTTAATAGACATTTCTCTGACTTTTTACACAAACATGATATTTTCTTGAAAATTTTGCTTAAAAATATTATAAAATAGTTTACTAATTTCTAAAATAGCAACCTATTGACCAACAACGAGATTACCCTTTGAAAACGTGGTTTCTACCGAAACCGAGAAAGCGAACGTGTCTTTTGAACCACATGATTTTTATAGAATACTTAAGCCCATAATATTTAGTTACTAATTTTTTTAATCCAAAAGCCATAAACTTATTATTATTCTTTTTTTTTAAAAAATTTTTTGAACATAACCACATAACTAAGGGAGTAGTTTTGCCAATATCTTATCATGATACCCAAGGGACCACCTGACCGAAATCTCCATTTTTTTCAATATGTGAATACCTATCCTTAAGTATTCATAAAAATAGATATATAAAAGCCTACGAACATGTGTTTTAAGCAAAACCAAACGGACAAGCCTTATGGTGCCAACGGAACTAACTATACAAAGTGATTCATTGGTTGGACTTAAACTAACCGATTATTATGAGCTACATACCTGTTATAAGTAGAACAAAATCTTAAATAATATTTTCAATTATTAATCTAACTCTACTAAGTTGAAAACCCCAACTTTTCTGACTTTAGAAACTTTAACTTGATAAGATATTATTTAACTTGTTATTTATCCTGTCACATGACTAATAATACCATATAATAATATAGCTTAAGTCTAAAACACATAATATTACAACTTTCTAATTAAGGATACTTCGTTCCTCCATGTATCGTTATATGCAAACCGTAATCCTTATAACTTAAATAAAACGTAACCTTAACACACTTAGGTCACGAGCACATTTGTTATCACATATTACTTTTAGTGACAATTTATATGGATTTAGGGATGTCTATTATTTGGAGTCGTCTTCGGCATAACAAACAAGATTTCTTTAGTAAGATTTTCTTCTCGCATAGACCAGGTGAGTTCATGCACTACCCTTTTTCTTAAATTTTTGGGTGGATACATGCTTCAATATATTTTTTTGAACTACTGGTGTATTGTTAATTAAGACCATTTTTGCTGCCATAAACAATCCCGGCTTTGTAGCACAATCATTAACTCTGAAAGGAGCCACGGGATATATGGGTAGTACTATCTGGGAGACCCCGCACACAGTGGGCCTACATCATGGGACGACCACCCGCTGAATGATAAAATGTATATCTTGTGACATATCCGCGCCATTTGTAACTTATGTTGGGCAGACATAAGTGTAATTTGACCCATAACAATAAGGGTATGGGTAAGGGGTATTTATTTTAGATGTTCACGGGTCGTGGACACAGGTTTGATTGTGAACTTGCTTAATGTGCACCGTACTATTTAGATCATTTTTATTTAAATGTTTTCATTACTTAAACTCATGAACTCACCAACTTTTTAGTTGACCAAATTATTTTAAGGATGTGTTCAGGTACCTCTTTTCAATATGTGGAATATATAGAGAATTAGACATGAACTTGTTTGGAGATAGAAGACTCTCTTTAGAAGACTTACATCAAACCATAGAGATTAACTCGAAGAAACCATTATGGATTGTAGAGCATATATTCTAATTAGATGGTAGTTGAACCTATAGCTTGTAGTTGTACTTGACATTTGATTGTAACCTTGATCTAGTGTCTTAATATAAATTAGTTACCATATTTCCGCTGTGTTTTGGTTGGTATTCAGTCATCACGTCCAACCCCCTAATCGGGGTGTGATACGAGATAAGTATTTTCTTGTAATTACTGAACATTTGTCTCCACTAGCAATATACAAGAACAAAAAAGAAGAAATTCAAAGTAATTCCGCCCATAAAACTGGTTGTTTTTTAGTTTCAGGTATTGTGTTTTCTTTTAATTTCAAATATTTTGCTTTATTTTTCATTTCATTTGTTTTAGTTAATTGAGTAAAGTGACATTTTCGTTCTTGTGGTTTGACAAATAATGTGAATTTAGTCCAAAAAGATTATTTTTTGCATATGGACCCTCCACGTTTCTCAGTTCTTGCCAATTACATCCAAATCACAAACTCCGTTAAATTTAGCCGTGAAGTCAGGGGTAGACATGTCTTTTCACCATTTCTTTATTATAATACTTATTTTAGTGAACTGCAGTTTTCGTCATTGTGGTTTGTCCAAATCAGCGGTTTTAGTCAAATAATTTCAAGTTTGCAATTTTCGTACTTGTAGTTTCATTTCATTTGCAACCAAACCCGAATTTATTAACCTCGTTAATTTTGGCCGTAAATCCATTTGCGTGCTCCTCACGTGACAACCAGTTTTGCCATTTCTCTCCCTAAATAAAGTTCAGTCATAATTCGTAAGCCCCCTCACGTGAGGGGTTGAGGTGATTTGGGGAGAAAGGAAAAAAAACAATAAACAAAACTCCCCTTCACGTGTAGGGCACACTGATGGGTTTAACGACCAGAACTAACGATATTAGGGAATTCAGGTTTAATTGCATGTGAAATGAAACCATAGGGAAGAAAATTGCAAATTTGAACTACTGGATTAAAACTGCAGACTTGGACAAAGTGGAGGGACGAAAACGACAGTTCACTAAAATAAGTATTATAATAAAGAAGTGGTGAAAAGACATGTCTACCCCTGACTTAATGATTAAATTTAACGGGGTTAGTAATTTGTATATAATTGGCAAGAACTGGGAGACGTGGAGGGTGCATATGCAAAAAATAAACTTTTTGGACTAAATTCGATTATTTGCCAAACCAAAATGACAAAAATAACACTTTACTCTAGTTAATTTTAATGAATTTATTATTTATTTAAAAATATTGATTAAAATTAATAAATATAAATAACAATTAGTTCACCCTTCTCACTCACTCCTTCCATAACCCTTTTCGGTGAGGATGAAAAGTGTAAATTCATTTTCCATCAAATTGCCTATGCTAGGGCTTTTAAAATGGCTCGCGGCTTGGAGTTTGCTCGAAACTTGCTTAAATTTAGAACGGGAAAAGCTCGCCCAATATGGTTCCATTTGAAAGTCAGCCGAGCCCGCTTACCCTAGCGTGGCTCAAATCAACTCGTGAACAACCCTAACCTACGTGTCAATATTTGACTTTTTTCACCTTGCCACTTTCAACTGTCCATAAGGCTATGTGTAGTGGAGGAACTACAAATTGGGGTGTTTTGCGTCTTATGACGCCCAGTCAGCAAATGGTGGGTTTTGTTTTTAACGTGTAATGGTGTTGTAGCCCCACATATATATATATATATATATATCACACACACATATATATATAATAATAATATAAACACACAAAACACACAGACATCGCAGGGCAAGAACCCCCCACCCCTCTCGCCAATAATTCGCCCAAGGGCGGTGTTCGCGCCCCAAATCACCGGATTTGCCGCCCACTACGGGTGGCCTAATAGATTGTATTATAATAATACCCCTGGGGTTTAGTGCTTAGTATTATCTTATAAATATAAATGTCTTTCTTAAAATACTAGAGTTAGTACCTTATAATAATAGGAAAAATAATATAAATATATATACAACATGGAGAAGATATTGGTTAAGGCAATGATAAATGGATAATAAAATCGAAGAAAGAAAAACCAAGAATTAATCCCTATGTACAGAAAATGGAAACTAAGAATTAATCCCCATGTTTCTGTAAATAAATTCCTAATTAAAAACTAGTAAAAATTTTGAAAGTTTTAACTAAAAATAAAAACAGAAAGGGGGTTCAAGATCCATTGTGAAAAGAAGGGCCAAATTGCAGAAACAGCACCAACTGAGTGGGGTTTATTATGTTATCCTCCAAGAAGACTCTCATGACTCATCAGAGGCTTTAAATTCAGCTCGAATTTTCATGACTTTTTTATTACTTTTTACTGAATCCAATGCCTAATAACATGTAAACAAAAAATTAAACAATGAATTTCATGGTACTATTTAGGGTTAAAATATTATGCCGGTAATATTTTTGGCAAATGGAGCATAAGCTTCTCTTTGAAGCAAGAGATGTTTGTCTCCCTTTCTATTATACTACAGTAATTATTGTTTGTCACCCAAGTTACCATTTTACCAAGTTACCGCCTGTCCGCCTGTAAGATATTTCCATGCATACTTAAAAAGTTTACGGAGGCACGCATGTACGTATACGTGGTATTCATTTGTTGTTTTAAAAATTAAAAAACGAATTATATGCTCTCCTTTAAAGCTTTGTCAAATTTCCACAACTAAGTTGGGTCCTATTCAAAAAACTGGTATGCCGAACAACACAGTGACGGATATAGAAGAAGTAATTAAGTTGCCGTACATAAAACGAAGTAGAAAAGAATTTGTATTAAAAATATACTTCGCTAAGAAAGTTAAGGGGCAACCATGGCTTGATCCACCAATTTTTTTTTTTTCAAAATGGTGTTTATTTATTTTTTTTTAAAAAAAGGAAAAGGTGTATCCACTGCTGCTAACAGAGGATTAGGAAGAACTAGTTTGAAAATGAAGTAGGATCCGCCATTGGTGAGGATCAATCATTGGGACCTGCCATTGGCAGCGAAAGAATATGCCACAATGATTGATCCTCACCTGCCAATGGCGGATCCTACTCCATTTTCAAACCTGTTCTTCTTAATCCTCAGCTGCCAGCAGTGGATACACCTTTTTCCTTTTTTTTTTTGATTTTTCCCGTTTTCCTTTTTTTTAAATAAACACCATTTTGAAAAAAAAGTATTGATCCACCTCTATAACAAAATATAAATATTTTTTTTTCAATAATTATATTTAATGTGTCGATATAAATACAATCCAAAATTTATTCTTTCCTTTTTAGTAAATTGTAACGACTTGTTAGTTGATGTATTTCAATTTATATTCAAAAATATAACACACTGTCCGAAATTTTAATTGGTTTATCCAAACTCGTTAACTTTAGGTACTTAAATGATGTTACTTATGGAAGAATTTGGAAAAACCCCAAAGATAAAGATACAAAGGGCGCTGCGAAACGAAGATTGGATTGCAAAGAAAAGTGCAAGGAAGAGAAGATCAATATTAGTTGTATTGAAGGATACACCCTGTATCATGGTCTGTATGGTGCTTGACGCCCGTATGAGGTTAATATTGAAGTTAATTGACTTAAAAATCGACGATTTGGCAGTCTTACACACAGTATGAAGGTATTAGAGGAGAAAACTTTGGACGCTTGGGACGGGTATTGAAACACTAATTTAGAGATCTTGTTTGGGAATAAAGATTAATTAAGCTGACTCATTAACGATTTTGCATTCTAATTTCATCACGTACACTTATAAAAATATGTTTTGTTTCATATTTACTGTTATGAGTAACAAAATTTTAATTATCATCTAGTTTTAAATAAATCTTGACGTCATTTGACTTGCTTATGAGCCTTAGTTGATTTTATTGAAGTTCTGATTTTTATCTCTTCTCGTATATACACACATATGTGTGTGTGTATATATATATATATATGTTGGTTTTATCATATGTTTACGTGGCTATATTTGTCATGCATGGCATGCTAACATATCTACGTACCTTAGGTTGTTAAATCTTGGGTTTGCACTTAATTAAGGGCTTGAGACTAGAAATAGTGATGGATAAGTTTATGGTATTCACAATCCAAAATCAAACATATCGTTTATTAATTGACCACACACAAAAATGTATCTTCTTAAAATACTTTGGAAAGATACGTAAAAGATTTTAGTATTTGAAAAGTAATAAACTTTACCCTAATATTTAATGAAACATGCATGCTTTAATAAAATTAGTTTGACCAAGTAGAAGAAATAAACGGCATGATACTACTGTAGGTCTATACTATATAGTTGAGTAGAGCATCAGTATTATATGTGGGGGCGTGGGGGTGAACGTAATCTTTTAGCCGTGACAGAGTTTTATCCGGTCAGCCAGGGCTCATGTGGGGTCTGCCCGACTTTATTTAAAAGCTGTTTAGCCGGTTACCGGCGGCGTGCACGGCCAAACAAGTCCACCGTTGCACGTGTCTCACTTACACGTGGGTTTCACGTGCCCACCACAATTTTGCCTCTTCACTGACTTTGGCTTGTATCTTTCTAAGAATATCTTGATAAGAATACATACAATTGGATTATTGTTAAGTATTGATAGGAAAAAAAATAAGTAATTTGTAATTATGATATGACCTTGAAGAGGTAGGTCCCAGCAGAGCCCAGTTGGACCCGCAAGACTCACCTCAAAGAGGGAAGCCTGCGTAGTTGAACCCGCAAGACTCACCTTCAACAGGAACGTCTGCGCAAAGGCTAAACTCGCAGAACTCACCTTGAAGAGGGACGTCTGCGCAGAAACCAACTGGATTCGCAGGACCCACCATGCTCAGAGACGTGACGTCCTTACGCGCAGTACGCAAGCTGTACCCGCAGGAAAAGCCTCCCAATGGTGAAGTACCCCGCCTGTTCCCGCAGCTGCGGATACAAGCCATCAGGGAAGGCTACCCGCGCAGCAAGGCTACACGCACAAGGCACTTAACTCTTAAATAATTCAGTAGTCACCTGAAGAAGGAGTGAGCAAGCCGTGAACACTCCCGCACAAAGCCGGGAAAACTCCCGCCCAAATGAGCCAGTCCGTACGATACTGGAGGATCTTTTGTACTGTACCTGATGAGGTATGGACAAAAGATCTGACCAAAGATACGACAGCTCACTGACAACAGTATGACGAGCAGCACGCTCTTGTACTGTATGTCACTATTAGCCGCTGCCTACTCACCAACCTGTCGGAGGACGTGCATAGCCTGCAGTTGGTGGAACAAGAATAGTACACAGCCGGCCTGGTCACTATCAGCCGCTGCCTACCCACCAACCACCAGCATGGCATGTGCGTAGCCCACAGTTGGCAAAACAGGAACACTATTCAGCCGGCTGTACCTGCTTGGAAACCTACCTTCGGCTATAAATACTCCAACACCTTGGAATGGTATCATTTTATCTCATATCTCATATCTTGATATATTACCTGATATCTGCTCTAGTCATTCTCTTAATATACACTTATATTCAAGAGCAATCTAGTCTGATTCTCACGCCGGAGGGTGGTCACAAGGAGGTACCCCCCCTTCTCAGTAACGAGCTCACGGTGTCTGTTTTGCAGGTTATCAGAAGAACCATCTTCGCCGGATCTAACCCCTCGTGGGAAACATTTATTTAACCCCCAGATTGTCCATAATCTGCCCGGGGTCGATTAGTGTTTCTTCATTGGCGCCATCCGTGCATAAAAGTTAGAACTAATTTTTTCAGTTTTTCAAACTTCTAGAAAGATGTTTAACGTTACTCAGGTCCCCAGGCCAGGAAGTAACCAAGAAACCCCGGTAACCGCAACCCCAGCTACTGGGAGGAACACCGGCGAATACACACATTTTACGAACACTACCCCGGTTACCCGAGCCGGGGCAAGTGCAGTAAACAATCCTCCCCTGGGATTCATTGATACCCAGGTGGAAAGACAACAGACGAGGCCCCCCCGCCAAACACTTGAACAAGTTAAAGCGTGGGCGGAAAAACGTCAAAGGGAATTCCGAGCTGAGTTGGATGAACGCTTGCGTTCACTCCAGGCTGACGAATTCGGAAGCACTCAACAGCTCAACATGAGCAATGAGTGCGAGTACTTGGACGATGATTCGGAAGAATCCGACACCGACGCAAACCCTCGCCATAGGGCGAAAGGGAAGCGTAAGGAAACGGACTTCCAACCGAGAAGGAATTTTGGAGAAACCTTCAAACCAAAAAACGCGGGTGGAAACCCACGTGACTTCTCTAAAACCTTCAGACCAACCGCTGCAAATGCGGGAACCTTCAAGTTTGCAAGGGACATTTACGGAAGCAATCGCCCCAAGAAGTGCCAAACATATGTCAAACATCGGCACCTATGATGGTATATCTGACCCAAACGATCATTTGAACAGATTCATAGCGGGGGCAACCGTCAGCAACTGGACGGAACCCACGTGGTGTTATATGTTCCAGATGACGCTGGTTGGAGCAGCCAAAGCATGGTTCGACCGTCTACCGGTCCACCATATCTACGATTGGGCAGACTTCCAACAGAAGTTTAGCCAACACTTCAGCCAACAAAGAAAGTATACCGAAGAGCAATGGACAATCCTCAATTGCATTCGAGAGGAAGATGAATCTTTGCTAGACTTCATCACTCGCTTCAACTCAAAGAAGCTAAGTCTGGGTAATATTAGCGAAGATCTTGTTCGCGCTGCTTTCATCCAGGGCACAAAAGACCCAGAGCTCATCCGCACCTTAACGGGTAAAGATGGCATGCCATCCACATGGGATGCCATCATGACAGCAGCTAAACGCTTCGCGGAAACGGAAAAGCAACTGGGCAGAGATCTTCCACAAAGCACAAACCTCTACACCCAGAAAACAAGAGAAAACAATGTCCTTACCGCCCGACTAAACAAAAAAAGGAAGCTAGGCATTTGGCAGTCAAGGGTAAACTTTGACACTTCATCCGGCTCGCACCCTCGATTAGGTGGAAAGAATAACATGCAGTCGTCGAACCGGAACTCCAGATGGACGCCACTCACCAAAAGCGTCACCGAGATATTCGACACCGAGAGACTCCCATGGCCAAAGGCTCCAATAATCCGAGAGCGTCACAACGCTGATCAGAGCAAATTCTGTGACTTCCACAGGACAAGAGGCCACAACACCGAGGAATGCGTAGATTTGAAGGACATCGTCGAAGCATTTGTCAGAGATGGGACGCTCACGCACCTCGTGGCGTAATGAACGCTGAGCAGGCTAATGCGTGTAGAACCCCAGTTGGGGAAAACACGAATAAAACTGCAGCTTCAATATCGGAGACTATATACTGCGTAAACAACGAGATTCCGAACCAAGTGCATATCGGCTCGAAAGGCTCGATGACACTCCCAAGAACATGGAATGGAGCTCAATTACACAGCGCATATAGATCAATTCCAAACTTGTAAGAGAAAAGGCCCAGAGCCACTTCTAATGGAAATGATTCTCTTTATCACATTGACGCTGATAACCTTACATTTATACTTAATGAACTTTCCACACTGATATGCCGGTCTTCACCGCATACATAAGTGGGGAAGTAAGTCGTTGCTTGTGGAAGGCGGCAAAACCCGCATAAACACAAAAAACGGCCAACCTTCACGCAGGTCAGTTATAGGTAAAGTTGGGTCATCCCACTAAATGAAAGTGCCGGTCCTACCCGCACAAATCATGATAGAAGAAACCGAACTAACCTATTGACAACCGCGCGTCGAACGGTTAATTTATTCAAAACACTGATATGCCCCCACCGCATAAATAAGTGCGAAAAGAAGTCGTTGCGTGAACCCGCATAAACACAAAAAACGGCAAGAATTTCTAAGGAAAAGAAGTGGGAACCATCTTCACGCAGGTCAGCCATAGGTAAAGTTTGGTCATCCTACTAAATGCAAGTGACGGTTTTACCCGCACAATCATGATAGAGGAAACTGAACTTTAACCTATCGACAACCGCGCGTCGAACGGTTAACTTATTCAGAACACTTAGAAAATATCTTCAAGGAAAAAATGAGGAAAACCTCCACCCAGGTCAGATATAGGTAAAGTTTAGCCATCCTACTAAGTGCAAGTGACGGTCTTACCCGCACAATCACGAAAGAGGAAGCAAAACTTTAACCTATTATCTGCCACGTTGATAGGTTAACTTATTCAAAGTACTTAAGAAATTGCTAAGTTAAACTACAGTATGCACAAGCGAATCATACATTGTTTATGCGGCAAAACAAGTGCCAAATTAAACTATAATATGCATGATCAAGTCGTACAACGTTTATAAAGCAAGAGTGACGGTCCTACCCGCACAAAAGATTTACATTCCATATAAATTCAAGTATTACAAGAATGGCCGGGTATCTACCCGCCTACAAGAGTGTAAATCTATACAAAAAACTATCCTAACAGTGAGAAGGGATCTAAAGGTTCAAGCTTCAGGACCCCTCCATCCAAACCCACTTGTACCCGCACCATCAGTTGGCTGTGGCGGTTCAAGGAAGGTCTTGAGAATGGTTAACCCATCATCAGCAGCAGCAACTTCGTTCACCTTCTCCACCACTGGATGCGGGAAGGCAGCATACTGGTTCACTGCTTGGTCATAAGCAGCTTCAGTATCCACATCATATAAAGGGAAGTTGGAAGGCGGGATGCCCTTCTCAACGAACCCTAGACCAAGCAGGAAGCCTGCCTTTTCCCCATCCTCATGCGAAGCGTTGAGGGCTGCGCTCATGGCATCGTCGTATGATGTGTCCGTGAAGACCCGATGCACAACCTACAAAACAAAATACAAGTATCAAAACCTTTTCTAAGAATAAAGAAAAGCGTGAAGACATTATGAAGCTAAGCTTACCTGCGACAACGCTTCTCGTAGAAGCCATTCCTTGGTAACCAGAGCCTCCTGGAGGGCAGCTTGAGCTTGGTTACGGGCGCGTTCGGCTTCACTTTTGTTTAGGTTGGCAAGCAACACTTCTTTAGCCGCAGCCTCTTCGACGCCCTTAAGCTTACGCTCAGTATGGTCAAGCACGCCCCTCTGGTCCAAGATCTCTTGGAGCTTCTTGGCGTCTTCCATGGCCAAGGCATCATGAGCCTGTTGGAGCCTCTCTAATTTGGCTTTAAGTTCCTCATTCTCGAGGCGTAGAGGCTCAGCAACAGCTTCAGCCTTGGTGGCCCTCTCAGTTGCGTTCAGTGCGGTTTCCTTAGCCAGCCGAAGCTGTTCGTTAACAGCTTGGGCAGCCTTGGAACGAGCCTCGAGACGGGCCTGAACTTTAACCTCAAGGGCCTGGAAGGCCTTCTCCTTCTCCGCAGCAACGGCGGAGAGCCTCCTGTTCTCCTCTCGGACAGCCCGCGCCTGAGCTACTTCTTGGATCCGAGCTGCCTTTAACTTGTCGTTTTCACGACAAAGCAGCTCGACGCGCGGCTGCATCCGGGCTAGGAGAATCTGGAGCTCATTTGTCAACCTACCCTCCTGGTAGCTTGACATTGCTTCCCCCAGCGCACCAGCGGGGGCGGCGTGGCGCGCCCATTCGACGCAGTCTACAGGCGTCCGAAGGGTGGTTCCCCGGCGGATGTTCCACCGCGGAACAAACACCTCATTCGAATCCGACACTGCAAAAACAAAAGGCAGTTAGGAAAAGATGATATATATATAATAAAAAGAGGCCAAATTCACCCTATGCACCTGTAGGGTCGACAACAGGCCGGTAGCCGCCGAACACATCACCTGAACCTAACGGATATCCATCCAAGAGGTCAGGCAGATGGGAAGGAGGCACAGATTGGCTTGAAGCCCCAAACATACCTGCTGAACCGGCCGGGGGCGAGGTAGTTGCCGGCGCGGGAGGCACGGTCGAAGCCGCTGCGGTGGGAACCAACGGAGGTGAACTCACCAGAGGTGAACTCACAACCGTGGCCGCGGCTGCGGAAGAATCCACAGAAACACTCACCGCCGGCTCAGTGAACGAATCAGTGAATATGGCACTGACAGCCGGCGGAGATGTCGTCACAGTTGGAACAGTTGGCTCAACTGGGTGAGCAACTGAACCAACTGAAGCAGGCGCAGTCGCCTGGGTCATCGCCTCAGGTAGGTTGACCAAGCCTACCGTCATGGGTCCGGAGGTGCTCCTCCCCGCTCCACACTGGAATGCGGTAGCATCCACGCCTGCACAAAGAAGATATAAGTATAATGGTGGAAAGCTATGCAGTTAAAGTAAAGGAAGATTATACTTACGGGTTTTCTTGAGCCTAAAGGTGCGAACAGGCGGGGACGAACCCGATGGAGCCGGCCTCTTCTTACCGATCACCGTCGTCGTCCTGGGCTGCTCGGAGGTGACAGTCGTCTCAGCCTCCGGAGCAGTGGTCTCAACACCACCTGGGTTCCCCGCCGCCTCCTCGCTCTCGGTCTCCGAGTTTGACCGGTTCCCCTGATCGGCGGTGGAGTCAACCTTCGCCTTGCCCTTTCCGCCAGCAGCCTTCTTCTTCCGCGTCAACAAAGGACCGTCTGCGGATACCTCATCAGAAGATGACAGAATTAGAGGAATTCCAGCAGAGGTTTCAGCATTGAGAGGTCGAGGGTTAAATAACTCTTTACCTGGCCGCGTGGCGCTCAGAATCGGGTGGCCTGGCGGGTAGACCTCCACAAACCGATCCCTCGTTTGCTCCAGGATGGGCAACTCGTTCTTATCAAGAGCACGAGTACCCATCCGAGCGGGACCATCAGCCTCCCGCGGATGCAGGAGCGACTGCAAGTCATTCCCCTCTGAAATAAAAAAAAGAAACAGTTTAGCGGAAAAACCCTAAATCAGCAAAAAGATGTGAAGCATACCGTAAGGGATAGAGTTCAAACCGTATTCAAGGACGATGGGAATCTGCGGCGCCTCCGCCCCAGCATTCTTCCACACCCTGCTCATCCCGAGCATCACCATCCCGGACTCCGCAAAGCGGTAAACCGGAGACTGGATCTGGAAAATCTTGGCGAACCATTCCGCCTCCTCATAGTTGGAGGCGTGAAGGTTCGGGAGAGCTCTCCCGTTCTTAAACGTCATCGCTATCGGGACGACGCGAGCGGAGATATAAAAGAACTCCCGCTTCCAAGACCGAAGACTGCGCTCGGTTTCGCAGATCTTCAGACCCTTGATCCGATTAACCAAGGTGTACCACCCCTGGATGCACCTCCAGGAGTAGAAGGTCATCAACCAATCAACGTGGGGCTCCACACTCAGAATGAGGCACACCCACTCAAAGTGGCGGATCTTGGCGATCGCCATCGGGTGTAGATCCGTCAAATGCACACCGTGCCTCTCCAAGACACGGTATACAAACTTCGTCAATGGGAACCTGAGATTCCCATAAACGAAGAATGCGGCATACACCCCTATTTTGCCCTTGGGGGCATCGTACACCGTCTGGGGTGGTTCCGGAAACTCAGGCTCGAACGGCTCGAGCATGAAATTCGGACGATGTACTGATAAAGCTCGGTGGGAAGAGCACACTGGCATTCGCCAGCAGTGCTCTTATCGTCTTTATCAGACGTAGACGTCGGGATCTCGACGTACACGTCAGGTTCCTCGGCGGCATCCTCAAAATCGTGAGTAGAATACATGGTTTGGAGGTAAAGAAAAACGGTTTCAGGAGAATGCTTGGCAGAAAGTTAAGAATATTCGCCGGAAATCGCTTAGAAAGAGAAGATAGAAGTGAAAGTGTGGATTACAAAGGACCCTCTCCCCCTTTATATACTCATCGCAATGAATGCGATGAATTTAATGTGGAGGAGAGAGAAAAGAGCTGGTGCAATGAAACTATGACACGTGGAAAAAGCAAGCTGGCAACAGCTGTTGACGGGACGCGCGCCGTAAAATCCGCACCCACGCGCCCAAAAAAACGCGCCCACGCGCCTGAAAAAGCGTCTGGAATGACCATGTACTGTCACGTCGCCATAACTTCCTGCACGTCCTGACACTGTCAGAAGAAACCGTCGGACGACGTTTCAACAGTTTGGACTGTTCTTATCCTTTCACCAACTCTTCGAATTTCAAAAAGATTCAAAAAGATTCAAAAGTAAGCGGGAATATACCCCTTACCTTGGCAACCAAGTAACTATAAGACAGGTGCGAGTACAGTGTTAAGGCAAAACCCTTCACATACTTAGCACCTGCAGGGAATTGAAGCCAAGAATACCTCGGAAACCAAGTAACCATAAGACGGGTGCGAGTACAGTGTCAAGGCAAAATCCTTCACATACTAAGCACCCACAGGGAATTGAAGCCAGGAATACCTTGGAAGTAAAGTAACTATAAGACGAGTGCGGGTACAGTGTCAAGGCGAAACCCTTCACATACCTAGCACTCCGCAGGGAATTGAAACCAAGAAGGATCTTCTGGGCCATGCTTGCGGAAACGGGAATAACATCCCCGCATAGCAGGAACGTCGAGAACTAGATTGAAGCTCCAAGATGGAATTGGTTGTTTAAACATAATTGATCACTATGTTCAAAACTACCAAAACCTCATGGAGAATCTACACAAGTGGAACTCAACGCTCCTGACTTGCGAGGAGGTTACAGACCCACCCGCATCACACCCAAAGATCAAGCAGAAAAGTCGGGAATTTCTGCACGTGACATTAGGACTTCCGCGGGAAGAATCCCCATGGAAAACCTTAAAACTAAACCCTTTTCAAATCCCTTTGCTCAAGTCCAAAAGTTCACCTCACTTATTAACAATTCATGAGAAGAACATTGGACTGGGGGGACTTGAAGAGGTAGGTCCCAGCAGAGCCCAGTTGGACCCGCAAGACTCACCTCAAAGAGGGAAGCCTGCGTAGTTGAACCCGCAAGACTCACCTTCAACAGGAACGTCTGCGCAAAGGCTAAACTCGCAGAACTCACCTTGAAGAGGGACGTCTGCGCAGAAACCAACTGGATCCGCAGGACCCACCATGCTCAGAGACGTGACGTCCTTACGCGCAGTACGCAAGCTGTTCCCGCAGGAAAAGCCTCCCAATGGTGAAGTACCCCGCCTGTTCCCGCAACTGCGGATACAAGCCATCAGGGAAGGCTACCCGCGCAGCAAGGCTACACGCACAAGGCACTTAACTCTTAAATAATTCAGTAGTCACCTGAAGAAGGAGTGAGCAAGCCGGGAACACTCCCGCACAAAGCCGGGAAAACTCCCGCCCAAATGAGCCAGTCCGTACGATACTGGAGGATCTTTTGTACTGTACCTGACGAGGTATGGACAAAAGATCTGACCAAAGATACGACAGCTCACTGACAACAGTATGACGAGCAGCACGCTCTTGTACTGTATGTCACTATTAGCCGCTGCCTACTCACCAACCTGTCGGAGGACGTGCATAGCCTGCAGTTGGTGGAACAAGAATAGTACACAGCCGGCCTGGTCACTATCAGCCGCTGCCTACCCACCAACCACCGGCATGGCATGTGCGTAGCCCACAGTTGGCAGAACAGGAACACTATTCAGCCGGCTGTACCTGTTTGGAAACCTACCTTCGGCTATAAATACTCCAACACCTTGGAATGGTATCATCTTATCTCATATCTCATATCTTGATATATTACCTGATATCTGCTCTAGTCATTCTCTTAATATACACTTATATTCAAGAGCAATCTAGTCTGATTCTCACGCCGGAGGGTGGTCACAAGGAGGTACCCCCCCCCCCCCTTCTCAGTGACGAGCTCACGGTGTCTGTTTTGCAGGTTATCAGAAGAACCATCTTCGCCGGATCTAACCCCTCGTGGGAAACTTCTATTTAACTCCTAGATTGTCCATAATCTGTCCGGGGTCGATTAGTGTTTCTTCATACCTATAACAATTTCTAGTATATACTTTTGTTTTCAAGATTAGACTAGTCTAATTGGCAAACTAATAGTAGTTTGGTTTGCCATGTATAAATTTAAAAAATAGTAAAAATCATTTTTGGTTGGTATTTCTTCACGAACAGTTCGTTGTGGAGAACTAGTTTACAATCAATTCTCATGCCATATGGCAACTAATTATTGGTGGTCATTTCTTTTTCATTTAACCTTTTTTTTTCTAACAATTAGTTTTCTATATAAATTGATCTTTGTTTAATAACTTAACTTAATTTATTTTCTGAATGAAACTAAAAACACACTCCTTAAAAAATGACGAACATTTTGATATGTATTTTTTAGAAAATGGATTTTTTTTTCAAAAATATGTATTTTTTAGAATATGATTCGCATATAATATTATTGGTGCATAAACTTCTTATCTTAAAATTTTATTATATTTATATTTTAAACACTTATAAACCCATATATATTTAATAAAAGTTTGGTTGGATTGGGTTGGGTTATAAATTAGAGTAATATATTTAGGTTTGGTAAAGAAACTATTTTTTTTAATATTAAATTAGGTTGAATTGGTTTGTGAATGTGGGTGGTCTTAATCCCGTTTTGCAAAAAAAAAGTGCTTTTGCTTTTTCTTGATGATTGATTTACATTTTCATCACAATAAGAAAATCCAAATTGTTTTGTTTTTACGCAATATTATTGAAACTTCAGTTGCACAAAAATGTATTCACCAGCATAATGTTCAAAACCAAATAAACTAAAACTTTAAACTAGCATAATTGAGTGACTAAGATGTGGTAACGAATATAGTAACAACTTGGTTTTCTAAGAAACCTCAATATTTCTTGAAAATTTATGATTTTTTTTACTAGAACAAAGGGATATATTTACACTGTGATACTATAATATAATGGTACTTCATCTCGAATTCCATTTGGATAATTCATAACGGATTACCAGTGAATCCATCTATTCACGGGTGAATAAATAGCTCACATTGGTTTTTATTTAACCTTACACATACATATTTATAAGGCACAAAGTGCAAACTGAGAATAATTGAAACAAACCAAACACATAACTAATTAACATGACACAACAAAATCGACTCTTCCCAGTTAATTGTAATCTTGTACAACCACTATCAGCCACTCCTATATCTTTGTAATCCAGTTCCAGATGAAGAATTCACGTACCATCTGGCCTCTACTTTCGATTTGTAGCCTCACAAAACACAACATATTATATTGACAACATTATAATCAAAGACCTGTCCAAGAGAGAAACAAATCAAAGATGATTCACGAGGTTTGAAATCCAAAGATGGGACGTGTACGTTCCCGGGAACGGAACTGGAACCGGAATGGGACCACAACCAAAAAAGTCTGAAGCCAACAAAATTTCCCCACAAATCAAATATTGGAGTGGATATGCGACATATCGTATAAACCAACATTCAGGATTTGAGTAGATTTTAATTTGATGTTGACTTAACATCATCATCATATTTACAAGGTAGTTGAGTTTAAATATTTTTCTGGAATGTTTTAATTTTAAAAGTGAAAAAATTGGCTAAATAAAGTAGAATTAATTGACAGTGTCAATATTTACATTTTCATTCATTGTTAACTAGTCATCATCAAACGAATGATTATAAGTCTTCTGTTTGGACATCTAGCGTTGAACGATTAAAAGATTTTACTGATTAAGAGATAATAACATGCTTCTGAAACTTACCTATAAAGAGACTTTATCATTAAGAGATAAAACCAAACTCACTTTACATTTGACCGATTTAGAAGTAGCATCTTAATATAATCATTAAGAGACTATCAAGCAACCCTTATTATTCTTCGGCAATTTTTTTTAAATACTTTTCATTAGTAATGAAAAATGAAGTATACAATCAGAATATTTGTTGTAGTAAAATATTTAATTATTCAATACACAATGTACTTAATTATCTATTATTAAAGTATATTTATTTATCAAAAAAACGGCTGTGTTTAAAGTAGGTAGACAAGGCATACCTAAACCTCTTAGTTTTGCAAAGATACCTGGAACAAAGGGAAGTGAGATATGGAAAGGTTGAAGCCAGAAAATAAGGATTATTTTGGTTCAGTATAGATAATTAACTAAAATAAATATTAAAAAATATGGTTTGGTTTTTCATTGTTGAATGTACACAGGATTTAGTCTTTCTTTTTGAAACCCTACATATGCCATCACTTTCTTTTTGTTATTATTACACATAAAACAAATTACAGATAGATCATTAATTCAGACGATAATGTATAGAATATTTGTTGATGAGTGATTACCTTTTAAACAATTATGAATCCTTTTCATTATAAATAAGTCATTTGGTTTTAATGAAAGTACCGAAAAGAATTATCAAAATAACACCAGTTGCAAAGTAACTAACATTTTAAACCCCTTTACTAAACTTTACCTATTTAATAACAGATAGCAATGCTATGCGTTAATAATCTATATTCTTCATAACTCTGGACTATTCGTCATATCACCGTCCACTTGATTTTTTCTCCACCTTTTAACCCCGCCGTTCAACTTATGTGATACTCTATTCTCCACATTTTCATTTATTTATATTATTTGAAAACAAAACAAAATGATATAATAAAAAGAAAAGAAAAAAAAAACAAATTGGTGGATTTGAATGGTTTGTGTGGGTTGGTTCATTGAGACCACAACACAATGGTCTTTTTTTTGGGGTGGGGGGGGGGGGTTTGGGGTAGGGACGTGGTGTTCAAGTGACATCATTTATGTTATCTCAGCACCAATAACAAAAATCCTTTAGTTATACCGCATGGTCTAAGCTTTTCAAGAGTGTGTTTGAATTCATTGTGCATGACCTAACTAGATGAGAGAAAAATCTATTAACCTAAAATAGTTCGGTTATTAATTTCTTATAATTGGTTTTTCAAATTTATATATTTATAGTTATGTAACGAAACTGATAACTAAATCTATTTTCAACAACAGATTGTAATGTATTCAAATTACAATAATATATTTTCTATAGCTTAGCATATGTAAACACCACCATACATTATTACTTTTCCCTTATTAACTAAAGGATTATTCAACGTATACATAAAAAGTAAGCCATTTTATTTGATAAAAGGTGTGAAAGTCGTTTTTCTATAAGCCTGCAACTTTATTTGAACCTGCTTCTTTGCTTGCTTGTTTATGGGGCTTCTTTAATATTTTCCTTTCATACTTGCAATTTCCAAGGACGTACCCACAATCTAAATTTATTAATAACCTCATGTTTACAATTGATCTTTAAACAAATCTGCATTTTATTGCCTACGTACACAATCCTTTCAAAAGAAATAAAAACAAATAATATCGATTATACTCTTCAGTGATTCAAATGACTGTTAAATAAATATATATCTCATCATACTCTATAATTTTAAGGAAAAAAAGGTATGATGCTTGTTCTTCCAATAGAACTGAGCTATATTATCTGATGAAACGTCTTTACATACTAAATTAATGATAAACAAACTATGATTATGAAATTATTAATTACTAATAAATGAAAGATGATTAGTAGACAAGATTAGCTAAAGCTAGTTGTGCCCATACTAGCTTCTACAAAGTACAACCACTACATCCACAATTTGCCACATAAACATCCCACTTAATTATGTTAATAAACATTATATATATTACCCTGAAAATAATCAAATTAGTGGGAGTCAACTGGTCTGTCCCCAATATATAAGTTGAATAATATAATGTATAAATATAGTTAGAAACAGAATTAAATTATGGGCAAAAAGAAGCTGAAATTCATGGACCATGTTTTCCCCTCTTACTTCTCCACTTCTTAGCACGATCGGTTTTTCATTTTTTAATCTACTTTGAAGATCTTCTCCCATCACTGTACGGCCGGCACCTGCTGTTATTATTTTATTAGTTATATGTATATATACCAGATTAATATCAACAATATATGACAGTAATTTTTAGATATTTCCTAAACTAATTGTTGATATCAGAGGTGGCAAATGGGTTGGGTTGGGTTGGGTTGAACGAGTCATGGGTTGAAATGAGTCATGGGTTGAAACGAGTATGAGTCATAATGAGTTTAGGTCAAAACGGGTCAATTAAAAAAATGGTTGTTTTGGTTTGGGTCAAAAGAGGTTGGGGTTAAACCGGATTTTGAGTTTTTTTTTTGTCAACGAGAATAACGTCGGAAACATTTTAGTTTTTTTTTCAATTTTCGTTTTTTATTTATATTTTAAATTATGATTTTTTTATTATTTTTTTTTTGAATTTTTTAAGGTGTTTTCTATTAAGATAAAAAACCCTTAAAAAATTATTCAAAAATAATAATAAAAAAATTATAACTCAAAACATAAATCGCAAACAAAAAGAGTAAAACGTTAAAATGTTTCCTACGTTGTCCTCGTTCCATAAAAAAAAACCACCACCTAGAATCGAACCGAAACTGAAAAATTCGATGAAAATGAAACAAAGAAACAAAAAGCCAAAACCGGACCACATCAATCGAAATCGAAAAAATCAATCAAAACGAAACTAAAAGAATTCAACCCGAACAAAAACAAAACTGAAAAAACGAAAAAAAAAATGAGTCTGGAATCGACCAGAAAGAAACAAAAGAAACCAAAACCCAACACGTCATGGGTGAAAACTCGTGTTGGCTTGAAACCTGAACCGAACCAGTTCCAATCTGAAACCCGTTTCGTGCCGAAACCTGTCTTGTACAAAAACCCGTTCCGATCCGAAACCTGTCACATTTCCTTAGGACACTAACCCACATCGACCCATTTCTTTGAACTTGTCAACCTATTTTGACCCGAAACCAAAAGGATGGAATTTCAAATGACTCATTTTGACCCATTTAGTTAAAACCTTTTACCCAAACCAACTCATCTAACTTTTAAAACAACTCAAATTGACTCATTTGAAAGAGTTTGGGTCAAGATTGCCACCCCTAGTTGATATATTACTTATTAGATGCGCGTTATTATAAAAAGAAATTTAAGAACATAAACTTTAATTTGTTATGTCTATAAGTTAAAAATAAATTTTATAAGTGGTGAAATAATTGAAGAAAACTTGCGTGAAACAAATATTGTTTACATGTATAAAACCCTAATATAGGTGTCACTAGTTTTTCCAGAGTAACGCTATGAGACGTGAGAAAAACTGTGATTATATTTGTTTACATCGTAAGACCATAGGCACACATAGTAAGCCGTAAGGTTGTACAAGTGCATTCGATACATACATACATAGACTGTACTAAGGGGGGAGGGGTGGTTCTATTTTCCTCATAAACCCAATAGTGGTGTGTCACATTACCAACACCAAATCCATCACATGTGGTGGAATTTACTAGGGGTGCTGGTGTGGCGTAATGGATTTTTGTTTTTTCCTTAATAAATACTAAATTAATCGACCTTCATCTCACCTTCACCGGACCTTTCTTCGGCCAATTTTCAGGCCAACATGACTCACTCATCCTGAAGAACAACTTCATTAATACTGGGTTTCACTCAAATCCAACCAAAACCCACTTCCTAAACACCCTCAAAACCTCAAATCCACCTTCACCCCATATCGCTGGACCTTTTTCCAGCCAAAATGACTCACTCATCCTGAAGAACAACTTGATCAATGCTAGGTTTCACTCAAATCCAACCAAAACCCACTTCCTAAACACCCTCAAAACCCCAAATCCACCTTCACCCTATATCGCTGGACCTTTTTCCAGCCAAAATGACTCAACCTTCACCCCATATCGCTGGACCTTTTTCCAGCCAAAATGACTCACTCATCCTGAAGAACAACTTGATCAATGCTAGGTTTCACTCAAATCCAACCAAAACCCACTTCCTAAACACCCTCAAAACCCCAAATCCACCTTCACCCTATATCGCTGGACCTTTTTCCAGCCAAAATGACTCACTCATCCTGAAGAACAACTTCATCAATGCTAGGTTTCACTCAAATCCAACCAAAACCCACTTCCTATACACCCTCAAAACCCCAAATCCACCTTCACCCCATATCGCTGGACCTTTTTCCAGCCAAAATGACTCACTCATCCTAAAGAACAACTTCATCAATGCTAGGTTTCACTCAAATCCAACCAAAACCCACTTCCTAAACACCCTCAAAACCCCAAATCCACCTACACCCCATATCGACGGACTTTTTTTTCCGCCAAACGACTCAAACATCCTAAAGAACACCCTCCCCTCCAACGGCTCCTCCCATCCAACGTTCCATTTTCCTCGATTTCCACCCCCCTCACAGCGTGATAGCCATCACGCAAACACCCCCATCACCCGTGGCACCGGCGGCGGTGTGCGTGAGGCTATCACGCGTGATGGAGGCCGGTCACGCTCCACCCCGAGTCCCCTAAGATGACTCATAAGTAGTATTTAATAGATAAAAATAAGGACGCGTTCGTTTCACGGAATGAAATGGAATTGGAATTGAAATTTGCATAGAAATTGAAATTTAAAGGAATTGAAATTGGAATTTAAACATTCCCAAAGGAATTGAATTTGCTGTAATTGGAATCTCAATTCCATCAAACGTGTTTGGTTGGCCAATGAGTCGGAGGCAATCACTTTGACCCACTCTACCGACGACCCACAATGTTTTTGGATGATCCGAACCGCTTCCACCCGACCTAACCCGACCCGCTTTCGTTTTTTTTGTTTCGTTATTTTTTCCAGTTTTGGTTAGTTTATTGGGTTTTGTTCCGGCTCGGTTTCAATTTTTGTGTTCGTTTAAGTTGGTTTTTCGTTTTCTTGTTTTCTTCGAGTTCGTTTTTTTCTCTTTTTTTTGTTAAGTTTTTTGAGATTTCGGCCCGTTTCGGTTTTTTTGATTCGTTTAAGTCATTTTTTTATTTCTGTTTGGTTCAAGTTCTTTTTTTTTTGCTTATTTTGTTCAGTTTTTTCGTTTTGTGTTTGGTTCAAGTTCGTTTCTTTGGCTTATCTTGTTCAGTTTCTTGGGTTTCGGCTCGTTTCAGTTTTTTTTGGTTCGTTTATGCTGTTTTTTTCAGTTTCTGTTTGGTTCAAGTTCTTTTTTTTTGCTTATTTTGTTCGGTTTTTTGGGTTTCGACCCGTTTCGTGTTTTTGGTTCGTTTTTTTCGGTTTCGGTTTGGTTCAAGTTCGTTTTTTTGCTTATTTTGTTCATTTTTTTGGGTTTCGGCCCTTTCAGTGTTTTTGATTCGTTTATGTTGTTTTTTCGGTTTCTGTTTGGTTCAAGTTCGTTTTTTGCTTGTTTTGTTCACTTTTTTGGGTTTTGACCCGTGTCGGCTTTTTTTGTTCGTTTTTATCGGTTTCTATTTGGTTCAACTTCGTTTTTTTTGCTTATTTTGTTCATTTTTTTGGGTTTCGGCCGTTTTGGGTTTTTGTGTTCGTTTATGATGTTTTATTCGGTTTATGTTTGGTTAAAGTTCGTTTTTTTGCTTATTTTGTTCAGGTTTTTTGGTTTCGGCCCGTTTCGGTTTTTTTTGTTTTGTTTATGTCATTTTTTTTGCTTCGTTTCCGTTAGGGTTTAATTTTTTGTTTCGTTTTGTTCGTTTCCCTTTTTTTTGTTTCATTTTAGTCGGTTTAACTTTTATTTTGGTTAGTTTTTTTGTTCGTTTATGTTTTTTTTTCTGTTTCGTTTTGGTTAGTTCGTTTTCGCTTTATTTCGATTTCTATTCTTTGTTTCGTTTTTGTTCATGAAATGGCCGGGGCGTCGGCGGACCGGGTCGGGTTGAGCCGAACTGACCCTGGCGTCAAACCGAACAGAAATTGACGCGGGGCGCCGAACCGAATGCGAGCTGACCCGGGGCGTTGACCCAAATACAACCCGGCCTAGAGCACTGAGCTGAAAGCGCTAAGACTCGAAGCGTCGACCTGAATGTGAACACACCCGAAATGTCGACCCGAACGCTGCCATGTTAGCCCCCCAATTAAAGATTCCATCAAATTTACTTGAATTCCTTCACATGATTGAAGGATTTA